>NW_024729259.1:189591-442091 GCF_018991925.1 Homarus americanus
CCCGACCCGTCCATAATCGTCACATTAATTACCCTCCCTCACTTGGCTGCCACATTTGTCAACCCAACTCAAGTGACGCCCACAAAAGCCTTTCGAGAGCTAAGCAGTTGATACCGAGAAAAACCTTCCTTTTAGCGTCCAGTGGGCCAGTTTGACTTCCATTGTGTGGCCTTGACTCCTGCTGACTCGCTCTGAGGTTTAAGGTCAGTTAATCCAAGTTGATCCTCCTCCCGTCATGAGTCCCGGTATAGAACTGCCTCCCCTATGTGTCACTCACGCAGTCAAAGTCTCCTTAAGCCATGTGCCCGACTTCCACACCAGTCACCCCCTGTCACACGTCCCTCTCCGACGACTCCTCTTTTTCCCTCTTCCTCTCCCTCACTCAACTCTCCCCCACCTTCTCTCCAGCCGCCCCCCGTTCCCATCTCCCTCTTTAGAAAATGTTGACTCGTGATAATAAAGAGAATAATTGGTTATCTCAGAGTGTCATCGTCACACTTGAGGCAGCCAACTGGACCTACTTAAGTCTTGCCTCTCACTCGCAGACCTTCACACCGGGTCCCGAGGCGTTCATTGGGTTAGGTTAGCCTAATATTCACACTTTATAAAATTAAACCCATATTGTTTTTAACACGATAAATATGTACTGAACCTTCGAGTGTATAATTTAACGTAGATATACACACACACACACACACACACACACACACCAAAACCGTAGTCATGCACATCAATACCGCCACCACTCCAGTGCAAGCTCCGGCAATCACAGTGGGTGACCATCCTCTCCAGTTAGTGCAATCTGCCAATCTCCTGAGTGTTACCATAGACCACAAACTGGACTGGAAGGCCCATGTAAACAACACAATCAAGGCAGCCTCGTACCGACTCTACATGCTACGACGACTCAGGTCACTTGGGACACCCACGCCAGAGCTGAGGACTATCTTCAACGCCTTTATTCTCCCCAAATTAACGTATGCGTCACCAGCCTGGTCGTCTTCTCTCAACTCTACCCAACAACGTCAGCTTGAGAAGGTACAGAAAAGGGCTTGCAGAATCATGCTCGGCGTAGACTACTCCGGCTACAACAACGCTCTCTCCACCCTGGAAATGCCATCCCTCAGTGACCTCCACCACCAGGCACTAGCAAGGTTTGGTAGTGGACTACTGCACCATCCTCGTCATCGCCACCACCTGCCACCGGCAGTCCCCCGCCGACCTCGCGCAGTCCACCATTACAACAAAATTCAGCCCATAAGAGCCCGCACTGATAGATATAAGAATAGCACCATCCCATCTATTGTTAAAATAATAAACAACTCCTGATGTATGTAATGTACAGCCCTGTAAATGTATTGAACGCATATCATTATGTCTAACTCACATGTAAGCTTGCATATTTTCAGCCACCGGTTGCAACTCTATTAATAAACCGTTTATTATTATTACACACACACACACACACACAGTTATAGTATTTCCAAATTATATACATCACTAAACACACAAACTATACACACAGTCCATTAATTCCAAGGAGGGGTGGAGGGGAGGGAATTTTCTCATGAAGAAATCTTAAATGCAGAAGATTACTCGCTGCACTAACTTAGGTAAAATCAATAAGACATTAAAATCATCCGAAATAGCGAGCCAGAGAAAGTAATCTTCCTGTGTCACGTGAGGGAGACGGTGGCTCTCTGCTCCACCAGTAACACCACCATTAACATCATCATCACCACCAACACCACCTACTACACTACCCTCACCACCACCACCACCAACACAACCATCACCAACACCACCACCACCACCACCATCAACACCACCATCAACACCATCATGAACACCATCATGAACACCATCATCATCAACACCACCATCATCAACACCACCATCATCAACACCATCATCAACACCACCACCATTAACACCACCACCATCAACACCATCATCAACACCACCATCATTAACACCATCGTCATTAACACCATCGTCATCAACACCATCATCAACACCACATCAACAGCACCATCATCAACACCACCACCACCATCAACACCATCACCACCAACAACACCTGCTTGCCTCCAATGCCACCACCTCAACACAGCCACCACCTGCCTTCAACACCACCACCACCACCACAACCACCACCACAGCAACCACCAACAACAGCAGCACCATCTCCAACTATCACCAACACCAACATAACCACCAGCAGCAGCAAAAACAGCACCATCTCCAACACCATCACATACACCAACACAACCACCAGCAGCAACAACAGCACCATCTCCAACACCATCATAACCAACAACAGCAGCACCATCTCCAACACCATCACCACCAACAACAGCAGCACCATCTCCAACACCATCAACAACAGCAGCACCATCTCCAACTATCACCAACACCAACACAACCACCAGCAGCAACAACAGCACCATCTCCAACACCATCATAACCAACAACAGCAACACCATCTCCAACAACACCAACACCATCTCCAACAACACCAACACCACCACCACCACTCTAAAACATATACAGCATAGTATATTGAAAAGATCCTCTGCCATAAAAGTTGCAGCTCCCAGAAAGCAAAATAACGAAATAATCACGAGTCATTATACCATTTCTGGATGTTTTAGTAAGCCCAATGTCTACTTTTCCTGACTGACTGACTGACTGGTAATGTTTTCCCCGAGGCTTATTGTACAGTTATAGTACAGCGTGAAGTTACAGCAGAATGAGGTTACAGCATAAAACTATAGTAAAATATAACATTACAGCATAAAAATTACATCAAAGTATAAAATTACAGCAAAGGAAAGAACGTTACAACCTGCATTTACAGTAAAATATGAGGCTACTGTATATTACATGAAGTTACTATCACTATCATCCATCACAACACACGTTCATTATGGTATGTTGTTTCTGGGAAATTATAATCATGAGCCAACAAGGAAGAGATAACCCACAGCTCGACCATTTTCTCTTCGTGATTACTAACCAGATCTCAGGTCCCTGCCATGCTCTCTCGTGACCCGCGACACTCAGATGGCAGGAGTAATTTTTCTATTTTGTAGCGTAGTGTGTGTGTGTGTGTGTGTGTGTGTGTGTGTGTGTGTGTGTGTGTGTGTGTGTGTGTCTATCATCACTTTGTAAACATTAAAATCAATTGACTCCATAAATGCAAACATCAGGAGAATATGTAAACTCAAACACCAAGGGATTTCATAAACACAGACGTCAAGGAATTTTATAAACAAAAACATCAAGGGAATTTATAAACACAGAATAAAGGGACTTAATAAACACAAACATCAGAGGATTTTATAAACACAAACATCAGGGGGCTTTATAAACACAAAATAAAGGGACTTAATAAACACAAACATCAGAGGATTTTATAAACACAAACATCAGGGGGCTTTATAAACACAAAATAAAGGGACTTAATAAACACAAACATCTGGGGATTTTATAAACACAAACTTCAAGGGACTTAATAAACACACAAACATAAGGGGACTTTATAAACACCGTGCAGGCTAACAGAAAATCTGTATCGCGTGCGTTAGCCTCATCAAGGAGTCCGAGCGCCGGGAAATAAGCTGGATTGGAAACAGACGAACAGAGCAGCCTGTCAGCTCTGAGAGGAATTAGCGAATTTTTGTCTATTTCCGGTGACGCGTGTTCACAATCCTATAATGCAGTGGCAACATTAGCTTGCTCGATTCTTGATATAATTGACAGGAGATTTAAGTCACAGTTTATGAAGAAAAGGAGATTTTTTTTGTGATGATACTTACCTGGAATTGTATTTTTAGTTGTTGTCTTTCAAATCACTCCAGTACCCACCTTTCCTGACCTGACCCTGATATTTTTTCCCGCAAATGACTTTTTTAATGTACTGTAGATGTTGCTTAATACTGCATGTAAAACCAATAAATGGTCGCTATTGTTCTTAAGCTTTATACCAGAACCAGAAATATATCACCATCAAATGTTTAAACATAATGAGTTATACAGCCCCCTTCACTAGTGCGTTTACAGGGGGTAGTCAGGTTTTGTGCAGCGTGGCAGCCCTGTGTTTGTTTACATTCGACAGCAGGAAACTCGCAATGGTAAACAGACTATGGAATCAAAGTAAAACAAATATCTGAATGTAATGATTCGTGGTATGTTTCTATGACGAGTACCTGTAAACGCACTAGTGAAGGGGACTCCACAAGCACGCGAGAGTATCCCTAATATAATAAATGTAAACAAGTTTACTTTAGTACAATAACACAACGGTTGTGTACACAACAGACAAGTGGACCAGTTCTGGGATAATACCATAACAATAGACTCGGCGGTGGCCAGTGTGTAATTGTCCCGTCCAGCTCAGATCGCTGCTGTTGCTACACTCATTACATATTTACTGTGTTATGTGAGACTTGATACTCTTGATGGAGATTAATTCACCACCGATGGCATCTGGGGACCTGAGAGCAGTCCCCCAAGCGTAGTCTTAAATATGTAATGACTAAACCGACAAACCTCACTCCCGCTCTCTGGCCGGGGCTCGTAATACACTCTCCTAGCGCCCCCTCCTATCTTGTTCCCCAATGGGTGATCCCAGACCAGCTCAACCAATCGTCAAATAAAGGCAGTACAGAATGAATGGCCTATCTGGGGATTAGCCAGACCATTTCGGCTCTTTTGTCAGATTTCTCGGCGGGTTTAGAAAACGTCATCCTCTTGCGGTGTCTCAGTGCGGCCGAAAAGTCGAGCTCAGAAGGTCCCTTACATCGCCGCCAGTTACGAACATAACACAAAACCCTTCAAGACTCCCTCAAAAAGACTGTTTTATTGTCAACAGTAAACTTAATATTTACATCTCAACCTTTTATCTCTTAGAAATGCAATTAAGGAAGATGTGGGAACTTTTTCATTTCGTTATTGTCACAGATGAAAGATTTCAACAAAGTACTTTTAGAAGAATTCAGAAGGTAAATAGACAATAACCGTTCACAATGCGGCTGGCGGATGGGAACTAAAGCGGAAATTGTGATTTTACAGTTAAATAATTAGCAGGAGGAGGAGCGAGAAGAATAGAACGAGAAAATAAAGATAGTTGAGAGAGAGAGAGAGATGTTTTAGTTCTGCCTCTAACATAACATTTTTAATTCCAAACGTAACCTAAATGAAACAACTTGCAAGACAGAGACAGACAGACACACACACACACACACACACACACACACACACACACTAATGACTTCATAATTCGAGTTTAATTCAGAAAAAAAATTAAAAGTTAAATCCACTAGTTCATCACATAGTTTGAAATTATGATATGCAAATATTGTCTTAATGGTGGTGTTGCAGTGCATGTTGACTAATAATAATATAATGGTTAACTCTCGTGTAACGAGGATGGCCGGCCCAAGGGCCACCGAGGCGTGAATTTGTTTAAGGTGTAGAAGCTGTCGCCAACACAACAACCACACCCTGAGTTAAGGAATTGCATGACCTAGTGTCAAGGAATAGTCCGAGATGACCGGACAACTCGCCAACTACACTAGCTAACCATTACCCCGGAACACGATCCGCAAATCGATTAACATCCAGGTTCCCAATTACTAATGGGTAGACAGAGGCAAATGGCGTAAAGAAGCTTGCCCATAGTTTCACCCTGCCCGGGGATCGAACCCGGGACCGCTCGCTTGTGAAGCGAGCATGCTGACCATTACACCATTACACACAAACGGTCTATCACTGCTAAGATCACTAGTAATGTGTGTAGACGGGTAGAGTTTCCGGTTACTTTCCCCTCACCCTGGTAAAGAAAGGATCTCGTAGGGGGAGAGAGAGTGTGTGTTCCATACATATCCCTGTGTCATCTCTTGTACACTCAGGGGACGAGAGGAAGAAATGAAGGGAAGGATGCAGGATGGGGGGACACACACACACACACACACACACACACACACACACACACACACACACACACACACACACACACACACACACACACACACACACCATGACCGCGAAAGGGAGGAGATGGCGGCGATGATGAGACAGAAAAAGGCGGAAACGGGATATATCAATAGTAATAATATCATTCATCTGTTCCATAAAAAGAGCAAAGGAGGTAGGGAAAGGAGATGGAGGAAGTGGAAGAAGGAGAGGGGAAGAGATGGAAGGGGGGGGACCGAGAAGAAGAGACGGAAAGGGAAGAAAGGGAGAGGGGAAGAGATGGTGGGGGAGGGAGGGGAAGGGGAAGAGATAGAGGAGAGAGGAAGAAAAGGAAAGGAGAGGGAGCGAGAGGGGAAGAGATGGAAGGGGGATGGACCGAGAAGGGGAGAGACGGAAGGGGAAGAAAGGGAAAGGACTCCCATATACGCGAACCAAAGAAAACAAGTGATATTTACTTTTCCACAATCGACTTATCCAAAAGATTGAACTGTAGTGTTGTAGAGTTAAAGGTCAGGAATGGTTTTGTGATTGAATCTGTCTATGTTAAGTTGTATATATTTATGTATTTTGGGAATGTTAAACCGTGTATGTTATGTACGTGTACCCTCGTATCTCCCTTCATTTCTCAAGATTTTCTGTAACCCTTGCTCATTCTCTTCTCCCTCCTACTTCTTCTCTTCCTTCTCCCCTTATTACTCATCCTCTTCCCCTTATTCCTCCTCCTCTTCCACCGACTGTAACCGCATTTAAGGGAAAAATAGGGAAAAAGTTAAGAGTATTTAGGGAAAAAATGAGAAACTAACAGAATTTAGGGAAAATTGGGAAAAGTGAGGAGCATTTAGGGATAAACTGCGTCCCTTGTGAGTTTGCATAATATATATGACCGTTAATGATGGTAGAGGGAGGGATGGAGGGAGGGGAGGAGGGAGGGGAGGGAGAGGAGGGGAGGGGAGAGAGAGGAGGGAGGAGGGAGGGGAGGAGGGAGGAGAGGAGGGAGGGAGAGAGGAGGGAGGGAGGGAGGAGGAGGGAGGAGGGGAGGAGGAGGAGGGAGAGGGAGGAGGGAGGGGAGGAGGGAGGGGAGGGAGGGAGGAGGGGAGGAAGAGAGGAAGGAGAGAACAACGAGGTGGAAGAAATGGATGATAGGATGCGAGAAGAATGAGAAATGCTGAGATTAACAAGAGAGAGAGAGAGAGAGAGAGAGAGAGAGAGAGAGAGAAAGAGAGGTTGAAAGAAAGGAAGGGAGATATTGAAAAGGAGATAATAATTGGAACAGGAGACAGACGTAGGAAGAGAAAACAAAATAAAATAGAATTACGACTAAACGGAGAAGAAATGAGAGAGAGAGAGAGATATGAATGCTGAGAAATGACAAACTAATGTATGTATGTATGTATGTATGTAGGACCAGACGGACTAACGAACGAACAGACAGACAAACGAACGAAGGCAGAGACAAGAAGGAGACCACGAGTTTAGTGTCATCGAAAATGTGTTTATGACCTAAGATAGAAATATATAGAAGAAAAGTCATTAGAAAAGGCAAAACGGGGGAGACTCAACCAAACTATAAGGTAAGAGGGGGAGGTGTGTGTGTGTGTGTGTAGGGGGGGAGGAGTGGAGACAGACAGACAAACATATATACATATATATATATATATATAAAATGGCTTAAATATGGCGACGCTGAGGTGGATTGTGGAGAATGAGAGGGAAGGTTGAGGTCTTAGATGTGGATGGTAGGATGGTTTATGGTAGGTGGAAGGTAGAAGGGTGTATGATAGGTGGAAGGTAGAAGGGTGTATGATACGTGGAAGGTAGAAGGGTGTATGATACGTGGAAGGTAGAAGGGAGTATGGTAGGTGGAAGGTAGAAGGGTGTATGGTAGATGGAAGGTAGAAGGGTGTATGGTAGATGGAAGGGTGTTTGGTAGATGGAAGGTAGAAGGGTGTATGGTAGGTGGAAGGTAGAAGTGTGTATGGTAGATGGAAGGGTGTTTGGTAGATGGAAGGTAGAAGGGTGTATGGTAGATGGAAGGTAGAAGGGTGTATGATACGTGGAAGGTAGAAGGGTGTATGGTAGGTGGAAGGTAGAAGTGTGTATGGTAGATGGAAGGGTGTTTGGTAGATGGAAGGTAGAAGGGTGTATGGTAGGTGGAAGGTAGAAGGGTGTATGGTAGATGGAAGGGTGTATGGTAGATGGAAGGGTGTATGTTAGATGGAAGGGTGTTTGGTAGATGGAAGGTAGAAGGTGTATGTAGATGGAAGGGTGTTTGGTAGATGGAAGGTAGAAGGGTGTATGGTAGGTGGAAGGTAGAAGGGTGTATGGTAGATGGAAGGGTGTATGGTAGATGGAAGGGTGTATGTTAGATGGAAGGGTGTTTGGTAGATGGAAGGTAGAAGGGTGTATGATACATGAAAGGTAGAAGGGTGTATGATACATGGAAGGTAGAAGGGTGTATGATACATGAAAGGTAGAAGGGTGTATGATACATGGAAGTAAGGAAGGTAGGATGGTTTAATGTAGATGGGGTGAGGTTTTTAGGAGAAAGAATGGTTTTGTGTTGTGGTTTTCTGAATGTAATTAGAGAACAGTTTATGACATTTGGTTTCTGATTTTTCCCATGGAGTCAAAACAAAAATAAAGAGCACTATTTAATACACAGTCAGTCAGTCAGTCAGTCAGTCAGTCAGTCAGCCAGTCAGTCAGTCAGTCAGTCAAGGAGATCTGGAGTCGATAACAACACAATAGAAATAGAGGGGGAGAGGGGCAAGCAATGGCGGGGAGAGGGATCGGAGAGGGGCTATGTTACGGTGATGAGAGAAAGAGAGAGAGAGAGCGTTGACAATACCCCAGGGAATGGCTGGTGAGAGTAGAGGAGGGAGGTGAAGGAATGGGAGAGAGAGAGAGTTTGATGAAAGGGAGATAAATGGAAAGAAAAAACACAAGACGCTAATGGAGGAACTGGGGCCAAGGAGAGAATAAGTGAATGTAATACGAAGGAAGGAAGGAAGGAAGGAAGGAAGGAAGGGGAAGGAAGGAAGGAGGAAGGGAAGGAAGGAAGGAAGGAAGGAGAGAGAGAGAGAGAGAGAGAGAGAGAGATAATCCAAAGCATAGAAGAAGGAGAAGCTGAAGAAGAAGAGAAGTAGAATAACGAAAAAGTGAACATAATACCAAGGAATATAAAAAAAACAAGGTAACTAGACCCATCAACACACACACACACACACACACACACACACTTTTCCACCTTCATTTCATCAAGTTCTGAGAAGTAATATACCTGAGTGACAAATGACGTATATGATTAATGAAACACACACATAAATAATTAATAAAGCATTTATTTATTTCAGTTAACAACATTACAGACACACGAACATAATACTCGAGTTATTATTTTACGTTAACTATATTTATCTTCAGCTGTGAACTTGACCTTTGAGAAATCCCAGATTTTTTTGCATCATCGTTTATTTTGTTTAATAATATACAAATAATATAAGGTTGGGTGTTTGTGTGTTTGTTTTTTTCTTCAGTGACAGTCAACCAGGAGTGAGCCGAGAGACTTACTTAACCAGACCCACCTACCCACAAATCCACCCCCACACACACACTATCATGGTAAGGAAGAAAACATAATGAAATCTCCATTAGCCTGAAGTGGTAAGAGGTGTTAACGTCTGTCACTTTGTCCTGGGGCACACACACACACACACACGCACACAAGCCTGATCAACGACGCTCTATCGGACACTCCTCACAGGTGGAAGTACGTGGATGACTACACTGTGGGGGTTACGGTGGACAACACCTCACTGGACTACTCATCGTTACAAGGCACCCTGGACAGGCTACAGGCACGGACTACTGAGAACAAGGTCACCATCAACCACACCAAAACCGTAATCATGCACATCAATACCGCCACCACTCCAGTGCAAGCTCCAGCAGTCACAGTGGGTGCTCATCCTCTCCAGTTAGTGCAGTCTGCTAACTCCTGGGTGTAACTATAGACCACAAACTGGACTGGACGGTCCATGTAAACAACACAATCAAGGCAGCCTCGTACCGACTTTACATGCTACGACGACTCAGGTCACTTGGGGCACCCATGCCAGAGCTGAGGACTATCTACAACGCATTTATTCTCTCTAAATTAACGTATGCGTCACCAGCCTTGTTGTCTTCTCTCAACTCTACCCAGCAACGTCAACTAGAGAAGTTACAGAAGAGGGCCTGCAGAATCCTGCTCGGCGCAGACTACACCGGCTACAACAACGCTCTCTCCACCCTGGAAATGCCATCCCTCAGTGACCTCCACCACCAAGCACTAGCAAGGTTTGGCAGTGGACTACTGCACCATCCTCGTCATCGCCACCTACTGCCACCGGCAGTCCCCCGCCCACTTCGTGCAGTCCGCCACTACAACAAAATTCAGCCCACAAGAGCCCGCACTGATAGATATAAGAATAGCACCATCCCATCTATTGTTAAAATAATAAACAACTCCTGTTTTATGTACTGTACAGCCCTGTAAATGTATTGAACGTGTATTATTATGTCTAAATCACATGTAAGTTTGTATATTTTCAGCCACCGGCTGCAATTCTATTAATAAACCGTTTATTATTATTCATTATTATTACACACACACACACACACACACACACACACACACACACACACACACACACACACCATCTTCACAACACCATAGTTGAGAAGAGACAGCTTAACTACACACACACAGATTTTATTATAAATTATTCAAGATTTCCATTAGCGCGAGTCTAAGATTGTGTGTGTGTGTGTGTGTGTGTGTGTGTGTGTGTGTGTGTGTGTGTTTTGTTTAAAGAGGACAGGACAGTGCAGGTGTTGTAACTTCTCCAGCTCACTACTACAGGAGGAAGTGTTTGTACAGTGTTACGTCTATTGATGAAAGAAAACAAAAATAAAGATAAAACGCATGAGAACATAACAAGATCACATATGCTGTATATATAAAACAAAAAAATAAGCTGGGAGTGCTAATTTTAAGGTGAAATAAGCTAAGGATACTAGTCTTACGGTTAAAAATCTGGGGGTACTAATCTTCAGGTGTTCCCAAGTAACTCCACTACACACTAACCCTTAATCCTTCACCACCATAAGTTACATTAATAAGGGCTTGAGCTTCTCCCTCACCGTCAGAGAAAAAACAAACCTTCCTCCTCTGTCAGATAATCGGGTACTAAACGATCTGAGAATGGCGCCATTTGTCCCAATTCATTATTGTTCGTTACTGATAGGTAAAAGGCAGAGAAAGGACGATGATATCTACCCTAGCTGATATCATCGGTTGTTTAGGCGAGTGGCTGGGGGAGAGTGAGGGAGAGAGTGAGAGAAGGAGAGTGAGTGTGTTGGTGCGCAGAATGGCAGATGATGATATGGCTTAAAGGGTTAAAAAGGAGTGAACGAGAAATCCCAACAAGAATCGGTATTTTTTTCCAGGTAGAGTGACGCTTGATAAATAGAAATTCACAAACAAATATATAAATAAATAAATAAACGTCTAATAATCACAAAATATATCTAATTCCTTGATTATTTTTTCTGTACCGAGACTGCATCAGCTGGGCTAAGAGACGAACGCCACATTTGTTTGCACTGAAAGGAAGACGACACGAACCAACCACATACTAAAACTAATCAACCTAATACAAACTTATATATTCAAATTCATCGAAAGAAAATGTCCCTCAGATTTTAGATTTTTATTACATATTAACATTAAGGTATTTTTTTTCCGACGACCATGGGTAGAGGATGAGGGTGGGGTGATGGTAGTGGATGGGGGGGACGATGGTAGTAGGTGGGGGAGTGATGATAGTGGGTGGGGTGATGGTGGTGAGGTGGTCATTTCTTTCAACTTTGGTCAAGGAGATCAAACATAGGGGGAAGGGGAGCTAACAAGAAGTCCCACACAAACACACACACACAGGAGGAATCAATCACATCCACCCGTGGTCGAGCAGCTGTCTAGGTCCTTCAAATGAAAATGATCCGGTTCTCTTCCGCTGGGACACAATGAATGAGTGAGTGATCGACTGGACGATAAGTTCCCGCCGCCACCACTACCAGGATAACCATCAGCTCCTACTTCTCTTTTTTACCCCACTGTCCAGGGGCTAAACACACTGCATACAGGCTGTTGGGAAGGAAGGTGGGGGCTGGAGGGAGGGTAGAGGTTGGAGGGAGGGGATGGGATGGGGAGGAACTAGGACAGGGGAGGGGCTGAGGTAGAGAAGGAGTTGGGGCAAAGAAAGGGCTGGGGAGGGAAAGGGATGGGGAGAGAAGGAGTTGGGGGCAAAGAAAGGGCTGGGGAGGGAAGGGGTGGGGTAGAGAAGGAGTTGGGCAAAGAAAGGGCTGGGAGGGGAAAGGGATGGGGGAGAGAAGGAGTTGAGGCGAAGAGGGGTCTGAGGAGAGGAAGGGGCTGGGGGGAGGGATGGGCTGGGGAAGGGGCTGGAGGGGGGGAAAGGAGTGAGTGGAAGGAAAGGGCTGGAGGTAAGAAAGGGGCTGCTACTCAACTTTCGGGTTACAGAGGAATACAGATGGTAAGCGGTATGCAACATGTCATATATATCTCCCAACAGGTTTTATGCCACGAGTGTGAGTCTTGTTGACTATTAGTGGAGGCCACACACACACACACACACACACCAGGAGCCACGCATGACCAGTTAGGGAGGGAGGGAGGGAGGGAGGGAGGGAAAGGAGGGATAGAGAGAAGGGAGGGAAGGAACGAACTCTTTCTGGTGTAATCTATCCATCAGTGATTCAACGAGGAGGGCGGAGCCAAAGGGTGCGTGTGTGTGTGTGTGTGTGTGTGGGGGGTCATCATTATGTGATCACTGGGCTCTCTCTCTCTCTCTCTCTCTCTCATATATATATACGTCCAATAGTTAATGGAAACAAGTCCAACGATGTCGTTATATACAACAGTTAATTCTACTTTTCTTATTTGATAAAAGCCCATTTCACTTTTACCAGAATAACGCTAACCTAACCTAACCTAACCTACCCTACCCTAAACCTACCCTACCCTACCCTAACCTAACCTAAACCTACCCTAACCTAACCTAACCCAACCTACCCTAACCTCTCCAGGTGATCCATATATTCTAACTTAAAAAATGCCATTAGTCCATCCTTTGAGTCTGTACTGGAAGCTGGCTCGTCCCTCCTCCTCCTCCTCGTCCTGCTGTTCACCCTCATCCTCACCCTCTTTCTTTACCCCGTCCTCCTCTTACTCTTCCTCCTCCTGTTCCTCCCCATCCTCGTCCTGCTGTTCCTCCCCATCCTCGTCCTCCTCCTCCTCCCTCTGCTTCTCGTCCTCCTCCTCCTCCTCGCCCTGCTGTTCTTCCTCGTCCTACTCTTACTCTTCCTCGTCCTGCTCCTCGTCCCCTCCCGGTCATTGCCAGCCTGGGGCGAGTGGATCATTTCGCCTGAATGGTCGTGTATGGGGAGTGAACATCGCGCCCACTCGGCTATGGTAACGTGTTCTTTGTACTACCACAGCGCCGCGCAGCACAACCCCACACCACCACCACCACCACACTCCCACCGGTCGCGGGAGTCTTCGTGGAGGGGGAAAACTGAAGGGGGGAGAAGAACCATCCATCACCCCCCCCTACACACACACACACACGGTAAAATCCCCTCCCCCAGGATATATTACAGCAGCATCAACTATACCACACACTACGTAAACCTCCCCACAACCTATCATTATGGAATTAGCTGTTATGATTGCTACCCTCAATCTCCCCTCCCTCCTTGTCCCCCTCCCTCCAATCTTAAGAGCTGCATCTACGGTGAAGGGGGTGAAGGAAGGGGGATGGGACGAACGACAAGAACTATGGTAACGAAAGGTGGTGAGGGGATGGTGGTAAGCGCAAGAACTAATATTTATGATGGACTGGTTCTAAGCATCTCTCTCTCTCTCTCTCTCTCTCTCTCTCTTAACCTATTCTAGCCTAATCTAAAAAGTTATATCGAGAATTATTGGAAAAACTTTTACACTTATGACTGAAATATTCTGAATCCTTACTGTCAATGATAAACTTTAATATAGTATGTGTCAAATACAACCATGAACAACTCCGTCATATGAACTCTTGAACAAAACAGATACATTGAACATATCTAAAGAATATTGACCTTAATTGTCAAAGTTGTTGTGTAGAATAAGACTTAATGAACGGAATTTAAAAAAAGACCCACATGGTAATTAAAACATCACACTACATCAAAACACTCAATACAAACTCTTCCCTAATTGCTTCACAGTTGTTTATTGTAAGGAACTGTGACTTGTGTGTGTGGTGGTTACTAACGGGAGGCCCCACATCTAAAGCAACAACAATAAACAAATACCCTCCTCCAGCAGCACCCTCCTCCAGCGGCACCCTCCTCCAGCGGCACCCTCCTCCAGCGGCACCCTCCTCCAGCGGCACCCTCCTCCAGCGGCACCCTCCTCCAGCGGCACCCTCCTCCAGCGCACCCTTCTCCAGCGGCACTCCTCCAGCACTCCTCCAGCACCCTCCAGCGGCACCCTCCTCCAGCGGCACCCTCCTCCAGCGGCACCTCCTCCAGCGGCACTTCTCCAGCGGCACCCTCCTCCAGCGGCACCTCCTCCAGCGGCACCCTCCTCCAGCGGCACCCCTCCCTCCAGCGGCACCCTCCTCCAGCGGCACCCTCCTCCAGCGGCACCCTCCTCCAGCGGCACCCTCCTCCAGCGGCACCCTTCTCCAGCAGCACCCTCCTCCAGCAGCACCCTTCTCCAGCAGCACCCTTCTCCAGCAGCACCCTCCTCCAGCAGCACCCTCCAGCAGCAGGTGTAAACAAAAGCATAACGAAAACCTGGAAACGAAGGCATAACCATTGGCACCCAGAACAAGAAATATTATTCCCTAAACTGTGCCAGTATCGACGAGTGCCAGAGTGCCACCTAAAACAGAGAAATAAAAAAAGCCATTGACGATAGATGGTAATGTTTTATGTGTTGGAGAATCACCCAAGTTTCGGATACATGTTACATTTTAAAATCCGAATTCGCATTTTTTATATTATGAATTATAATATTTTGTAAAGTTTTGCAGTACCTTGTAAATATATCAAACACAGCGAGTGGCAGGTACGTATTCCAATGTCACTTAAGGATTATGACTAGACTAAGTTACCGTGTATAACTCATTGTAGTGAACGCAACACAAGTACACAAAGAGGTTAAACATCACGATGCTCAAGGCGAACATAGTGTGGCCAAGACCTTTCCTCCCTACAGTAGCGGCGGCCCACATGCAGCTGTGGCGGGAAGTGCAAGTTAGTGTGTGACAGAGGTCATCTAGCTGCCGTCTCCGTGTGTACACTGTCCTGATAACGTCACTCACACTCCTCACCATCTGATCCGCCGTTGGCTTCACACACACACACACACACACACACACCAGCCAGAGGTCCTCACAGCTCTTACTATAGGTCTACCTCAGGGACCAGAGCCACTCATAGGGTCGACTGACATATGAAAATTAATGATCCTCTGCCGTGGATCCGCTGAGCCGTTAATCCTCGCCTTCTGTCGCCCGCTGATGCAACTGAAACATTCACCCATACTGCTCAGTCAACATAATTAATATCATTACATATAACAGATCATTCAGAAATCATTCTAACTCACATTCTACCATGATTCACATTGACATATTGTTGGTAGAATGTATTGTTCATGCTTCAGCGGCTAAGATCTTTAACCACATATAAAAAAAAATAGATTTGAATGCTTTAATACCCTAACAACCTGCCCCTGAGGATGAAACGAACAAAAACAAGAAGAGTTTTTTTTTAACAGATTAGAGACCAGAGGGTGACTGTGGGTAGGTAGGGGGAGGTCACGTGAAGATGGTTAAGTTCTGCACCAAAACTGTTTCACTCGTCTCTATGTTTTAATTTTAATGATTATCTTCCATTCTCCTTTGAGGGGGTATTGTAATTGTATGTTCTTGTCTTTCTGTCTCTCTCTCTGTCTGTCTGTCTCTCTCTCTCTCTCTCTCTCTCTCTCTCTCTTTCTCTCTCTCTCTCTCTCTCTCTCTCTCTCTCTCTCTCTCTCTCTCTAGATGAGTGGAATCAGTCAGTGTGAGCGCCTCGGCCCATATCATGATCAACCGTTCATCAGCATTGTGACGGAGATTAAGGCGCGGACAGTGATTGATGTCCAGCAAAATTGAATAACTGCGCTGGTGGAATCATAAACTCTCAATTAACTCACTTGTAATTAAACAACAATTTTACCAGGAAATAAATTGGATTGCACGAAGGTGGACGAAACTGCAATTCAATTTCATTTACATAATATCTTAATTATATGTTATGATGTGAATTCGTAACTAAGGACTGATGTTTCGGGATTTTGTTTTGTGTTCGCAAAAAATCCGGAGCTAAAAAAAAAACAATTTATTCCCGACACGTCTTCCTCACTCGGGAAATATTCTGATAATTGACGAAGTTTACGTAAAGCGGGTTATTAAGAATTTACGTATAGTAAGGTATACTCCCACTGTACTGTAATCATAGTTTACAAGTGATATTGAACAATTGATATTGGAAAACTAGAAAGCCAGTGTGTGTGTGTGTGTGTGTGTGTGTGTGTGTGTGCCCCCAAAGGGCTAAAATTCCGTGTGTCACACACACACTGAACCCCTGACACATGACTCCCTAAAACAGTAAAAATAAAAGTGTGTGTTGGCAGTGAGGCGGCCACCAGCCATCACGGGGCAGCTGGGACACAATTTTCATTATTATGGACGAGTTGAGTGGTGGTAAGGCTAGGAGGGTCTGTGGCACTGTTCACCCACCTGCCCCTCAACCTCCTGCCCTCACCCACCTGCCCTCCCTCCTCCTCCTACCCTCACCCACCTGCCCTCCCTCACCAACCTCTTCTCCCTCCTACCCTCTGCCATTCCTTCCGTACCTCATCCATCTACCCTCCCACCCTCCATCACCATCCTTATACAACCTCCATCACCCATTCACCCACACACCGTCACTCAGGATTCCAATTCACGTAATGAACATCGAGCTTATCTCTTCCTTCCAGCTCAGAGAACGTAAATTATGCACAATTCTGATTAACTTAACCCAGCTGAGGTGAGTTTTGCTGGCGAGAGAGATGTCAACATGTTGCATGATATGATAAGAATAAATGGATTACCTTGAAGAATGGGTCACCCCCCCACCACCCACAGATTATTTCACTTGATGGTTAAACACTCACTCTGGGGGATAAGGTTAGGTTAGGTTAGGTTAGGTTAGGTTAGTGTGATCTGTGTCATATAATATAAAGGTTTTTACATACTTTTTCTCCACTTCTTCCTTGCCAACAACATTACATTTTTCGCCTTAAAACATAACAGTGACGACGTTTATATAATACTTCACTGACAATAAGGTCTTTAAGAACGTAATAGAAGTTAATGCATAATATTCTCTTCGCTAACAACCATAACAGAGAGATATATCACCCATTAAACGACCAACCAACGCTAGCACGTGTCACCCGCAGCATGCGATGAAGGTGGGGGAGAAGAGTGGTCGAGTTCCGTAGAGAGGCACTCCAGACCCCGGGGTGGCCTCACACTCCACCCTCAAGTGTCACTCCACCCTCAAGTGTGAGTGGAGTGTACTCTTACCTCAACCTCAACGCACCAGGTGGCCTGCACACACACTACAGCTGCCTTACCTGTAATAAAGAGAGACATCAAGTGAGTGGTCGTACAAAGGTAAAATTATAAGGAACAAGTAAGAGTAGATTTAGGTGGGAAATGCCTTCAACTCCCTCTTAAAATATAATAAATAAAATAAGTTGAAAATGTTGTTGGTCTTCAGTAGAATAAAAGTGTTTCAATGTCTCAGGTTAGGTTAAAGTTAGGTTAAAGTTAGGTTAGATTAGAGTTAGGTTAGGTTAGAGTAGATTAGAGTAGAGTAGAGGAAGGTAGGTTAGATTAGGTTATGGTTAGGCGAGTTTGATTATGTTAGGTGAGGTTAGGTCAGTTTATATAATTAAGCACAAAACACTAAGTCATTTTCCACAATAATATGAGATGACAACTTAATGAGATGACTATAAAGAACAACAAAACCAACATTCGAATAAAACTTACTTAAAGAAACATAAGAAAATAGTAAACCTAAAAAAGAAAGATATGTTAAAATAAATACTCGAACACCTGAAGAATTGGACTTTTCTACGTCACTGGAGATCTTTAACTATTGTATATAACACCATTATTGGATTTACTTCGTTTAATTATTGAGCAGAGAGAGAGAGAGAGAGAGAGAGAGAGAGACCTATCATCGGAAGTAAACAGAGAGACAATTCAACCTAACCTAACCAAACAAGATAAATTTTATGCTTCTTTCTAAAATATTTACTTCATAAATTATAAACAAAGACCTTCACACAGTTAGAGCCTGAAGGAGAGGTCGTGGGTGATGCACATGAACCCAGGATATGAAAACCAGTTTAGTGAACGTGATACCATGACGGCGGCGCCAGTTCGAGGAAGGGGAGTGACTGGGGGGTAGAGGGGGAGCGGGGAGGGAGGGGGAGAGGGAGAAGCGGTCGCCGGGGGGCATGTTGTCTCCCCTCGCTCCCCGGCGGTCCCTTCCTGCTTCCTGATTGGTCGACGCTCACCCAAGTAACGCAAGATGGCGGCAACTACTCACCAATTCCCCGCGGTGTTAACGATGAGCTTAACACAACTGAAGCCAAATTCTCAAAAGGTTCGAAAAAATTACTATTTCTCATAAGTAAATATATAAGAAATGCACAGAACTGTTTCACTTAAGTTAAAACACAGAAATTATATCCAAACTTATGATCAAAATTATTATACTAAGACTCAAGTAGATATTTTTATCGTATATTTACTACTTATATGAAACACTAACTTAAGTCTTTCTAAAGCTTTTCTTCGTCAGCTTAACTTTGAAACCATATTGGAATGTTTTTTCATTTTGTGTTTTAACTTAAATCAACCAGTCAGGGTCATTATTATATCAACGTAAGCGTCTCTGTGAATCTAAACACACACACACACACACACACACACACACACACACACACACACACACAAACAAACAGACGAACGCACAAGCACATTAGTTCACAGCAACCAATCACAGTCTCTCACCTATCAGTATACATGTGACGTCACCTAACACCTGAGTTACCTGGAAGTACCTGTGACTCACCCCAGAAAAACACACAAACACGCACATAAAAATTAATTGCTACTCGTTATTGAATATATACGTAGTCACCTCGCTATTGTGAATTATTGTTATTATTTTGTTGTTATTATTGTTGGTTATAAATTATTATTATTATTTTTATTATTATTATTATTATTGATCTTAGTTATTATTTTATTATTATTATTATTATTGTTGTTATTTATATTATTATTAACATTATCATCATTATCATTATTATTATTCAATGACTAATCAAGAATCCGGTAATGTAATAATTCAACAGATTTTGTTGACATTTATGAATATTAATTATTGTATTTGTGTTGAGGGAATGCCAAGCGGAGGGCCTCAATAATGTACCGCAAGATGCACCGAACACACTTACAGGCTCAAGGCCCTCAAAACACGCTATCAGAGGGACTGTGAACAAAATAAGTCAATACACAGTTAATCCCACAAATAACATCAATGTTCTTTCATTCACGTAACGTCACTACACAAAAGCGCCAGTTGAGGCCAGAACTTATTACAGTGACGTTACAGGGACAGAAACAGGTCTTTCACAGCTAAACCAACACATTATTTTGATTCACGTAACCTCGTCGCCCCCGACCCCACCCCTCCCAGTCACCTGATTCAAAGCATGTCACAAATCATGTCACCAAAACCAGGACACGTCACAACCACATCAAGGAAGCGAGTGGTTGGCAGACATCCCCTCCCACCACCCTACCAAACATTATCCCGGCGAAGGTATGATCCCCTCCTGGACCCCAACACGAGAAAACAAAAAAATCTCACCCAACCAGTCCTTACTGACTTGAAGAGCGCTGGTTGTAAAGGTCTGGACGTCCTCACCCTCTCTCAGAGATATTTACGACACTCTGGTCTGACACTCATGGTAACGGGAGTACAGGGTTAGCTGAACGGCCATTGGAAGAGAAGGGCAGGTCAGTGGCAGACGGGGAGGGAGGGGGGCAACTCAAGATTATTTGGGGTGCTTTCGCTTGACACAAATTGGAGAGAAAGTTCAAGGTTAGCTGAACGTGCAGTGAGAGAGAGAGAGAGAGAGAGAGAGAGAGAGAGAGAGAGAGAGGTAGGGAGGAACGGTGGCGAAGAATCATGAAGTTTATCTCGGCTGTGTTAGCTGGATACAAATGGGAAGAGAGAATTTCAGGTGAGGTGACGGTACAGTGGTAGAGGAGAGAAGGAGTATGAGAGAAAGTACATTGACGTGTATTTGTGGGGAGGGGGTGGGGCTGGAAGAAGAAGGGGAAAGAGGGGAGGGAAGGGACTGGAAGAAGGGAAGGGGCTGGCTGGGGGAAGGGCAGGTGGGTGGAAAGTCATCTTGGTAAGCATTTGTTGTGGTTTAGCTCGAGTTAGAAGTAAAAGTGGTGAGAGATTTCACTGAACGGTCCCTGGAGGGTAGACGAGGGGTGGGCAAGGTCGTGGCTGGGCTGGACTGGTGAGGAAAAGTAACACACGACATTTTAACTAAGCGAATAGAGGAAGAGGAGGGTAACGGATAGAAAATAGATACTTGATTATGGGAAAAGAAGTGTTCATAGCCGTGATGACTCAACATAATATACATATATCTGGATCACGAGCACCCACAGTGATTTACTTATATAATATACATAGTAGACAGATGTGCTATGGACTTATCGATCACTATAGGCGCTATTCACTCTATATACTGCGTGTATTAAGTTAAAGATATAAAAAAAAATCATGTGTGGATATTTGAATTGGTTGTCTGAGTCGTTTCCTGCCCTGTACACTTGGTTTTCTTTGTCTCAATCATTCTCTTTGTTTACAAGTTACAACATACGCAAGTTAAGAATACCTAGAAATTTGCCTGTGGATATTTGTACTGGTTATTTATAAGGTCTTTCCACACTTGGCTCACACTATCCTTTCCCACTTGCCCTTGTTGTGTACTCTCCCTTCTCCTATAAGGTCTCCATGTCCCTTGATCCATTCCACACAAATGCAGGAAGGGAAACACAGTTGATAAATAGATATAACAAAACGGTAAGAACTTCATAAATAACTGGATAGAAGAAAATAGTATATAGATATACTGGGAGACGTCCACCTTTTTTAGATGCCTTCAGGTTACATGAATTAAGAAGAATACGAGATTAGCTGAATGAACTTTGACAGATGACAAAGTTTTACAGCCTAAATTACCCCCAAGACAAACTTTCATGGCGGATAATGAATAAGATAAATAGATTCCTCAGCCAATTACCATAATCTGCGGTAATTATCACCTGATGGGTATGGAAAAGGGACAGAAAAATTAACTAGATAGACAGACAAGATAGAAGAGTTACCCCATACGCATAGGACACTAGGATAGACTACAGCAAAAAATAAATACAAACTCATTGCTTTAACTTGATATCTTTAACTTAGTAGCAAGAAGGTCGATTGGTGAGATGAAAGAAAGGAAAGAAGGTGAAAGAAATGAAAGAAATAAGATGATAAAGAAGTAAAGCAGGCCAAGGGCAAGAGATAGTTTGTGTGTTAAAGGTTAAATGAAGAAAAAAAAATATGTATATAAGGTTAAATTGAGAACAAGTGAGAGTATAATATGTGAGAGGTGATACAGATTAAGAGAGAGAGAGAGAGAGAGAGAGAGAGAGAGACAGACAGACAGACAAAGAAAAAGAAAGAAATGAGTAAAAAATAACGAGAATGACAGAAAGAGAGAAAGTGATAAAGATAAAGAGAGATAGAGATAAAGAAAAAGAGATAAAGAAAAAGAGAGAAAGAGATAAAGAAAGAGACAGAACGTTATAGAGGACACAAGCTCGACGCTAATGACGTGAATGATAAAATGTGAAGAGGGTGTTGGGTGGCAGGTAGGGAAGGAGGCAGGCAGGGAGAGAGGCAGGCTGGGAGAGAGGCAGGCTGGCAGGCAGGCAGGCTGGGAGAGAGGCTGGCTGGCTAACTGGCAGGCAGGCAGGCAGGCAGGCAGGGAAAGAGCCAGGTGGCAAGGGGAGGCAGGGAGGCAGGTTAGGGCATGCAGGCAGGCAGGGCGGGGGGAGAGAGGCAGGAGAGAGGCAGGAGGCAGGAGAGAGCCAGGTAGGGGAGGAGAGAGCCAGGTAGGGAGGTAGGCAGGAGAGAGGTAGGCCAGGCAGGCAGGAGAGAGCCAGGTGGCAGGAGAGAGCCAGGCAGGAGAGAGCCAGGTAGAGCCAGGTAGGCAGGGAGAGAGGCAGGCAGGCAGGCAGGTAGGCAGGGAGAGAGCCAGGCAGGCAGGGAGGTAGGCAGGCAGGCAGGGAGAGAGCCAGGTAGGCAGGGAGAGAGCCAGGTAGGGAGGTAGGCAGGGAGGTAGGCAGGGGTATGTATGTATGTAGTCACGGAGTCGCTGGGATATAATCCACATGGTCAGTACAGATGAGACACAGTATTAAAAATGACTGTTATATTGATGAGACATAATGCAGCTCTGTCACCTACTGAGCGCGCATTACCGAGAATATATATATATATATATATATATATATATATATATATATATATATATATATATATATATATATATATATATATATATATATATATATATATATATATCGTTTACCTGTTAATAACGTATTTTAAATCTCTATTGCGTGTCTATATTTAACTGCATTTATTAATATTTCACACACACACACACACACACACACACACACACACACACACCCTCCCGTTCATGTTTACACTCTCCGCTGGGAAGGTCAGTTGTCGGTGCAGCTCAAAGAATTTATCCCTCCCTCTAAGGTCTCGTGGTTCCACCTGCATCCTGAGGCGTATAGACAAAATTTCCAATCATTATGAGAGGACAATGGCTGATAAACTAAATCCTATTATACGGTAACTTGGGCGTGGGAGAACCGGTCTTATTATTTTTTGGAGGGGTGGGAGGGGGTGGAGAGGGTGGTGGAGGGATGGGGGGGTGTAGGGGTGGGTGGGCTCTCTAGGTCCTGCCTTTGATGCCCCTCGCTACCCTTCCTGCCCCTATGCCCGGATTCTGAACCTCTTCTAATATATATTTCGCCCTAAGGTGTAAGAAAATGTCTATAAGAATTCACATGAAGATTAGCTTCCCTAAGATTAATTTAACCTGATACTTAAACACATTAATGATACCTGGGGGTTAGGTTAGGTTTGGTTTGGTTAGGTTAGCATTAGAGTGGTTAATCTTGAGGTGAAATAAGCTGGGTTTTAATCTTCAGATAAACTTAAATTATCTCTCTGACTTCAGCTTTACATTATGATGACCAAAATAAAGACGAAATTATACCAAGACTCCCAAGTACTTTAAATTATACACCACATACTATCAATAAACATGCTGGATCAATATAAACCCCAATGAAAATATCACAAAAATATACTCATCGATAACCCGTAATGTCCTCGTTTAGTAACTTTAAGGAGACGGACTTGACCTACGAAAGTTTTGAGAGTCTCTGGGTGGTGGTGTTGTTGTTTCGCGGGCTGACGGTGGCTGAGCTCGTTCAAGGACTTGTTATTTACTCTACTTGTGTTGTGTGTTTAGGATCAAAGAGAGGAGGACCAACACCGAGGGTAGATCACATGTAAACACGGCTCAGCACGTCCCCGTGTCCGCCGCCTGATGCTACTGCCTACTTCAACTTAACATTGTTTGGGGGTTTGTGTGTGTGATATAGTGATACTGTCTCTCTCCCTCTCACGTTCCTTCCCCTGTTCTTTATATTGCAAATAGTGCGCGTGATGATGATGATGATAGTAATGATAATAATAATACTACTACTAACACCACTACTACTACTTTTTTTTTAAGTATGGCCTCCAGCCTCCCCCAATAGAGACACCTTCGCCGCCATTTTATTACCTTAAAATTAACTATCCTAATACATAAGTAGCTACCCTAGCTGTGTTGAGTTAGTTGGGCAGCAGATCTATGCGGCATTCAGCGAGTGTTGCTTCATAGTCAATATCTGCAACTGCTGTCGGCTTTGGGGCCGATGCTCTCGTTCCCCTGAGGCAAAGCAATGCAGACCTTAGCAGAGAGAAGGACAGTCGACATCTCAACCAGACTGTAACATAACTTCTGGGCTGCTGCTTCCGTTCAGATAACACCTCCGCAAGTCTGGCGTAGAAGCATCTTGCACTTGGTCCCATCCCACCAGAGGTTGTGAACACCAGAGGAGTGAAGCTGCCTTTATCAACGTTCTGAATTCTCTTCCCGTATGCCCTACTCTTGTCGTTCTCGTTCCTCCTGTGTGCAGCATCGAGAGCTAGGTTATGGTGACATGCGGCCATGGGATCAAAAATCCTTGTCAAAGAAGGCTCTCTGTCCCCGTGTCCAGAATCCTCGACCACTGACGTCCACACGAGCTTCGTTGGATGTGTTTGAAGTCCTGCGACGGAGGTTCTCACCGCCCAAGGGAAGGAGGGGCGGTTCCACCATGACGTCGTGACAGATTTCCCTCAGTCATGCCTCATGCATAGGGAGCCCCCTTTCTTGCATACCATGGCATGGTCGATGTCATAAGATGAGCCGCACATGCATTGAGAGGACAAACCTACTAGCCTACCGTACCTTAGAGCAATGGCACCTGTGAATTCTTGTTTATTAAGGATGAAGCCTCTACTACTACTACTACTACTACTACTACTACGGGTTATTACTGAAAATAAGAACCCCGAGTATAACAAATATATTAAACAAATAAATAAACACAGTGGTAGAGGAGTGTGGTGAGAGCGCTAACAGTTATATTTCTCCCCAATAAAAACAGCCGCTAATTTGTCTCTGAGCGCTTCATACATAAATAACTGTTGATAAATGTAACTCCATATGTTATCACCGAGCAATTAATATCGTTATAATAGCTGCAGTCATTAATGAACAAAACACTAGTTACTTTTGACATAATTTATGATTGTTTCTTCAACAGGGTAAGGTATAATTTGTAGTATCAGGTAAATATAAAGATTAACATTTATTTGTATTTATTAAGTCACCTGCGATGGTTATTAAGAATTTACCTTGGCAATAAATTTCTGTGGGTCAATATCTAACACCGTTCTATAAACTGTTTTCCAATATATATTTTTAAGGAGCAGGATTTTTTTTAAACTATTATATATAAAAATAAACTTTACATTTTTTACAATACTCAAAATGGACAAGTATATTGATTTTCATAAGGAATTATTTTTTTATCTCATACTAAGAACTAAAATAGTATTAAAAATAATAAACCGTAATTTCTTTTTGTCTTTTCAAAAAATACAAAAATAAACCAAAATGGAAAAATTATAAACTTCGAGAGAAACACTAATATAAAAAAACACTAAATATATCGAGAAAAAAGCAAAACAAAAAAATTCCATCAAAAAATTTATTCCCACGAAAAAACCCTAAAACAAAAATAAAAACAAAATATAAAATCCATGGGCACAATATTCACAACAAACTCCCTCAAAAAAATAATAATAAAAATAAAAAGGACAACAAAATCCAGACCCCCACAGTAGTAACGTCTATAAGTCAGCACCGAGATGGACGGGTACTGTGAGTGAGTCGCCACCACACTTACTAATACACACACTACTAAAACATGGAGGCAACTGTAGCCAACTCCCTAACACTCAGTCAGAATTATACATGACCGATATTCAAGATGACACTTTTAATATCACACGTCCGAGGTATTCGTTTATGTCTTAATCAATTCATCTGGTTATGATGATAATGTTGGTATAGCATAGCCTCTAGTAAGTTACATATTTTAGTGAATAAGGATTGAATAAAATAACTGCTTTACTGTTAAGTGTCTTCATTCATTATTTTTTATTTTTAAGTTTCCAAGACATTTTGTGTAGTTTTCATTGCTTATTTTCTTTATTGAATATGCTGTTTTTAAATAGAATTAAATTATATATAAAATCACTCGCCATGATTTATTTGGTTCATAAGTCACGTTCTTATTCCTGTAAGCTTCTAAATTTTATTAAGTTTATAAGAAAATAATTAAAAATATGTATACATACATTCATATGCAAATAATTTTTTCGCGGGAAACTGAAAAAAAGAAGAAATAAAAATATGTGTGTGTGTGTGTGTGTGTGTGTCTATCTCAGGGGTCAGCGAATATTGTGTCGTGCGCGTGAAATGTTATTACCTCTGGGTAGTGGACAGGATGAGTGACAGACAGACGGGCCGACACAAGCCAGCCCAATATTGTAGTGCCTTATTTAATAACCCACGAGCCAAGAGGAGGGGGAGAGGACGACCAACTCGTCCACAAGGAGATGCAGTTGAGGGGGGGAGGGAGCTGGGGGAGGGGCGGAGATGGGGGAGGGATAAGTGGGCACAAACGTTCCTTATACCAGCTGTTGTTGTCCAATATTGTGTCTAAATCCACGACCCACTTTATCCTACAACGTAATAATGTTTTCTTTCCGTAGGTCCGGCATAGGATAGATGAAGTCAGGTTAGATTAATTATGTCAGGTTATGTTAGATTAAGTTAGCTTAGGTTAGATATACCTAATCTAACCTAAGCGGAAAGACTTGAAAGAATGAAACCAAACATTTTTAAAATAAATCGTCACTTTTTGCCACATCTATTAACATTATTCCACATTTTTTTTACAACTACGACTTTAGGAAATCGTCATATATATATATATATATATATATATATATATATATATATATATATATATATATATATATATATATATATATATATATATATATATATATAAAATAACTTAAAAAGAAAACGTGAAAATTAGCATATCAACAGAAGAAAACGGAGATTAAATGGGGGACAATACCATTAGATTCTTTTAAGAGCTGAATGAAGAAAAAAATCTACCCCTACGCAAGTTTAATTTTGTTTACGGTATAGTGGTTTAATATATCTTTCAAATGGTGGTTTAATTACACTGTAAAGATAAGGTTAGGTTTAAACTTTTGTGGTTTTTCAAATGGACGAAGGTTTAGTTTTAACAGAGGATACAAATTTCCTTGGTTTATTAAGTACGTTTAGGTTTTTATAATACTGGAGGTGGTTTATTCAGATTAAAGGTTAATTTAAGCTTTCAGTTTGCTAATGTGAATGTTTTACTCAGACACATTGATAAATCGAACGTTCAGAACATCAAAACATCATAATTATAGACAATATAATAATTCCCACATTTCGAATTATACATAAAAATGATTCGACCTCTGTGATGAACCATATTCACTATTCATTCAAACTTAGGGTATGAATTCAAACCCGTGAATAACGAACTCGACTAATTTATTCACAGCGAACAAAACTAAACAATAAATCCAGATTATACAAAGTCACCTAAAAAGAATACCCTGATTTGAATATATAACCAATAAAAAATTCTGGGTATATTTTTTTTCAACTAACCCGATTTAGAGAACAATGATTCGAAGCTTCAGGTTATCCACACATAAATAAACTGAATCCGTCAATGAATTAACGGATATATTAACACAGCCGTACAACGCATTATTAAAAGCTATGGATTAGTCAACACTGGATGATGATAATAGTATATAATATAATCCTAAGTTTTAATCCTAAGTTTTAACCAAGTGACGTTTGTGTATTTTTAACCAAGACTCCGCGAGTATATGGGATAAACTTTTAATAAATAGCAATTGTTTGTTACGGATTATGCATAGAGTTGGAATAGTCTTTATGGACGACGGGTACAGGATGATGATGATGATGATGATGAGAAGAAGGAAGAGAATGAAGGTCCAGAAGGGAAGGATATGGGAAAGGAGGAGAAAGAAAATGTAGGAAGGTGAAGAAGAAAAGGAAGGTGAGGAGGGATGGTGGTCAGGAAAGGGAGGGACGGAAGGGGGGAGGAGGAGGGAAGCAGGAGAAGGAAGGGGAGGAGCGGAGGGAAGGAAAGGGAGGGGCGAAGGGAAGGGAGATGAGGAAGGGGAGGGACTGTAAATTATCAAATTAATTACCGACTGCTGTCATATCCGCAAGACTGGGAGGCGGGAGAGGGCGAATTAGGGAGGCGGAAGATGTAGGAGAGAGAGAGAGAGAGAGAGAGAGAGAGAGAGAGAGAGAGAGGTAAAACGGAAGAATGCAGGAATAAGGAGACAAGGGAAAACTGGAGAGACAGAGGAAAAGAATGAAGTTTACAGAGAGAGAGAGAGAGAGAGAGAGAGGACACAAAAACATACCCTCTCTCAGCAATCAAGAGAGAGAGAAAAAGACAACTCATAATTAGGTATTCCATCGCAGATAAGTGTACGAACACATCCACACGCGTTAATAATCTACCCACAAACACACACTGGCCTCTACTGCAGCTATGTGTTCGTACGCTTCCAATCGGTGGCCGGCCTCCCTCGCGGGGAAATTGTCCTGGAAATTGTCACATCCCAACCTCTTCACCATTTTCCTGATTTTTCCTGCTAGCCACCTTTTTCTTTCCTTGTTACAGTCGACTGGTTGAGGGGACTGGATTGGTCACCTGGCTGGTATACAGGTACAGTCATAGGTCATGTTAGTTTACCAATCAGTTCAACCACCGGGATAAGTTTCCAGGCAAAATAGCCATCGCAAATATACAGTAGACACATGAAGATTAAATTACCCACAACGATATACTCAGTCCAGCTCCCTCCGTCCCTCCCTGAGCACTAGTACACACCGCACACAGACTATACTATGCTGGTACGCAATCTTTGTTTACATACAACATAACACCTTTCTCAATACATTTTAACATACACCTTTAATATGTATATCTACTAGATATTAATTCTTAATTCCTAGTGTAAGTGTGGTTCAGGATATAGAAGGCGCAGTAATGCTTTATATTAATACATTTCATAACAGATATAATATTCAGAAGGTGTTAAACACACACACACACGAAAAACGTCTGTAGCTGTCGCCTTCATTGACTTCACTAAGGCATTCGACCTAGTCGACCACAATTTATTCATCAACAAAGCTATCGACCTCGGGTTTCGTAGAAGTCTTATACCATGGCTTACAGACTTTCTCAGTAACCGACGCCAAGCTGTACGCTTCCGAGGGGCTGTCTCCACCTTTCAGTCACTCACCTGTGGCGTCCCCCAAGGCACCAAGATGGGACGACTATGCTTCCTTATGCTTATCAATGATGCTCGCTGGAAATATGTCGACGACTCCACCACTGGGATCGGCGTCAACAATTCTGCTCCCGACTATACCGCCCTTCAGGATTTATTGAACAGTCTCCAAAACTGGGCCACCAACAACCACGTCACCATCAACCATACCAAAACCATGGTTATGCACATCAACCTCTCCTCCGACGTTGTCCCACCCCCTTCCATTACTTTAGGTCCCAACACTCTCCAGGTTGTAGATTCCACGAAGCTCCTCGGCGTCACCATAGACAACAAACTAAATTGGAAACCACACGTCAGTGAAGTTGTCAAATCCTCCAGTTTCCGTCTCCACCTTCTCCGCCGACTCAAGTCCTTCTGAGTTCATGTACCCAAGCTCCTCAGTGTTTACTCAACATTAATACTTCCCAAGCTCACCTATGCCTCCCTTATCTGGTCTTCCTCCCTAAATGCCACACAACGTAAACACCTAGAAAAAGTGCAAAAGAGGGCATGCAAGATTATTCTCTCCCCTTCCTACTCCACATATCAAGAAGCGCTCAACACACTGACCCTCTCGGCTCTCACTGACCATCACTACGACCTCATCTGCAAATTTGGTGAGAAGCTTCTGCACCATCCTCGACACCGGCTCCTACTACCACCGGAGATCCCTCGCCCGAGAATTGCTGTTCGACACCACAACCGCATCTAGCCCATACGAACACGAACTGATCGCTATAAGAACAGCCCAGTCCCAACCATTGTAAAAAATCATCAATAACTTTTAATCAACCAGTGTGTTCATTCCCAATCAATCTTACTTTTTGCAGTGTCACTATGTTGAAATGCCCTGTAGTTTGAGCTTCTCCCCACCTAGTTATTATATACCATATTTGTATCACTTATGTTACTTGTATATTATTTGTAAATCAAGAGACCCATTCCCCAATTATGTAACTATATTTTCAGCCTTCCGGCTGCCATGCTCTTTCAATAAACCGTTAATTATTATTATTATTATTACACACACACACACTGTTACCTGTACATAAATAAATTTGTATATAGTAGATTAAGACAAATAAAATCGTGTATAATATATTAAGACAAAAAAATTCGTATACAATAGATTAAGAAATAAATAAATTTGTATACAATAAAACAAAGGACAAAAAATATATACTAGAAATAAAGAAATAGATTCGTGAAATACTAACAGATATACATAACATAGATAAATTAATCTCAATATACAAGGACAGTTGTATTAGTTGTAATAAGAGTGAATTTAACTAGAGAGAGAGAGAGAGAGAGAGAGAGAGAGAGAGAGAGAGAGAGATAAGATATATATAATTCCTACTCAATCTTCTCCACTATAATGTGCTTCACCCAAACAGTAAACACAACACAATATGCTTTTAGTATTATCACAATGAACATGATATAGGCAGCATTATCCATTACAAACAACAACAGTATTTTTCATTGTAATAAGTGTGCGTCTCTCTCTCTCCCCTTCCCCAAACTAGCTGGCAGTGTAGCAATAATTCTGAGTACCATTCCTGACCATTTTTTTTAATGACGTTGCCCATTTCCGAATGTCATAAAATTTGCCTGGCCAGTAAAAAAACAAAAAAAAAAAAAAACAAGCAACATGAAGGTAACTCTGGTGGCATGGTGAGGGAGGCTGGTATTGGAGGGGGTGAGAGAGAGGGGGTGAGGGAGAGGTAGGGAGAGGGAGACACAGGTGTATGGTGGTGAGAATAATGTGATGCAGGTAGGATGCGGCATGCGGGTACACTCCCTCCCGCCTACCTCTACCCTCACTGCTGCCACACATCCACTTTCCTTAAATTGAGGAATATACTTTTTTTTAATCCTTGCTGTTTAAATAACGTATAAAGTTTTCTGCTGTGATTCGATTACTGAAAATATCGTCTTATTTATAGTTATTGCTTCAAAAGTCGGGTGTAGTGGTGAGAGGAGCTGTGTTTGTGAACAGTGAAAGTCGGGTGTAGTGGTGAGAGGAGCAGTGTTTGTGAACAGTGAAAGTCGGGTATAGTGGTGAGAGGAGCAGTGTTTGTGAACAGTGAAAGTCGGGTGTAGTGGTGAGAGGAGCAGTGTTTGTGAACAGTGAAAGTCGGGTATAGTGGTGAGAGGAGCAGTGTTTGTGAACAGTGAAAGTCGGGTATAGTGGTGAGAGGAGCAGTGTTTGTGAACAGTGAAAGTCGGGTATAGTGGTGAGAGGAGCAGTGTTTGTGAACAGTGAAAGTCGGGTGTAGTGGTGAGAGGAGCAGTGTTTGTGAACAGTGAAAGTCGGGTATAGTGGTGAGAGGAGCTGTGTTTGTGAACAGTGAAAGTCGGGTATAGTGGTGAGAGGAGCTGTGTTTGTGAACAGTGAAAGTCGGGTATAGTGGTGAGAGGAGCAGTGTTTGTGAACAGTGAAAGTCGGGTGTAGTGGTGAGAGGAGCAGTGTTTGTGAACAGTGAAAGTCGGGTGTAGTGGTGAGAGGAGCAGTGTTTGTGAACAGTGAAAGTCGGGTATAGTGGTGAGAGGAGCTGTGTTTGTGAACAGTGAAAGTCGGGTATAGTGGTGAGAGGAGCAGTGTTTGTGAACAGTGGTGTATTGTTCATGGGATTCAGTTTCTTGGTTTACCTTCTACTGCAAGTTAAGTTCTCTAACACGGCTAGGTTAGGTTAGGTTAGGTTAGGTTAGGTTAGGTTAGGTTAGGCGTCTGGATAAGTCTCTTCCAAGATGACAACCATCCACATTTGTAGCTGTTATCAGTATTTGGTACCTTGTTTACATATTATTTTGGTTTTAATTTTAGGATGAGTAAAGAATCACTGAAGGCTAGTGGTATATAGGATCACTAGTTGTTGTTAATATTATATTGTTTAGGGGTTTCCATGGGCTAGTTGGCAGTGCACTAGATTCTCTTCCCGTGAGACACAGGTTCATTTCCATAGCCAGACAGGGTTGGTGAGGGCATACAGCCACGTCAATGGTGGTAAAGGGCATAAAGATAGTTTTTTGAAAATTAGAAAATAAATGCCAAATCCCTCCTGTCTGTCTATCATTATGCAACAGCCTCTACCTCAGCCAATCCCTTAAAACACCTCGCTTAAAAGAGTGGAATATGCATGAGGGAGGGTTACCAATACACAGCTAATCTCTGGATGATAAAATATCAAGTGTACCAACAGCAGGGAGGGGCGTGGAGGGGAGGGCGGGAGTGTGGTGGACAAAAGGCAGGATTATGTGAGGGTCTCGTGACACCAGATGCCTGGACTGGTGTGTGAGGCGCCCCGGCGTGACCACCACACAGCCCTCACACACACACGCAGTTGGTCCGCTACACTGATACACATCACCAACTGTTGGATCACCTCGCCTCACACACATTAACATGTCTAAACACTATAATCTCAATCCCTCACGACCAGAGAGGAAAAAATTCCTTGATGGTCAGATAAGATCCGTCAGTCGTCATATTACTCTGACATGTTATTACCAACGGTACACGCTCTAGCGTGAACATGCAGTCTAAAACTAACAATCACTGACTCGCTCAATGAATGGAAGAAAAACACACTTGGGAATAAAAACGATAATAGTGCCCAAATTTTCCCCACCCACCCACCCCAGGTAGAGCGGACACAGCAAACGATTATGTATTTCCGTCTTAACTTTTCTAAAGCGTAAGTGTGTGTGGAGAGCCAGCCAGCCACCACTCATGCCACCAGTACATCCTAACTTACTTGTTCACCATAATGTTTCTGTGCTCATAACCGCGATAATTACCGGATAATACCTGAATATGACCAGATAATATGTGTACATTATGAGCTCATCCGCGGACATTATATAATAATATGTGGATAATGAAGGCCAGGAGGACGAGGGGCCGTCTTCATTACTCTGGTCGACGAAGTTCTATATTGATTGACTAATATTTGTATGTGGCGTCCTATTCTTTCCCTTCCTCCCTCTCTCCCTTACCTCCTCTTCCCTCTCTCTCCTTCCCTCCCTCTCTCCCTAGCTCCCCCTGCCCTCCCTCCATCACTACACATATTAATAACACCACCATTATTATCTACAACACAACAACAACTTCCTCATCAACTCAAGTTTCGATAAGTACATCACACAAGAGCAGATATATCCACTCCACCAGATGAGTGTAAGATTATCATACACACCAAACAAACTGCCTAATTAGTGAGACCAAACACGTAGCGCGGTATTATTCCTCACATAAACAGGGAGAGGATTTTTATAAACACCCACACACACAGACACAACCTATTTACATCAACAATTTGTATTAGTGACTCGGCAGGGATGCAAATGTGGTTCATATCTGGATAATAATAGATGGTTATTTGACGGAGGCATTCAACAGTTGTCTAATATACACACAATTAAACAGGGTAAATACGTGGGCTCCCAGAATGTCATATCATTACACTTATTTGTCTAATGTCGGGGAAAATGCGTCCCCTTATTTACCCGGATTTCAATATTAAATTCTGATTTGTGTTTTCCCATTGATAAGTTCATAGAATCACCCGTAGATTCTAATTCTATTTAGTTCCTTATTAAGATTTTTTTTATAATGTTAAATCCTCGGTGATATAAATTGGATACGAAGGTTCATTGACTATTCTGTGTTAGACTAATGAGTGAAGCACCGAACACTCATAATGGTAAATGTGTGTTGTTTCGGAATCATCCAGACATGATTCACAGATTCATGGACGAGAGAGATGACTGACAGGACTTTTTTAGTGGGGGTATACAGTACACTATATGCAGTAGACCATCAAAAACTCCATTTCAAGAATATTATTTTTTAAGGGTTTGAATTATTCTTTATATAGAATATCATTTATATCTTAATGCCAATAACAAAATCCAGGTAGTGAGACGTAAACAAGCGGTGTTGTCTAGACACAGTGAGGCCCAGCTTGTGTTACACAGCGGGCGGGGACGTCATGCTGTGCACCTCACCTGGCTAAGCTCTCGCGCCACCTGAAGAACCTAACCTCATCACCAGGCTCACCTGCCCCTGGGAGTAGTTGTTGTAGTATGGAGAACAAAGTCTGTCACCTGAACAGCCTAACACGTCACTAACAGACTAAATAATAATTATTTTATCAACCCCAGTAACAGTTAACATTCATCAAAGTAATTCTTCATGAACACAGCTACGAGACGTCACCTTCACCCCCTAAACAACACCCTATAGCCTCCCTTCGCCTCTTGGAGAATCTTTATCATAATTCTGGAACAATTTAGTAGCGTCAGCGGGGCTTATGGTCACTAACACCTTTGTAGTCCAACTCGTCTTTCAGCAGAGAAATCTGTCCTATCACTAATCTTCTTCACTCTATGCCTCCTTCCCCTCGCCCGGGGAATGTTAAACTAAATTTACACGATCACTCACTGCCTTGTCTGTGGGACTTACGCTGCATTTTTCAGAAGCTTAGGCCCACCACCACACTACCGCCTCGCCTCTTTTCTTCGTTTGTGTGTCTTCGCCTTTAAAAAAAATCTCTATCCATATTTGCTTCTAATATAAATTCCCCCATTAATTATATCCGAACTGGCAAGATAATTTTTGTTTTGGCGATTCATTTATGTTTACAAAATGTTCTGCTCTAAAGAAAAAAGAAAAAGTGTTCCCTGTTGTTATGTAAACACACCAGAGAACTGTGTATAAAGTGGACTTGCATATATTAGGAATTTTTATTTTTTTTTACATAGCTTTAAGTTTTAATGAGTGTCATTTACATATTCTTCTTGATATTAATATATTTTTTGGTGACGAGTATGTCTTTCATTTACGTACGTTCACCAAGTACTTGTTTTATTTTCAGTGCTTCAACTACCAGGGTCATCAAGCTCTGAGTACAAGTCTTAATATCTTACAGTAAACAGCGTTTAAATATTCAGGAGCGTCACCCAACAAGACTACTGTACTCTTATGCAAACTGTTCTCTCCCTCTGCTGACCACCGAGTTGGCTAACACTTCATTAGTCCCACACACGAGTGCTGTAGGGGCCACCATATACAGTACCACACTATCAACCCCCACACTCACCACACCTTAATAGGATATTCGAGACCCAAGCTTCACGGGGTATTGATGTCTATTGATAGCCCTCCTAATGTGTGTGTGTGTGTGTGTGTGTGTGTGTGTGTGTGTGCGCGCGTGTGTGTGTGTGTGTGTGTGCGTGCGTGTGTGTGTGTGTGTGTGTGTGTTCCCCGTCCCCTCACCTACCCTGGCCAGGAGTGAGGCAGCCCGAGGTAGAGTTAGGTTGTCATTACGACTTCCCTGACTACCCAGCTTTTTTTATGGAAATATTTTTGCTCAAATTCAAAAAATAGCTTCCGGGCTGGGACAAAGAGGGACGGTTTGGTAAGAGGAGCCCTATAGTGTGTCCCACAAGCCCCTCCCCTCAGCCCTCCCCAGGTCCTCCCCCTCCGGCGTCGCCAGCAGCCACCGCTAATCCCCAAATCCACTGCGGCGGTGTTGTGCGGCCCCCGAGCCACGCCCCTGCCAATGTCAGGCTCCGCGGGGGACGCTGCTCCCTCCTGCAGGCGTCCATTGTGATCCCCAAGACCCGGCACCTCTACTGGAGGAGCCCTGGGGCCACGGCTGGTAGTACCGACGCCTCACTGATCACGACAGAGGGGCTTGTCCACCACCACCACCACAACAACCTTCCTGCCACTATCACCCCAACTACCCACACCAAACTTGCTTGTCAACCTGTGGAAAACTCGGCCGTTCCTCAAACAAACAGGCTGTGACGGTGAGTGTTTGTGGTGTGCAGATGTCCGGGGCTAACAGAGGGTTTCTATCACACGATTACCTAACATATCCCGTCTCAATATCGACCACTTCACCTCGTCAACCCATCCTGTCCTCCTCCCTTCTCCCTGTCCCAGCATCCTGCCTTGCCCGCCCTCCCTTCCTCTCTCCCCCTTCCTACTCCACCTGCTCCAGCATCTTCCCCTTACTCTCCTTCCCTCCTCCTTTCTCTGATCTACTCACCCGAGCATTCGATTGCATTCTCCCTCCTCGCCCCGCCTCGCCCTCCCTCCCTCCTCTCCCTGCCCAGCACCCTGCCTCACCCTACTCACATGATATACATTAGTCGACGATGTACTTTCAGCGGATGAACGAGAGCCATTACTCTGTTTAAAGCAACTCAGTGGGAGAACCGATTTTGTTAATTCTAATTGAAGTTACATGTGCGGGTAGGGGGGGGGGCCGGCGGGACAGGTGGTGGTGGTGGTCTGTAGGTGCAGGTGGTGGTGTAGGTGGCACAGATGGTACTACAGATGGTAATAATATTTGGTGTAGGTGGTTTAAATAAAGATACCAAAACAGCAGGTACTGATACATTATGGTATACGACACAGATGGTCAAAACGCCCTCACTTAAACCTTGATTAATGTGTGCTGGCTACTACCTACTTCCCTAACACAGCCACCTGCTCCCTCCTCCTCCTCCCCCTACCCCCCACCTCTCCCGTCTCTACCTCTTGTATGACAGCACCCCACACGCATACCTATCCTCTAATCCCCCCTACATATACAATCCCCTATACACCACACAACCCCTTCATACATCATCATCTTCCCCCATACACGACCTCCCCATACACCACTACAACCCATCCATACACAACCCCTCCATACACAAATACAATCCCCCTTTCCCATACACCATACTAACGACGTATACACAACCCGGATGTTAAGATTAGCGGTAAATGGGTTTTATAGTCTATTTCCGGCTATAACAGAGGAGTTGTAAATTATTAGTGGGGCTTTTGTGGCGAGTATACAGATCAAATCGACTTATCCAAACGTAAACATTAATTATATCGACGTGGTTATTTACACTAGGCTGTGACTCATCCTCAACCACGAGAGAGAGAGAGAGAGAGAGAGAGAGAGAGAGAGAGAGAGAGAGAGAGAGAATTAAATATCCAACACGTCCAATCCGAATCCCCTCCAATCACACACCCCCTAAAAAAGAAAAAAAAACATCAAACTACTCATGTTGGCCAGTCAATATGCGCAATTGCAACGCGTGTGTCTGCGTTCGGTTCATTACGCATGCGCCGACGCCTCGATTTGCATAGAATACAAAATGAAGCTGGCGTGGGTTGGTATAGTAGCTGCCTTAAGCCCAACTGATCTCTCTGCTGTCAATGGTTTGAATGTGACTCGAATCAACTTCCTTAAATAATGCAATGGAGTCGAATTTCTTTTTTTTTTAATATTTCAATGTATAAAAATAATACTGGTAGGATATTTTGAATTATAAAATCTTAACTATTTTTTGTAATTGTTAATGAAAAAAGTCTTATTAGAAGGATCTATTTTTTTTATATTTATAAGTTTAATATTTACTTTTACAATAACTTTTACATTGGAACCCCTTAAACAAAAGTCGCTAACAGTAGTTATTTTTAAAACTTTTACATTGATGCCACTCGAACAAACTCCAATTTTAAAATATTTATATTATGAAAATCCTATACAGTACACTGGATCCTTACAACTCAACCTCTTAAATTAAATTCCTTGGAAATTCATTAAAATACCAAGTACAAAATAATCAAGAAAACACACATGAAAAATCTGTATAACTCAAATTTATTCAGAAAAAATCTATTTAATAAAAACTTTCACTATAATATAAACAGGTACAAATGGTATACCTAATTCCGTTGAAAATATAAAATGTAAAATATCTGGAAAAATAATCCAATCAAGTTCAAATCGCATAAAAAGATCAAATCCTAAACCTAATTCTCTTAAACTAAAAGAATGCATTAGAATGTTGAGTTAAATCGTATCAGGAGTGGCAAGCTGCACATCCTCGCTCTGGTCAATGTATATGTAATGAAATACTACAAGAATATACACCCCCCCCCCAAAAAAATGGATATGTAGGATAATTGGAAAAGGGGAATTCTTTTTTTGGTTTAATCCTCCCCCGGGGATAACCTAGCAACAAGCTGAACTGATGATGAGCTCAACACCTGCAGATTGTTTCTACAGCCTCAACAATACATCCTGCACCACCGAATGAAATGGAATCCGGAAATATAAGGCATTTTTATTTATTGAGAATAAAAATGTCTGAAATAAAATAAATGAACGTTAGATATACTGTAAATCGTTAACAACAGACACTCACTTACAAATCTGATCTAACATGGCATTAGAATATTTTTTATAACCTCACTGATAACTGTAAACACATCATTATTACCTCGAAGTAAAAGAATTTGGAGCCGAGATCATAATTTTGTGTACATAATTTAATATAACGAAAGGAAAATGATAATACCTTGGCCGTGTACTGGATCATTTGATATACTGAAGGAATTGAAGAGAAATAATTGTCCTTGTATATATTCAGAAATTAAGTTGTGCTTTATATGTTAAGGTGAGTTAATGGTGCGTATTAAAACGAGGGAAATATGGATAGTGGTGTGTGTGTGTGTGTGTATCAATTATGTACACACCACTTATCGCCACATAAATAAAGCAAACTCTAAACAACTCTGCAGGAAATAATCACAGTTTTTTTTATTCATTGAAAAAAAAAATCCTATAATCCCAATTCTTTATAAATGCGAAAAAAATCCAGACTTTTTTATAAATAGCAACAAAATGTACCAGGAAAATATTACGCAGTTAATAATGAAAAAAAATCATTGTACGAGTGTTTAAAAAGCAATATTTTTGTAGTTTGTAAATATATAAATAAACAACAGCTATATTTTGTTTTTATTTTAATAGATTTGATTTTACACTATTATTTGTATATGACTTTTCACTATTATTAATATTGGATTTGACACTATTATTTATACCAGATATCCATAGGCAATAATACTATATACGTACAGCATATGTAACTAAATTATTTCGTGTCCTGATATATAGATAAATACATACGCGTTTCATTATATATTATTTAAATCAAACAAAACCAAAGATACTAACATTGGATATACAGAGTGAATTAATTAACCTTCTTAAATATTATAATAAATTCTTTTACTTTTCAATCGTAATATCAATCCATTTCTCCTATATAAACGTAACCTTTAATCTACACCAATATAAAAAAAAAAATTAAATAAAATTAAGGTCGTACCGTATGTCTGTAAAATTATTCCAGTATTCTGTTTGTGTCAGATATATACGAGTACTATTAATATATATTGACCTTAAGTTATTACCTCTGAGCTATTACCTTTAAGCTATTACCTCTAAACTATTACCTCCGTCCCTCAACCACACCCCATGCTTTTACCGGGATGAATGGTCCGCTGCCCCCACTCACCTGGTACCTGGTTAATTTAGATAAACAAGATATCGGCAAAAGGTGGGATGGGTAGTGGTGTTGTTGTGGTGTGTCAGTGTTATTAAGAGTGTGAAGCTGCAGTACCTTGACGCTTCTTAATGATCTAGTCTGTTTTATTGTGATTTCGGTGTTTTATATGATTGTTTTATTTCTTATATGTTTTCGGTGTTTTATTATATTTTCGGTGTTTTATTATATGTTTTCGGTGTTTCTCTTATATGATTTCGGTGTTTTCTTAAATAATTTCTGTATTTCCCATATGTGACTTCGGTGTTTTCCTAAGCCTGAAAAAGTGATTAAGTTTATTCACTTTTTACCTTAATTTCTAAAATATTTAAGTTTTATTCCTTCCTGGTACCGTGGCTGGTGCGTTTGTTTACATCGTATTAAAACTCCCAGAATGGCCCAAAGGAACTTCGCAATAGTGGCCAGACTAAGGATGTTATGTAAGCATTCCACCATTGCCACATCTCACAAAACGCGCCAGCCAATGTATTAGGTGTAAATGCAGGCGATTGTAAGTTGTTAATTCACAAACTTTATGAAATATATAACTTACGTATTCCTTAAAAGCTTTCATGAATGATGTTTTAAATGCCACAAAAGATTAACTGAGGGAATACTTTGTAAATACCTCACTGTAAAATATTCCCACGTCTTTCACACCCTCGTAAGATATTTCTAATACTCAGAGCCTCACTTTGATAATACTCACAGGATGATGTCTTTTACAGGATGTTCCCTTAATAGTCCTTCGGAAGGATATTATCGTATTTTTCAGGGATTTTATGAAAACTTTATTCCATTTCCTCAATGAACTGTAAACCACCAACGTCGGATTTTTAGAGTTCCGTATCGAAAAAAAATTCCCGTAAGTAAAGACAAAAAAAAAGTGGCTAATTGGTTGAATCAAGATAGATTTTTATAACAGATATAAAAAATATCTTTCAGCTTGGAGACACATATATGAGAGAGAGAGAGAGAGAGAGAGAGAGAGAGAGAGAGAGAGAGAGAGAGACCCATGAAAATAACAGTACATCAGGACGGGTAACAATAACACACACACACACACACACACACACAAGTATTCCCACTTTATAAAAACTCACAAAACAGCGAAAACTTTCCACCCGCAGTACAGGTCGAGGTGTCTGTTGGGTTTCCCGACAATAACAGTCCACCTGGATGGTTATAATCCTTCCAATTATAGAAAAAACGGCTGTGGATTTTGTCAGGCGAATAAATCCGCAAATATTTCTATTGTTTGGAGCTGCACACACACACACACACACACACACACGATGAAGAACCTATGCTTACGAGGGGTATCAGCCACCTAAACTACTGTACACTTGATAGCGTCACCTCTTCTCAATCTCCATCCACTCTACATAATCCATCCTGATCCTACAGCTTCCACACATAGTCTCGTCTACAGCTACAGTACTTACAGGTCATGACAGCTGTTCGTGGGAAACTGTATGTAAGAAGAATTGGGATCACCTGAAGATTATACCAACAATTTATTTTCACCTGATGATTAAATACCCAAACGCTTACCTTTGGGTTTAGGTTAGGTTAGGGTGGTCAACCTAGGGGGTGACTTATCTCCATCTGACCCCTTATACCTATACAACATAAACCCGAGCTGGACTATAGTGAGATATGAACGCTCAAAAATTTCACAGTTATAAAAAACAGAGCATATTTATGGGAATCCTAACATCCCAACCTGACAGAGAGGAAGACAAGCAACGTTGACAAGTACCATCGTAAAAATACTACAACTTGACCAGGGAGCAGCAGGCACGCCGGTATACAAGCTCACTGACAATATACGCGGGGAGGGTTTGTCACTGAAGTTAAAATCATGTGACAGGTACTACCTCAGCTTGACATAACTGTACAACACATAGATGGAAAAATATATATATAAAGGACACCACAGCTTGACTATAAAAGTAACACAAAGCTGGGTGACCTCCTGGTCCAAGAGAGGTACCGTAATTGATCAAGTTTGACCTAACGTTAGCATACCAACTTAGAGCTAGACAACTTTGGGAAATATCAAACGTCAGACACAAATACAATACCACTTCGGACAGTCCAGGAGCTTCAAACAGGCGGCAACTTGACAGTGAAGCCTGAAGCACGACGCTAGGCTGGCGGGAGGGTGATGAATGCAGCACTGTGACAGCGGCCAAGGTTTAATTAGCCGTATTGATGGAAGAGCGGGTGGGAGCGACGGGCGGGGAAGAGGAGCCGAGGCGGGGAGGAGGCGGGGAGGAGGAGCGGAGGCGGGGCAGAGCTGTCATCGGGGCCAAGTCACTCATTGTCCTTCCACCACCACCGCTGACTGAGCACCCCCCTCCCCCCTCTGTCTGCCCTCCACCCTTCATTGCCTACTTTGTTATCAATTTGATGGGGTCATTTATACAGTTAACTGAGGTGTCATTAATCAATTTTAAACCTTATTAAATGAACTCTAAGCGGACAAACGCGTGGTGGGTGTCAAGCATGGCGGGGGGACTCACTGAACACTTTGGACGGCGGTGAAACGACATATTATATTTTTTTTTGTTTATTACCAACATTCACACGACACTTCGAAGCATAGTATAAATAAAGTATTCTTTACATATAACTCCTAGGAAAATAATAATAAATAAATAACAGTATTTCGACCTACACTAACTTTCTCTAAATAATCCTTCTCGGTTAAAAATAAAACAAGGATGACCAAAACTTGATATAAAAAATCCCTCAAACACGAAATACATTTATAGTTAAGTCAGGAAGGTGTGCACTGGGCTGACTAAGCGTAGCCAGAAATACAAATGGTAACATCTGGACCAACAAAACTTCATAACTTTAATTATTCCTTTTCAATCCAATATCCCTTGCAAAATTTTTACAATTCTTGGAATCTCTTTTATACAAACAAATGTTGCATATCACTTAACGAAATGTAACAATGGAGATTTTACTCGTAGTTTTCCCAAATAAACATCAGATTTTTTTTTATTTCTAACTTTTCGAAATGCGATAACGATAATAGAAGCAGCAGTAATATTAATAAATTCCGTAAACGTCACTGAATTGACTGTTACCTGGTAGAGACACGAACATACCTGAATAGCAACAACATTAATTAATCTATACCCCCCTGAGCTAGGTATTATTACCATACAATTACCTTTGAGACACGGGGGCGCCCAAGACCTTGTCGCAGACGTAAGGTAAATGGCCTCATTAATGTGTAAATTGCCAATTAAATATAATCCTGAGCTCGATTATTCCTCGCGGTGCAGAACATAAATGTATTTTAAACCACTATACCTCAACTTCCTTCCTTCCCTTTGTTAAATTGGCAGTAGTGTTAATTATGTGGCGCCGGTGAGAGATGCAAAGGAGGGAGCTTATTATAGCGGCCCCCTCAGGTGTATAGCACTGTCCTAGTATGGAGGAGTTAGCCCCGTGAGTACCAAGTATTAACCCATTGAGTACGAGTTAACCCCTTCAGTATGATAACTTAACCCCTTCAGTACGATAACTTAACCCCTTCAGTACGATAACTTAACCCCTTCAGTACGACAACTTAACCCCTTCAGTACGACAACTTAACCCCTTCAGTACGACAACTTAACCCCTTCAGTACGATAACTTAACCCCTTCAGTACGATAACTTAACCCCTTCAGTACGATAACTTAACCCCTTCAGTACGACAACTTAACCCCTTCAGTACGACAACTTAACCCCTTCAGTACGATGATAACTTAACGATAGTAGTACTATAACTTAACTTCAGTACGATAACTTCAGTACGACAACTTAACCCCTTCAGTACGAGTATTAACTTCAACGACAACTTAACCCCTTCAGTACGACAACTTAACCCCTTCAGTACGACAACTTAACCCCTTCAGTACGACAACTTAACCCCTTCAGTACGACAACTTAACCCCTTCAGTACGACAACTTAACCCCTCCAGTACGATAACTTAACCCCTCCAGTACTATAACTTAACCCCTTCAGTACTATAACTTAACCCCTTCAGTACGATAACTTAACACCTCCAGTACGATAACTTAACCCCTTCAGTACTATAACTTAACCCCTTCAGTACGATAACTTAACCCCTTCAGTACTATAACTTAACCCCTTCAGTACGACAACTTAACCCCTTCAGTACGACAACTTAACCCCTCCAGTACTATAACTTAACCCCTTCAGTACTATAACTTAACCCCTTCAGTACGATAACGTAACACCTCCAGTACGATAACTTAACCCCTAAGCTTTTTGCAACAAATATCATAACACTGAGGACAAAATAATCTCTTTACTGCTGTACTGATGTACAAGTGATATATATATAAATATATATACATATGTATATCCATCAACACTGGGTATAGTTAGTCAGTCATACAGGCGCTTCGTATACATTGTGCAAATAGAAATCACTGGATACGTGATAATTTCATAAGCGGTTCACTATGACACCTAGCACAGTTTAGACATAGTTGGATTTTGTTAATCTTGAATTGAATTATTTAGCTTTTTGTATCAATAGCAAAACAGAAAGCCTTAACCCCGGGAAAAAAATGTACTTGATCGATTTGGTATTAATTTTGGGCGGGCCCTGTTCTGTCTCTCTCACTAGTTATCACCTACAGTTAGGTTAGGTCTGGTTCTTTTGGATAATTTGGCTGGGTTAGGTCTAGTTTAACAAACGGTTCAGTAAATCACAGCGTGGCTGACGGACGCTCTCTAGTTACAGGTAAACAAGTGTATCTAAACACCCTAACGTTAACCCCACCAGGTAGAGGTTAAAGAGTTATATTACCAGGTGAAATAACGCGGGGTGTCTAATCTTCAGGTGATTCTGACATAGCTTATTTCTCGTCAGTAGAGGAGACGGTGGGAGGTGTCGGACGCCCAGCCGAGCCACAAAAGCTCGGCGTAGGTGACGGACGGGTGATGGGCGGCCACCAGGGGCTCCCCAGCCGCGACGGTGAATACTGCCGTGATTGTTGCCGTAGAGCTGATAAAGCCCGGGCCACAGAAGCCCTCGGGCTGACCTTTGTGCTCAAGACAATGGTTGTGATCCCTCGGGGGAGAAAGACAGCGGGAGGGAGGCCACACCGCCCTCTCCATCACGAGGTGTTCTTGACTTTCACACTCAGGGGACATAAATTACTGTTTCAGCCACACAAACGTTCAGAGCTGATCTACTTTAACGTCCTTCATTAAAACCAAAAATAATTAATAAATGACACAGGAAGTGATCAGATAAATACGAGTCAAATCTGTTCACCGAGGTGTGTCTTAGCAAGTATTAAAGAATCTGACGCAGGAGGTTTCGCAACGTTGATGTAATATGATACAGAAGAAGCACTATGAGGCGGAAATTCCAGAGTGGGTAGTCCAGGTGCGAATGAATACTGGTACAGTCGGAGAAAAGTGGAAATCAAAAGGTGGTTTCTGGGTACAGAGGAACACTGAATGCGTGGTGAGGTCGTGGCGGCCACAGAATCCACCCTGGACACAACGGATAGAATGAGAAATTATAAATGATTGATGTACTGTGGGGTGCGAGGGAGAGACGTGAATGAAGCCCCCACTTGACTCCCACGCATTGAGTCTATCTATATAAGAGTGAACTATCTATCACCAAGCGAGGTTATGATTCGCTGGCGCCGAGGCTGCCCTCCCCTCCTCCAGCACCCCGTGGCGACGTAACAAGAGAGCGTCAGGCGACAGTGTTGACCGCACCACCACACTCATAACAACCTACTGCGATGGTTCACACACACACACACGAGTCTCATGGGGCTCTTTAGGCCTCTTGCAAATCGTTTCGCTTCGGGCGATTTTTCCATTCATACCGCTGTTTCATGAAGCATATTTAGCAATTCGTTCCAATTATATACACCAAAGCCATCGTCACTTTGTATGCTACCAGTCACACGGAGGAACCAAGACGCCCCCCAGAGGGTGGGAGATGATTACTTCACACCGTAACGCTTGGAGGATCACCATACAAGAAGGTGTCAATACTTTCGAGTTAGCCTGACTGCAAACCGAGGCAGACAAGCTCCGACGCCGGAAAGACTCTGCCAACGCCCCTCCCACACATGTGCAACATCTGTGAACGACCCTGCTGATCCTGTATCGGCCTCTTTAGTCACCTCAGAACTCACCAACGTAGGTGACACCCTTAATAACTCATATCATTGTATCATAGCTGGATGATCGTCATACCCGATTCCGAGTGGCAGCAAAGTAGTAGTAGTGTGTGTGTGTGTGTGGGGGGGGGGGTGTGTTGCTTCTGTTGATAATAATGCTGACATCACCACACCAGTACCACCTCACAAGTTACTCTCGCCTCTCGCGCCCTCCAGGAACCACTACTATCCGGGAGCCATAAAAAGGGCCAATAAATACAGAAGTACAGCGTCGGATACAGTAGACCACATCATACCATTATGCATTAGGCTTAAGGACACACACACACACACACACACACACACACACACACTTTCTCTCTCTTCCATTCTAGTGACCGAAGTGAACACATGCCTCCTCTTTCTTTCTCTCTCTCTTCCAAACTAATTACAGAAGAGCATTCCTTCTCTCCTTTCCCTCTCTTTCCTTGTACTCACTCTCTCTCTCTCTATCTCTGTCCATGTGAATGAAACTCTCACACCCTCTCCACCTTTCTCTCTCCCTCACAATACCAAATAAATACTCGCTCAAACTTTCTTCAACAACTTTTTTTTTCTCTCGCGTTGTGAAAGAGAAGACTACAAGGGAAGCAACATAAAAAAAAAAAGAGATCAAACATACAAACCCCCTGACGACATCTTTCTCTTGTTCATAACTGGTAAACAACCTGTATCGAGGACCGCAGATAGAGATCGTTACCATGAGGTCAATATGGTTGTTTACGTAGGTCAGGTTAGGTTAGGGTTATTATGACAGCCACGGAAACAATCTAATTCCCCCCACCCCCAAAAAACCCGACAAAATAAACACCAACATCGAGGACACTTTAACGTAAGAATCAAGACTATTCTTTATTCACGAGGAATGTTAAGAATTTTGGAGAACGGGAGAGTCTGACTATTTCCTCTGACAAGTGGCCAATCATGGTAACAGGAGGGGGGAGGGGGGTGCTCTGGTGTACCCGGGAGATCTGCTCACACATCTCTCCCTCAACACGTAATTGGTCCAAATGTCTCCCAAGAAATAAGTTCAAGTAGTGGCGGTGAAAGTTTATCATTCTTACGTGAGGTGCTTTTGTTTTTTGGGGGGTTGGTAGGTAATGTATTTTTAAACAAAGAATCCGCGTTTATTGATCCCCAGGTGTTGAAATTTAGTATTGTAATATCATCGTGTTTTTAGGTGTTTCAACGGGAGGATTTTGTTGCTGTTTTGTTTAGGTGTCGTATACAATACACTTAATATTTACTATCAAGAATCACACACAGAGCTCCTCAACACTCAATTGGGCGTGAGTAAAGTTTAGTAAAATTAGGTTAGGTTCGGTTAGGTGTAAATTTTAATAAAGTGTAATCAAGACTGGAGAGAGACTCGGGTACACGGCAACAGCAGACCCAGTAGTTAATTGAGTACTGTACTGTACATCGAAACATAACACACACGCTACGACTCATGCAAGGTTCTACTGTATATACAATTCGCAACTTGATTGGTTTACTCTCAGTCAATCCATAGAGAGAGAGTTCCATCACAACAATAAAAGGAATGTTATGGCTGGTGACACTGAGGCTCCCGGACAATGGTTAGGTTAGGTTAAGTTAAGTGAAGAAACGTGTATGTATATAAACAGCTATTTACATGATATAAAGGATTAATTAACAATGGAGAGAATAAGACGATACTATTTTTACCTTAATTATTTTCTCAATGGTTTAGTTGAAAAAATTATTTGTGCATTTAACATCTTTGAATTTAGGGAGAAAATAATGCAACTGATTAACAAAACATAACAATAATTATGCTCTTAATAATGCTAACTCAGTATTATTATTCCGGCCCAGAGAATTATTACGCTCTTAGACGATGGTTATTGTACAACGCAAAACACAAACATTACCTCAGACTAAAACGGGGAAAAAATACTATGGCCGTAGATAAAGAAATAAGAAATAAAAACATAATAGGAAAATCAATGCCAATATACAGACTGCAATTTGATTGGTTGACTGGCGGCCAATCAATAGGAATGGTTCCATCACGATATTAAAAAATGAAATTGAGGCCAGACCGTGTTGCCCTGAACAATGGCTCACACTATCAACTGTTGACCATTTTCACGAAAACACAACGGAAGAAATAAATAAAATATCAGGTCTTGGTACACTGGGTAAGACTTATGTTATCGTCATAATGCCACAAACACTTGTACATTGCACCAGTTTTTTAAAACAAATTGGGTTGGGAAAATAACACAAAGGTAAGTTATCGAGTCTGTACTTGTCTTCTTGCCAGAGAGATAAGATATAGAATACTGTATAATAGTTTCAAATTTAATTCAGCTCTGTATAGGGTAGGTTAGGTTAGTCCTGGATAACATAACCACGTACTGCAACTTTCTGTAAGGATTCCGATATTTTTTATCATTAAAAAAACCCACTTATTTGATAACCTGTTTGATTGCCAATCACGGGTTAATTGGCGGACTTCTCCTAATTTCGACGAGCTATATTTACAACATGTGAAATAAACGAAACTTCCAGATAAAACCTCGATTGGGAACGAAATTTGTTGCAAGATAAGAATTCTTTTTCTGTTGTAAGTTGGCAAACAAAATGAATAACTCGTTTAAACCCAATGATGTTATTTCTATGCCAACCAATTCTAAAAAAGAAAAGAAAAAGGTTTGATTTTTCTCTTTCAACCTTTTCCCCACTGTAATGCAGAGTGGCTGTAATCATGACCCAACGCGCACTGTGATAAAGGTGTTCTGCCATTACGGTGTTTCCCCTTTCACAACAATCCCCCCAAATATTTATCCGGCTTACCCCTGTCGCTTCACACAACCTACATCCACCATCAGCACACGCACGCACGCACACACACACGCACGCACGCACACGCACGGTTCAGTCTCTAACTCAAGTCATTTCGTGTGGTAAGAAAGCCGTTTCTTTGAGGTTAGATTAATGGCGCCTTCAGTGACCGGGATACAATACCTTCAACGATAATTTGAGGTCATTTACTGGCCATACGACACCTTTACAAGTCTTATCACCACGATAATGTCCTCAGGTCACGCACTTCTACACATGAAACTCCTTCACCTGCCAGTGTTTGTCAGCCGAGAAAATGTTGGCATCGTCGTCACAATTTTTTTTTTATTCTTAAAACCTAATCTTTCCCCCGATGGCTGCAATTAAAATCAATGTTGTAATTTGATTATAAGTCAGCCCAATGCCTGCCTTTCCTGTCGTCATTGATAATGTTTTTCACGGGGATTTTTTTTCTTCAGAGTTATAACTTAATCTAGACAATGACTAACACTTGCATACCCTTGTTTGTATACAGACATTAATCTCACCAATCACGTTCAAACCTAACCTAAATAACTAATGTCTTTTACAACGTAGTCTAGGTTAGGAAATACACTAGTCACCTACAATACAAATTTAACAAATATATTTTTAATCCTGCGTGTCTGTCGTCGTAATGGGCCCGGAGAATAATAAACCTTCCTCTTATTGGCTAATTTAGGTTCGCTTGGGGGCCAATTAGAACTGGGGCTCATTATGTGATCCCAAAACCAGATGATTCAGGTGGCAAGAGTAATCGATTTTGTTGGATTCGTTTGTCTCGCAGTAATAAGAGGAACTATTTTTGTGACTACGGGTAGATGGCCCAGAGGAAGACAAACTTACTAGATCATATTGAGGTGATGTGAGGGACCGTAGCTAAATCTGGAGGAGAGAGAGAGAGAGAGAGATGCATAGTAATCCGGTGGAAAAATTAGTGGGGTTTTGAACGAAAACTTAGGTGTTCGATAAAAGCAGAGGATTTAGATTTTATACCCTTTAAACACACACAAAACTAAATAAATGAATAATGATATAAATCAATCAATAAATAATAAATAAATAAGAAAGTAAGAAAATAAATAATAATAATAATAATAATAATGGTACACTTCAATATAATACAACTATAGATAGCTTCTCTTGAGCAAGATTTTTTAATGAACTGATGCACTGAAATTTCATAAACAAGGATAAATTGATATATCTTTTTTATCTAGCCTAACCTAATCAAACCTATTCACAACTTGGTTATAATTTGGTACATTTATAACACATAACATCCTAACCCAGTGGTTCTCAACCTGGGAGCCATGGTCCCCCAAGGGAGCCACGGCAAGAATTTAGGGGAACCACGGCGAGCTGTTATAAATTGTACATTTCCAAATAATGTTGGGAATCTGAATTAAACAAAACTTATATTACTTATTTGGATTTGGCAGAAGAGAATTTTCATTCCTATTTTGTCATTTTGTTTAATCATAACGACAATACAATTTTAATATTTACATACTCTGGTGCTAATTTATTTTTATTTTTTACGGATTATTTAAGATTTCACAGGTCCAGTCCCTGTCTGTGTGACAGGCGGTGGACCGAGCTGCTGAACTGACTTGTTCAGTACGTGACCGTGTGTCATCCCTTTGCAAGTGGTGGTAGCACCGACTGATCTCAGTCTGGCCTGGGATACCATCACGAGAACAGTGGTGTGTATTGTCTCTGAACCATATATTGTGTTTGAGCTTGACTCAAGCACAATATACTCCGTAATTGGTGTTACTTATTCTGTTTCATAATTCATGTGGTCGCTGCTTTACGTGGGTGAAATATTTGTACACTTCCTTTATTAATTATTTCCTTATTTATTGGTGCCATTGTTGTTCATACTCATTCTTTACTTATATAATCCTACCATTTTTAGTGCTAAATTGGTATGACTCACTATTCTTCTCATTCTTCCAAGTTGGGCAGTGCCTGTCAAAGGAGGCCTGTTCTTGCTTACAGGAAGTACACTTCAGCTTGCTAGCTTGAGTGTGAATGTTACCTGTGTGCATGTTTGTGTATGACTGTAAGTGTGGTTTATGTGTGAGTGCATGGGTATGTTATGTATGTGAATGTGTGTGTGTGTGTGTGTGTGTGTGTGTGTGTGTGTTTGCCATTCTAACTCTTGTCCTATTTATCTGTCCTTCTCTATCATTCTTTAGTCTTTATCACTTGTCTGTTTGTCTGTTCTGGGAGAAAAATGAAGGAGGCCACGAGGAGGTTGAAAATTCCTCAAGAGGGGAATGGAGTGAAAAAGGTTGAGAGCCACTGGGCTAACTTCATCATTTTTTTTTAGTTTCGTTAAAATATAAGTTCAATTACGTAAACAAATACGATAAACGATGAGTGTTCAGTCAAAAGAAGCAATTAACGTATTATATCAATTAACAAGAACTTCATTTCGTAATTTTTTAAAAGATATAATTCGTAATGTATTGTTTTAGTTATTAGTTAAAGCAGAGTAATCATTGTAGCCGTTGGAGCATTAAGTGTCAGACAGGTTTATTTTCGTTCTGGAAATTAATTTTATCTGAGTGAAAGTTTTAGCTATGATATATTGTCGTTTTTATACCTTTAGTGATATTATCTTTTGTTTTAGGTTAGGTTAGCTTAGGTCAGGTCAGGTCAGGTCAGGTTAGGTTAGGTTCGGTGAGATTTTTCGGTAAAGTCTTACAATTTTAAAATTCCATCGTACGCGCCATTGGGTGTTTCGGGATTTTTAACTCCAATTTCAGTGGTGCGCGTTTGTTGTACCTCACAATATCCTTGACTGCTAATCTTGCGACCACAGCAGCAATTCTCTCTCTCTCTCTCTCTCTCTCTCTCTCTCAGTATATCAGAGAGGGGTATGCCACAAAAGATTTATTCCCTCCAATAACATACCGCACGTACCATAATTCTCGGGTTGCCACGTTCAAATAATCCAGATCATCCCTTTAGTCTCAACGCCTCCATAAAAGCGATCCAAACCCGCGTGAGTCCGCCGCCGTCTTTTGTTTCCTGTGATATTGTTTGGCAGCTCGATGGCTTTTTGTTCCTCTTTGTTTGCCCGACTATTCATACCGCCACTACACATTTTTTTAACTTCATTGTCCGGCCGTTGATTGCTCACGTGGCTCCCTGGTCCGCGAATGCCACTTATACGTCGGTAGTGGAAGATAAACACCGATAATCAATGCAACCCAACGTGTGGCAACAGTTGAAGAGGTGACCGTTGTTATTCTTTGAGACGGACGGATGCAAAGAGCTTAATCAGTGCGCCCTATCTCTCTCTCCGTCCGTTATTGATGGCGGGCCCCGATACGTTCCCAGGGGAAGTGTTCTCCCTAACTCTTCTCCTGGTGCCATTTTCCCACCTAGCACAGATCCGGCTAATGCCCGCCGGATGAGAGGAGATTACTGCCATATTGATGTACACCCCGGCCCTCCTCTTCCAAATACCAGCCTGTATATATGGCCTCCGACCCATCGCCATTACAGGAAGAAAATATACAATATACATACTTTGTTACGTCACTTTAACACTTGACCAACGTTCCTTGTGTATACTCTGAAATAAAGTGTCAGACGAGTGTCTAGTTCCATTTGAAGGACAATTCAGTACATTATTTGGCTCTAAACTGGGCGGGTTAGTGTGTCTAATATATATATATATATATATAACATTTTGATCTGCCTAATACTTGTCCAATATTATCTCTATATTAACATTACTTACTGAACCATTAAACGTAAATCTCTTTCTTAAATCAGTAACTAACTTATATTTTCCAACTTCTTGTGTTATAATTTAGATGAAAAACCATAGAACGATCCTTCAATTCATCCTCTTGTCGAGTTATTCATTTTAGCAAGGATGATAATAAAAACACAATTACCAATTTAAAAAATAACATTAAAATCCTAATAGTCAACGTCCTCGTCTAAAAACATCAATATATTACCGCATCTTCAGAAGTACTGTTGGCATCATTGTTGGAAGCCGATTCAATATAAATACGGTCACACTGCAGTAATAAAGTCCATTGATGTATGAAATCAGTTAAGACTCATTACACTACTTCATGCATAATTGAATAACAAATATGATTTAGCCACATACAGCCTATATTCTAATCTAATCTATTCTACAGCTAGGTTAGGTTAAGTAGGTTAAATTAGGTTAGTATAAGTTAGGTTATAGCAAGTTGTTAGATTACGTCGTTAGGTATAGGGAGGCTAGGTTAAATCTGGTTAGGTTAGGTTAGGTTAGGTTAAGTCAAATCAAGTTAGTTTAAGTTAAGGTAGGTAGGTAGGTAGGGGTCTACTAGCACTGGGGCCCTACTGCCACTGGGACCCAACTGACATGCAACGGTGGAGTACTTTGGACTTTCAATATCAGGAAAGGTCGGAAAAAATGACAAGAATTTTATTTTCAACAGACTGTGAACCGGATCACTGCTTTTATGTTGTTCCAAACTCCCATGCAGTGTTGAGAGTGAGAGAGAGAGAGAGAGAGAGAGAGAGAGAGAGAGAGAGGGAGAGAGAGAGAGAGAGAGTTGTCATAAACGTCAACCTCAAGACTTAGGTTACCAACAAGAACATGTCCTCAGCTGGAAAGTACAGTAGACCTCTTGAATATGTGTACCGTCACAGCCCAGGTAGCCTATTGGTCTTAAATCAGAGCTGTGTGGGTGCTCCTAGCTTAGCCACAAGGGAGGAGGATTGCAATTGAAGGGTATGTATGCTTCTAAGCTTAATCATATGGGAGCGCTTGAAGCCTCTAAAGCTTATTCAGTGAGAGGTTCCAACACGGTAACGCTTTTAAGATCAACGATGGATGGCACTTTCAACCCTTAAGCTTACCCAATGAAAGCTCCCTGCTATATTCTAAAGCTTCATCTAAAAGCGGCGCGGGCAGCTCAGCTTTACACTAACTGTACTCCGAAAGTTTACACAACACATTGGGGTTTGGTTCAGCGTTTTCCTCACACACACACACACACACACACACACACACACATATATATATGTATATTTTTGTATTTTAGTGTAAGTTTATTGCGTTTTCCTTACTGTTTCACTTAAGAGGAAAATTTATCTTAAGAGACTGAAAATCGGGCCCCGAGCGTGTCATTCTCCCTGAAGCCGCTCATATTTTTGGAGGGATTTTCATTCAGATGTTTGGAGTCTATTTTTCATTTCATGTTTTCCAACTTTCTTTGAATTTTTGTGATGAACTTTGGAGTTTATTAAGAAAAATAATTTGGTGATATGTCCTTTATATACCGTTATCAGTTGAAACTTTTTACTTTCAAAATATTTAAGTTATCATTTTCTTTTTTAATCTGGTCAGAAGATGAATAAATATATTGCTTGTAATTTGTATTCTGAGTTTATTCTTTAATTTGATTTTTCACAATATTTAAGTTTAGCGTCTTTTTATATTTTCTTTGAATTTGCTTAAAGTTACTTGATAATATATTTGTTTTATTTACTGATTTCATACGTCACCCTTACTTAATATTGTACACTTACTTTATTATCGTACACCCTTAGTTTATTATCGTACACTCTTACTTTATTACCGTACACCCTTACTTTATTATCGTACACCCTCACTTTATTATCGTACACCCTTACTTTATTATCGTACACTTACTTTATTATCGTACACTCTTACTTTATTACCGTACACCCTTACTTTATTACCGTACACCCTTACTTAATATCGTACACTTACTTTATTATCGTACACCCTTAGTTTATTATCGTACACTCTTACTTTATTACCGTACACCCTTACTTTATTATCGTACACCCTCACTTTATCACGTATATCATCCCTCTCCCTCTGACACACATGAGTGATAAAGTGTTCAGCCCAATATTGAATTCCCTCCCTCCCTCCATCCTACCACCAACCAACAGAGAGAGAGAGAGAGAGGCAATACGCAAATTCTCTTCCACCACTTACACAAACTTCCGAGGCATTTTTTCACACCGGGACGACCCCCCCCCCTCTCTCTCTCTCTCGGTCTCTCCCTATTTATTTCTCTCTCTCTCTCTCTCTCACCAGCTCCCCTCTTACCACCCCCTTCTGCATACTGATGAGTTCCAAGGCCCAGCCGACCGACCCTTTCAGAAACCAGTCGATATTCCTACTGTTTCTCCTCTCTCTCTCTCTCTCTCTCTCTCTCTGTCGATCTCTTTCGCCGGGTCTGTCTTTCTGTCTGTTTGCCTCTTATCATCACCCCTCTGTCTATCTCTCTTTGAATGTGGTGAGAGATGAAAGTTTTCCCTCTTCCCCCCCTCTCTCTCTCTCTCTCTCTCCTTCTCGTTGCCTTTATCTCTTTCTCTTCCTCCCCTCCTTCTCTCTCCTTTCAACTTGATTCATAGGGAATAACTCACACCCCCTTCCTTCTGATTTACATTGAGTGCCTTTTCTCATTTATTTTGTCTCGTGTTTTCTTTTTTACATTTTCCCATTTTTCTTTCCTTCTCTTTTTCGTTTCTTCTCTACTTATTATCATTAATATCATTACAAGGTCATACTACTCAAATGGGATGACCTCTTGAACATTCCTCTTATCATCGTTATTATCACAAGGTCTTAGTAATGAAAGATCTATATTGAGTGTGATAAACATCGCTGGTAGGAGGGTGGCTGATGAGGATGACTTGCTGCTGTTCTTGTCTCTTCTACAGCATCAATCAGGACCTTACCAACTAAATTGCATAAAGTACCTGATTCATGACCGTATTTTCAATGTATTTTCGCTTCGCTTGATTATTAACCGCCCTAGCACTACCCCAGCTTATTTATTATTAACAATGCTTCTTCTACGTACAAAAGTTGGGCAAAAACTGATCATCAGCTGCGGTAGTAAGGAGTGCTTGAACGCCTTGAGCCATGGGTTGCTAGAGGAAATTTTTCAGTTAGTCAGTCAGTTGGTTGTTCATTCATTCATTCATTCAGTCAGTCAGTCTCTTAATTTACCATCCTCTACCCCATCCCACCCCCGTGTCCATCCCTCCCCCATGTCCAGCTGTTCCCCATGCCTAGGAGGAGCCTCTCAACCCAAAGATTTATTTCATCCTGCCTCTCTCACACTCTGCCTTCATCACCTCGGTACACCAACACTGTGTTAGTGCATAAGCAACCGGTTCCAAAGGGCTTTCTGCTATATCTACACACACACACACACACAAACCAATCTTAAACCATTGTACATTTCGTCTTCCTTCAGGACTTAACATTAGTGTTCAAGATCCTCCTTCAAAGAGTGATGGTGAGGATGAAGCACCTCCACCCCTGTTACTGCCCATCCTTGCCCCCCGTACCCTGTTACTGCCCATCCTTGCCCCCTCCTACCCCGTTACCTTAGGAGTCCCCCACCCCTGCCGGCCAACTCGAGTACTACACGTCTACCCTCTGTGTGGAAACCAGCAACCCTCAAAACCGAGTGACAGGCGCACCTCCCACTATCTGGGAATCACCCTCAACAGTACCGGTCATCCTAATTCTGTTGGTTGTAGCACTTGTGAGTACTTACCACTATTATAACTTTCGTAGATCTTCCTTTTTCACACCTCAGTGACCATGAGTTTTTATTGTTCCTTAATCAGTATCAATGTTCCCACGATGATGATGCTAGTGTCATTCCCTTAGATGTGCTAGATCGTATGTGTTACACCCCCTTTACCCATGGTGTCGACACAATATTCCCCCATATCGATCCTGATGCCTTTCTACAAAACTCACTGAGTTACACCAACCCAAACTGTAACTATTACTTTCCTGACTCTCCCGAGTTTAGTTCTAGTCTCCTACTGCCTCATTCCTTCTCCTTGATTAGCCATAACATCAGCAGTATTCCCCTTCATCTAGATACCTTTTTAGATCAGTGTATATTTTCTATTGCCCACAAATTTTATGTACTTGGGTTCTGTGAGACCAAACTCACTAACGATATTGACCATTTGTATAACATTCCTAATTATAATAGACACTGCGTCAACACGTCACGACACAGTGGTGGTGTCGCCCTATATGTTGATATCAAGTATATCACTTCTGTACGAGATGATTTAAAGGTTCAGGAGGAGTACATGGAGAGTGTTTTCACTGAATTACGTAACGACACACGAAATATCCTAGTAGGAGTAATCTACAGAAGACCCCACACTAATGTAAGGAATTTTCTTGATAAATTTTCGGAGCTTATCTCTATCATAAGTTCAGAGAGGAAACATTGCTACATTACAGGAGATTTCAACCTTGATCTATTAAAATCAGAAACCGGCACCTCAGTATTAGACCTTCTTGCTACCTGTCATTCTAAACTCCTCTTCAACACTATAACCAAACCCACTAGAGTAACTGCCACCTCTGCCACTGTGATAGATCATATCTAGACTAACAACACTCCTAACAATCTTACAAGTGGAATTATTTATAACAATATCTCAGATCACTTCCCAGTTTTTGCCATGTATAAAACAGCCACAAGACCTGAAAGGTCTAGTAGAGTCTCAATACAATACAGAGACTACTGCACCGACATCATGCTCCTTTTTGAAAACAACCTAATGAATGCTAACTGGGATCTTGTCTATGCCTCTGACAACCCTAACGTGAACAGCTGCAACTTCTCTAGCATCTTCAATGCTTGCTTTGATAAATGCTTCCCGCTCAAGACTAAATCAGTGAAAACTGTATCCATTTCCAAACCCTATATCACAAGCGAAATTAAGATAATGATAAAAGAAAAACACAAACTCAATAGGGAAATTTGCAAAAAGACCCACAACTTTCGGTGATGCTTACCGAAGTATCAGAAATAGAGTAACTCAAGCAGTTAGAAATGCCAGACGTAGCTATTATACAAATAAGCTCCAGTCAGCATCAGGCGACAGTAAGAAAACCTGGAATGTCATAAATTCTATTCAGAAAAGGAACACTCAGCCTTCGGCCCCCCACTCTGCTTTTATAATAAATGATTCAGTTGTAACGGAACCCTCCGTCATTGCCAACCACTTCAATGAATATTTTATTAATGTTGGGAAAAATCTTGCCGAGAGCATCCCTGATCACCATGAGGAATTTAGAGCCTACCTACAAAACAGACAGCAAAATGAGTTGTTCTTATCCCCTGTCACAGCAGATGAATTACTGGCCATCATAAAAATGTCCAAAGCTGCAGCAGCAGGAGACGACAATATACCAATGAGCATCATTAAGAAAGTAGCCCACTTATTACTATCTGTTCTCCCACACATTTGTAACTCCTCCTTCACTAGTGGTGTCTTTCCGGATAAACTGAAAATTCCTAAAGTTCACCCAGCATATAAAAAATCTAGGGACAAAGGTCTCTTCAAGAATTACTGCCCCATATTCTTCCCAGCCTTAGGTAAGATACTGGAGAAGCTAGCATGTAGTACACTAAATTCCTTCTGCAGTGTCAATAACATCTTTACAGACTCCCAGTTTGGATTTAGAGCTGGAAGGTCGACTGAGAGTGCTCTGCTATCCTTTACTAATGACATCTTAAACTCCTTTGATGACAGTCGGTTCACAGTCCGTATATTCTTGGACCTCTCTAAAGCCTTCGATACTGTCGACCATACCATCCCCCTTTCAAAGCTTGAACATTACGGCGTTAGGGGCCTGTCCCACAATTGGTTTACCTCATATCTGTCCAACATGAAGCAGTATGTCTGCTATAATAATCACCAAACTGACTCCTCGCCAATCTTGTATGGCGTCCCCCTAGGTTCCATTCTCGGTCCAGTACCGTTTTTGTTGCACATAAACGACATAGTCCACGCCAGCACATTCATAAAATACAACTTATTTGCAGACGATAGTAATCTCTATGCCAGCAACTCGGACCTCCATTCCTTGATGAGAACTATGAACACTGAATTGACTAAAGTCAGGACCTGGGTAATACGTAATAAACTTACCTTAAACCTTGAGAAAACACACTATACGATCTTTCACAGAAGGAAAAACTTATCCCCAGACTTGGACCCTCGTGCCTTGGTAATACAGTCCTCTAACGCGAAGAAAGTACTAAATTCTTCCGAGTTATTGTTGATGAGAAACTTAACTGGAGAAACCACATACAAGCCATTCACAGTAAAATCAATAAACAGTGCGGTATCATGTATCACACTCGACAGTCACTCACTCTCACAGCAATGAAAGAAATCTATCATGAACTTATTTACCAACACCTGATACACTGTCACACACTGTAGGGGGGCCTCTGGCTCTTCAAAAACACAATCCCTGGTTACTGCACAAAAGAGAGTTGTAAGGACAATGACCTACTTGAAAAAAAAAACAGATCACACAAATTGAAAATGTTAAAATTCGAAGATATTAACACCTACTGCTGTGCCCTCTTTGTTTACAAATCTATCAATCACTTGCTTGACAATAATTATTTCCATTTCCGGAATAATCAGAGATACAACTTAAGGCACCCAGACCTCCTCTCAGTCCCAGACTTCCATAAAATATGGTGTGAAGGTGTGAAACAACTTACCCCCACCCATCCGAGTAAAGACTACGCTCCCTTCCTTTAAATCATCTCTTAAAAAATATCTATTGTCTAAGTATTAATATTTCTTGTAATACCTACTATATTTACAGTACCTGCTTTTATTGTACCATCAAAGCCGTTTCATCGGAAAAGATCATGTAAATAGATAAGAAATTACCATTGTAATAAACATATTTGCCAACTAGACATAATCCTGACAGCTCTGTCCTCTTGTTCAACCTTAATACTGTACAAACCCATGTTGTACTGCTCCCCCATTATACTTATGTTTTCAATTCCACTGTAATTTATGTATATACTTATAATATAAATAAAAAATAATAAATAAATAAAATAAATAAATATTGAAGTGATAACCGTGGTAACGTTATGAGAGGTTCTTATTACCACGATGCTATTGTACTATTCCAGGTGATACTAAATGTTACATAATACTTCCTAGAGATAAATGTATAGTATATATCAGGTGCTTACAGGATAGCTCAGGTTCTCAACTGGCTCAGCCATGCTAATATTGTTATTATTATCCACTCTGTATCTGTGTTTTTCTGGCTAAATAAACGGTTTCAATTCAATTCAATACTTGCCCCTCCGTACCCCGTACCCCGCTTCTACCCCCCCCCAGCCTCACCACTAACACACCGTCCCCTCTTAACCATTAGTGTAACGCACATTTACTCCATATATCTCCCTCTTACTGACGGGTTTGTTGTTTTCCTTCCCTCCCTCCTTCCTCCTCCTTCACTCTATCTCTTCCTCTCCTGTATTCCTTATTGCTTGTTTACCTCCTTTCCTCCCTCTCTTTTCTTGCTTCCATATACCTTCTCCTATCCTCCCCCTCTCTCGTTAACCTTACTCTATCCATCCTTCCTTACCTCCCCCCCTCTTCTCCCACTCATTCTCCCTGCCTTCCACTAACCCTCCTTCACTCTCCCCATCTACATTTCTCCCTCCACTCCTACTCCTCACCCTCCACCTGTCACTCTCCCCCTTTCCCTCCACTCCCCCGGGACCCCTACTGATGGTGACACCTTCCTCCAGAGACTTGTGGCACTTCGGTGAAAAATATTCCTCCACTCCCTCTCTTTTCTTCTCCCCTACTCCCTCTTTTCTCCCTCTCTCTCCTGGTCGCTGTGAGGCACTCGAGGTGAAAAATATTTCTTCCTCAAAAAAAAAAACTCTGGGAACTCATGGTGAAAAATACTAATTTTCTGTGGAACGCACCGTGAAAAAGATCTGTTCTTTTCCTATGCCCCTTGCGATAAGATATACTCCCGAGTCACTCAAGCTGAAACAGGCACTCAAACTGAAACAAACACTCAAGCTGAAATATATTCCATCCCTGTGGCATTCCCGGTGTAAAATTCTCCTCCTCCACTCTTTTATTTCTTCTTCCTCGCTTGTGGTCAGGACAGCCACCACTCTCACTATTTTGCTCCAGTTGTGTTTATTTTATTTTATTTTTGTGGTGTAGGTGGTGGGGAAGGAGGGGTGGGGAAGGAGGGGTGGGGAAGGAGGGGTGGGGAAGGAGGGGGTGGAGATGGGAAATGGGTAGGGGGAGGACTATACTTCAACTACCATGAATTTCAGTGTTTCAATTACCAGAAGCTTCAGTGCTTCATCTAACAGAATTATCGGTGCCTCAACTACCATGAATTTCAGTGCTTCAACTACCAAGAATTTCAGTGCTTCAAGATGGTGGTGTGTGAGGCAGTGTGAGTAAAGGGATAAACTATGGCTATATATTCCCATTAAAAGAGTCTTAGAAATCTCTTATGACTCCCTGATGGCATTACATTCACTCCCCCCAAAAAGTATCTTTACGGAAGTGATCGATAAATTTCAAAATGAACACTAACTCCTGTTGTCTCGGGAGGGTTGTCAAAATCCTTCGTCCATTGTGTCATATTTTCTCACACAAAATCGTAAAGAAACTTTTTTGGAGAGAGTTTAATACACTGTACATCGTTTATCATGTCCCTCTTACGGCTTAACTCGTTATACTCGTTAACTATCGCTTAAAGACTTCCTCCACAAATCCCTTTTACTTATATATGAAAACCATCACTAACTACAAACACTTGTGGGGTGTAATTTTAATGTGTTTTATCTAGTCTGCTGGAAAACCACAATTTGTAGCGTAATGGCTTGGTAACCAGGTCGCCAGAGGATTGGATTCCCGCCAGATTCTTTGATGTTTGTTGGAGGATTTGGGCGGGAATTGGGGTTGGTCGATTCGATAAAAACAAAAAACATCTGACTTTTATTTTTTTTTTGGCGGGTAGTAAGGATGATGCGTACGAAAACCACTATATGGCAGGTATTTAGTTGGGAAGTTAGGATTCCGAAAACAGTTATATTGAAGGTTTTGACGAGAAATGGAACTACTTATTGGGGGAAAATCCTACACGAAAGTTTTTAGCAAGAAATTACAAGTATGTTCATCGTATCCAGCACAGATGATCCGATTTGTTGAGTTTTTAAGAGAGAATCTAGACGAAAACAGCTGACTGGAAAGTGTTGGCGGGATACTAAAGATAAATAGAGAGTTTTGGGCGGGAAATAAGACTCTCCTAAAAGCTCTGATGGAGAGAATTAAGTCTTCTCTTCATATCATACTAGAAGAACACTATATAGAGCAAACTGATGGTGTTGGTATGCCATTGCTATCCCAGTAAGACATAATTTATATCTTGAAGAGCGGCCGAGAGTTCATCCAAGCGCTCTGGGTTCCTGCACACAAGCCAGAAATTCCAAGCTTCACGTTAACTCATCTGAAGCCTTCATTATCTTCCCTCACTTAACCAGTAGGACAGACAGAGGTTAAGTTAAGTTGGTTTAGACCATTAGCGCTGCCTGGAAGCCGAGGGGACCCACAAGTTGGCAAGAGATCGAGAAAGAGTGTCAAGATTTTAATTTTATTTTGGCGTTCGTTTTATCAAATTCATCTTTCCTGCCGAGACAAAATTCTTATTCTTGATTCCACTCGTTGTAACTGTTAGCGATGGGGGATTACGATCTTTTAAAATCTCCAGAAACAAAGACCTTATTCCAATGGCTTAATAATTAATATTTGATATTTATCTAACTGAGAACTTAAGTTTACTTAGGGTTGAGAAATGATTACTACATAACGCTATATTTTCTACTTGTATAATAAATCTATGGTTTCCTTCAATAAAAATCCTCTTTATTTCAATATTTTCGATCATTACTGATGCCTGAATACTCTCTCCTGTGGGCAGTGGTTCTAACAGGAAAAAGAGAAATGATAGTTTGTTTACACTTTATCACAACACTTCCATCATGCCCCCACAAGACTATCATGCCTCCCCAAAGACCATCATGTCCAAGACCATCATACCCCAAGACCATCATACCCCCAAAGACTATCATGCTCCCCGAAACCACCATGACCCCCCAATGACCATCATGCGTCCATAAAGACCATCATGCCCTCAAAAGACCATCATGCCCCCAGACACCACCATGACCTCCAAAGACTATCATGCCCCAACAGACCATCATACCCCCAAAAACCATCACGCCCCCACAAGACGATCATGCCCCCCACCAAGAAAGCTATGAGTTAAGCATGTTATAAGTTACACGTCTTGTAAGTGTGTAAGAGGCACAAGAATCCCGAGTGAAATTCTTAGCGAGTTTCAACCCAAAAGTTTAAGATTATAAGCCCCAAAAAGAGGCTTAAAGTCTTTCCTAAACCTAATCTTCCTCTTACGTTAACCAATCACGATAAATCTTTCCCTCTTTCAATCTTTAATGAAAATATTGATAATAAAATTAATATTAAAATGATAAAATGTAAAATTGATTAGACGTATATTTTTTCAAATTGATTCCACTAAGAATTTAACTGAATTTAAGGGAAAATATACAAAATGTAAAAAATAGATTAATTAAGTAAAAGTAAATCTTCCTCATTAATAACCGTAAGATATACTTGAAAAAATTGAATCTCTCACCTGAGATAATCTTCCAGCAGTCAAGTCAAACTGGGCGGGGAACTTTGGTACACTTAAACGCAACCCAAATTCAGGTAAGTTATTCAAGAGGGTGTGGTGCAGTCATTAATTCCGGGTTATGAGAAGTTGTTTCCTGTTTACAGTATATATATATATATATATATATATATATATATATATATATATATATATATACACACACACACACAAAAACGCACTAGCTCACACACTTTCACACATGCACATACGATTACACAAACTCTCACATATACACACTGACTCATACATACACAAACATACTCACACTCTCACACACTGACTCAAACATGCACAAAAACACTCAGAGACACACACACACAGACTCACACACACTGACTCTCACACACACACACACACACACACACTCTGCATATATAGGTTTACAAGGGTTTTCCTTTTATGGTGCAGAGTGGCCGGACAGACGGGTAAAATTTTTAGCTTTCAGGAGTTGGTGAGGTTAGTACGGGACGCTGACAACAAGACCGAGTGTACATTCCTTTTAACAGTGAGTGTACAAGGGACAAGTGTACAAGGAATAGTGTAGAGAGAGATGAGCCAGCCCTTCCTTCCACACGTGAGTACAAGGTATGTAACAACGTACTGTAGGTAAGATGAGGAACAAGTATATATTTTTTCAAATCATTGTAAGTGCACAGGGACTTATCGATCACTCAGAGCCACGTATGTTTTGAGAGAGAGAGAGAGAGAGAGAGAGAGAGAGAGAGAGAGAGATGATGGTGAAGGATTGATGACCCCCCCCGCACGTCCTCCTCTATACCACTACTCCCTCCCTCTACTCCCTCCCTATCCCTCTGTCTTCCCCTGAGCCTCTTCAACCATCCATCACCGACAAATGGTAAACTCTCTAACGTCACCTCAACCACACCACCACCACAGTCACTCAGCCGTTACCGAGAGGAAACACCATCACGTTACTTCTCCTCATAACTCTTCCATAACTTCCTCATCTCTCTCTCTCTCTCTCTCTCTCTCTCTCTCTCTCTCTCTCTCTCTCCACTACCACCATTACTACACCCACTACCACCACACCCACTACCACCATCACTACCACCACCCCCATGTCCACCACCACCGATCATTGGGACGAGCTACAGGATCCACCAGCGCGTGCAGCCGTCACAGAGCCCAGCAGGGGGTGTAGGGGTGAGACAATACGCCACCAAGACCAGCTACAAAAAGTCATACGCCACCCCAAACCTCACCTCATACGCCACCCCAAACCTCACCCCATAGACTAGAGGAACCTGGTCCATAATTCACCCGTGCAGGGGCCCGACTCAAGCAGCTCATGGGGCGCGTCATACCCATTATGGGCTCTCAACCCGGTAACTATTATCTCGTCACGGCCATAAACCCACGACGTGTGTGTGTGTGTGTGTGTTTTCTTCTCCCTGTATGAATGTATATAAATTATGCTTTATGTGAGTGCGTGTGTACGTTTTCTGGCCTGTGCATGTATGGGTTTCTTCTGTCCGCATGTGTGTGTGTGTGTGTGTGTGTGTGTGTCGCTGCGGGGTGTTCTCGTAATTGCTCTTAATAGTACAGATTACAGTTACTCTCTCCAATACCAGTCGCTGATTTATCACTATCACCATCCACCCACCCACACCTGCACCCACCCACCCTGCACCCACCCACCAACATCCCTTCATTACGATTGGCTCCCGGGTGACTCATCTGCACACACGAATTCGGAAAAAAAAAACCCACGATACATTCTGTAAAAAATCATAATTGTAATTGATATTCTCTTGAGTGATGGACTTGAAGGATGAAGTACTTACGGTCACCATTTCATTACATACTCTCGCCCTCCTTGACAACATACCTGAAATAAACAAACAAATATATATAATTGATGTGTTATGAAATATAGTTAGAGGATATATAAGAAAATTCATATATTTTCGTCATTAATTGGAGATATAGGGAAATTATATTACAGATCTATAAAATTCTGTCGGAATTATATATCAAATAATAAGAATATTTTCATTATATGTCTAAATCAGCGTTATATTATGGGTGCTATACAATATATAATTCGCTGTTAGCATTAAATACATCAGAAAATATAATTATACTATTACTAATCTAAGAAAATACGATTATATATATTATGTATAACGTTGGTGATGTGTATAATCCCGTAGTATAATTAGTGAAGGTAAGTCCCTTATCTAGTGTCTCCCTGGGTCAGTGTCTACCTCTCCCTCCCTGTGAAGTCAACCCAAACTCTTTTCTTGTTCCCAGGCGGACCACCTCTTCTTCCTCCTCCCCTGATTCATCTCCCTCCCTCCCTCCCTTCATCTCACCATCTGTCCTATCCAATAAACGTTATCCATCCATACCTTCACCGTCCTTCTCTTCCTCTCTTCTGCACCCCAAACTCGTCCCTTTCATCACATCACCAAGAACATCAAGAAAAAAAACACACTTTGATGACTGCCATTGGTGTGTGTGTGTGTACTGTGTTTGTATTGGGATGAGCACCACACCTATCTACCTCCCTAGTAACATTATTATGCGGTATTGCTTGTTTATCTGTCCGTTCGTACGTACAGTCAGGCAGGAACAGATCTCAACAGGATTCTATGTCAAACTCTTTTAATGACCTAGATTACAAAACAGTCCCTTTCCACCCCTTTTCTTTCTTAGCCAAGGGGAAGGAAAAAGGGGGATGGATTGAGTTCCCTCCCTCCTCTCTCCCTCTCTTTCCCCTCCCTATAACCCACAAAACCTTTAGCCGATCCTTATAGAATTTTCCTCCTCGTGTTTTTACGACATAACCGAGTTAGCAGCGACTCTATTGTTAAGTACAAGTTACCACTCTATCTGGCTCTGCCTCTACGGCGTGATGGGGAGGGCTGGCTGGCTGACCCCCCGACACACACACACACACACACACACACACAAGATGCTTACAGAGAAGAAGGGAGAATCTGGGTCTTATGTCGGACACTCACAACACTAGTCACTCACAAATACAGTTGATTTACCTTCATTTAAGTTACTCACGGACACCTCCTCCTCCTCCTCCTCCCTCCTCCCTCCCTCTTTCCCTCTTCCTACCTCCCTCCTTTACTTTCCTCTTCCCCATTTCCACTTCTCCCCACTTCCATCCTCTCCTTCCCACTCCTCCCCACTCCACTTCACCCATCCCTAACCCAATCCACCCTCCCCTACCCAATTTCCCTCCTTACCCCCACTTCCCCTTCTCTGCCTTACCTTCCCCTCCTATTCCACTTCCCCTCCTCAGCTCACTTCCTCTCCTACCCCACTTCCCTACGGATTTCCTCCCAGCCAGAGTTACGCCCCAAGGCCTACTAGGATTAATTGATACAAGCAATCTAGAGCAGGAAGGGTGGTGTTGATGGTGGAAGGGTGGTGTTGATGGTGGAAGGGTGGTGTTGATGGTGGAAGGGTGGTGTTGATGGTGGAAGGGTGGTGTTGATGGTGGAAGGGATGGTGGTGCAAGAGGAGATGGAGGTAGTAATGAATGTAGTAGTAATATTAGTAGTAGTGGCAGTAGTTGTACTGGCCATAGTAACTGGTTAGGTAGCAGTGATGGGCAGTGTGTTGGTAGTGGTTAATTTATCTTGACCCCCACCACCAGAAGAGTGATGATGGTGTTCGGTCAAGAGGAAATACCCACCGGAAACACCTGAGACCACGATACGAGAGTTAATTACAGGTGATAAAGGTGACCAACATGTTGTTCTCGGCTGTGAATCATACTCAGCAATAACACAAGACGCAGAATAACCTAACCTAACCCAGCCCAACCTAACCTACAAAGAGACAAACGATAGAACCCAGAAAAAACAGACACACACACACACACACACACACACACACACACACACACACGTATATGAAGTTACACTCTTAAAAACATTGAAAGTCTCTGCATGTCTCTGTGTAATGATGTTGTTGTTTTACACCAAGAAACTTCACTAGTGTCCGTCCCCTCCATAATGTATTACCTGTCGGGAATGACCACCACTCTCTCTCTCTCTCATTGCGTGTTAAGTTAGTGGGTTGAGGGAGAAAGTTTAAAATATGATTCTTAAGTGACCTTAAACTTACTAGAACTGGGGCCGAATTGAACCCAGCAGGACCAACAACTGGGACCCATTTAAACTCAAGTGACTTTCAAGAACTCAGCCCATGTAAACCTGCGACTTTCTGAAGAACTGGGGCCCATTTAAACCTGCGACCATCAAGAACTGGGCCTATTTGAACCTGGGTAAGGTGACCTTCAACAACTGGGACCCATTTAAACCTGCGACTTTCAAGAACTGGGGCCCATGTAAACCTGCGACTTTCAAGAACTGGGGCCCATGTAAACCTGCGACTTTAAAGAACTGGGGCCCATTTAAACCTGCGACCATCAAGAACTGGGGCCTATTTGAACCTACGACCTTCAAGAACTGGGGCCCAATTGAACCTGTTACCATCAAGGAACTGGGGCCCAATTGAACCTAAAATCACTCAACCAGACGTCAATATTTACAATCGAGACTCTACCCTAACCATTTCTGCTTTAAGAATGTCCAATATGTGGGATCGAATACGGCACCGAGTATTTAGTGGCACTCAACGGGTCCTGCCACTCCTCTACGGGACGGGGGAAGAAATAAACACAAATTAACATAGGAATCTCTATTTTTTTTTTAGGGGTATGGGGAGAGGGTGAGGGGGATGGCATGGGGAGAGGGGGGTGAGGGGAGGCGGGGTGAGGGGATGGTAAGTGAGAGGTATGGGATGGGACTGGTGAGAGGGGTGATACCCAGACCCTAAGGAAGATATTCTCCTAATGATGGGTTCACAGTGATACCTCCTCCTTTTCACCCTCATCTCCCTCCCGTCTCTCTCTCTCTCTCCCTCACAGCTATCTATCACCTCTCCTCCTCTCCTCTCCTCTCTCCCCCTCTCTCGGCTATCTTTCCCCTCTCCTCCTCCTTTCTCTCACGGCTATCTCCCCCTCTCTCTCTCCCTCACTCCATGCACGACTCGTACCCATCATTTCCAGTTCATTAAAGTAATATAATAGTGTAGGATGAAAATTTTCCATTGATTATATTATCTTCCTTTAGTTCCCCCTGGTGACGACCCCCTAGTGACAGACGACTCTTTAGTGATAACCCATAGTGATGACTCTTTAGTGACGACCCCTTAGTGAGGACTCTTTAGTGACGACCTCCTTAGTGATGACCCCTTAGTAATGACCCCTTAGTGACGACCCATAGTGATGACATCCTTAGTGACGACCTCCTTAGTGACGAACCCCTTAGTGACGACACAGTGATGACCCCTTAGTGTCGACCCCTTAGTGACGACCCCTTGGTGACGACCTCTTAGTGACGACCCATAGTGATGACCGCTTAGTGATGACCCATTAGTGACGACACCTTAGTGATGACCCCTTGGTGATGATATCCTTAGTGTCGACCCCTTTAGTGATGACCCCTTAGTGTCGACCCCTTAGTGACGACCCCTTGGTGACGACCTCTTAGTGACGACCCATAGTGATGACCGCTTAGTGATGACCCATTAGTGACGACACCTTAGTGATGACCCCTTGGTGATGACCCAGTGATGGTCCTTTGTGATAATTCTTAGTGACGACCCATAATGATGACCCATAGTGATGGTACTTAGTGATGACCCCTTAGTGATGACCTCTTAGTGAAGACCCCTTAGTGACGACCCTTAGTGATGACCTCCTTAATGTCGACTCATAGTGACTACCCAAAGTGATGACCGCTTAGTGATGACCCATTGGTGACGACCCCTTAGTGGTGACCTCCTTAATGTCGACCCATAGTGACGACCCCTTAGTGATGACCTTCATGTCGACCCATAGTGACGACCCCTTAGTGATGACCTCCTTAATGTCGACCCATAGTGCCGACCCCCAAGTAACGAGCCTTTACTAGTGATAACGACCCTATAATATCAATAACAACCACCCTGATTGATGACGACGACCCTTCCTGATTATAACGACCATTACTAAAGATTAACCTAACACACTTATACACTGATAAATAATCTTCACACTCTCCAAATATTAAAAAACGCATCCAGTTAAATGGTAGGTAGAGTCTCTGCGTCATAATGGAGCCATCTCGGACGCAGAAATCGCCCAGTAATCCCATAACATTAGATACGTTACTCAGATGCGTTTATACGTCTCTTGTTACGAGGGAAATTTACCACCCCCACCCCCCCCCCCTTCTCCCACAGCGAACCTTTGTGAATCCTGTGTACTACCCCTGGGAGGGGTGAGGGAGGGTGGGGGGAGGGGTGAGGAGGGGGGAGGGGTGAGGGAGGGGGGGAGGGTGAGGAGGGGGTAGGGGTGAGAGGAGAGGAGGGTGGGGAGAGGGTGGGGGAGAGGAGGGTGGGGAGAGGGAGGGGTGGGGAGAGGGAGGGGTGGGGAGGGGGTCGAGTAGTGTATTCATGTGTGGGGAGGGGTGGGAGTTAAGGGAGGGAGCTGAGGAAGGGGTCGAGCGGTGTATCTATATGGTAGAGGAGAGAGGGAGTAGGGGAGGGCGTGGAGAGGGAGGGATAAGGGAGGAGGGGGAGGAGGGGGAGGAGTGGGGGCGATAGTGTTAGTGGGGAATTCGGCGATGTAATCAGTACGCTACAGATTAATACGATTTCTGATCTCCCAAAAGTACCTGCTTAATCGAATGGCGGTGAGAGAGAGAGAGAGATATCCGTATAAACAGACAGGGAGAAATGCATAGACATGTACAAACAGAGACAGCGGCGCTCTCTCTCTCTCTCACAATTCACACCCAATAAGGGATGGATCCCTCGCATTGGCTCCCAGACCTTAAATCACAAAAATCCTTCCGTTCTCACCCCATTCCATTCCCTACCCCCCCTCCCTCTTTCCCCATTCATCTACTCGTACCTCCCCTTTCCTCCTCCCTTCCCTTATCCTCCCTCCCCCTCTCTCTCCCCTCAATCTCTTCCTCGCCACTTCCCTCAGTATATCACCGGCTCCTTCAGTCACCTCTTCGCCCCACACTTACACCCTCTACACACAGTCTGTCCCTGTGTCCGCCCATCCGTCCGTCCGTCCGTGAGTTGTCAACACGATAACGCCAGCAAATAATAATGATTTTTACTCAAACTCGCCATGTTGATTTCTTACAAGTAGATCTGAGACGAGTTCGAGGATGAGTAGTGTCTGTCAATGTTGCGTGCGTGTGTGTGTGTGTGTGTGTGTGTGTTACTCATGAAACAAAAGAAAAAACACACACAATATTCACCCCGTCACATATCTCAGCAGGACGAACAGCTAAACAAAGATACAATACAAGGCTCTCCATCTAGCAAGGCCACTCACTTCCTCCCCACCCACCCACCCAAACCCTTATACCACACGTGTCCCAACCCCCCATTTCCTCCTCTCTGTCACACGTGTCCCACCTACGATACACCTACCCCACTCCCCTCCCATATCACACTCGGGCGCCACACGTGTCCACAGATCACAACTCGGATTAATATCACGTGTTCCAATGGGTACTCACGTGACCCCTCAATATCTCTCTCTGCCCACCTACGAGCTAGGCCGATCAGGTGACAGACGACTTCCCTTCACTGTACCCAGGAGGGGATTATCAAAGACTGGCACGTTAAATCACCCCCAAAGCTTCAATATGACAACGAAAAGAATGTTAAAACTGCATTGACTTTGTCGTAGTTAAATATCGTTTCTCGTAGTTATTTAAGGTTATTCTAAAAGTTATTTAACGAACCTAAGAGGATCTTAAGTTTCCATTCGCACTGTCTGGAGAACGATCAGTAACGAGAGTTGAATCAAGTCCGAGAGGACAATGCTAAGATGACGGGGAGATTAAATTTACATCCTGTGTTTGTTTTTTTATAATGGGTATCATGTCACCCCGTCGATCACGCCGCTGACTTCCTGTTAATTTCCTTCCCTTGATGACGTTAATAATACTTGAATTTAGTGGTGTATGGTGGGGGCTGATGGCCGCCACTTGTCGTGTTGGTTATTCCCCGCTGCACCATGCTAGGTCTTTTTAGTCGACTCGGCGATCTGTTTGATCACGGATATTGAATTTCTGCCGTGACAACATACAGCAGTGATGACAAGATGAGGTAAATATGGGATCAAATAATGCTAGTTCATATATATGATTATTAACAAATACACACACTATATGTATGTATGTGTGTGTGTGTATGTATGTGTGTGTGTGTGTGTGTGTGGTAAGAACATAGAAGCACATAAGGAGTCTGCAATAGGCCGGTTGGCCTGTGCATGGCAGCTCCTGTCGAGAGTTACTCCCACTCTCTATCATCCATGAATCTATCCAGCCTCCCTTTGAAACTTTCCAGCGTTACAGCACTTACTACAAAGTTGCTAAGCTTGTTCCACTCGTCCACCACCATATTTGTGAACCAGTTCCTTCCTATCTCCCTCCTAAACTTATCCAACTTGAATCCGTTGTTCCGAGTCCTACTCTGCTCGGATATTATAAGAACTTTATCTATGTTGCTGGGTCATGCGTTATTATATAGCTGCCAATTAAGTTTTAATTAACTTCGAAGTTTAGAGAAAATGTGAAGGTTTTAATTTCCTCGTCATACTAGTACTAATAATTCTCGCCTGCAGTGAACGTGACGTAAATCAGTGATACAACGATGACCTAAACCTCACACCGTCTAGCTCACTATAGGAAGTGTTGCTCGTGAAGTGATATAGGTGATATAGGTAAGTGATACATGAATAAATAACTTTCCCTTGCATGCACACACAGCAGTGAGCAACAATACAGGACGCTTGCTCACATCACACCACAAGCAAGTATACAACACGAAAGGTTAAAGCTGGACATAACTCTGAGGAAGTTTTATCGAAAATAAAATTATTTCTTTTCACCTGTAAATATTATAAACACGAGTAACATCTATTATTACGAAATATCGAGTCACTTAACCAAGCGTACCAACCATTCTGAGATGCGGGCCAGTGCTCATTCTGAACCCTGTCGCCCACCTACTAGTGAACGTTTTTGTCGACTGTACACACACACGAAACACGGCGTAACACCAATATCCTCAACATAAATAATATGACGAAGAATTTTTATGCCTTCCTTATATTTTGATAGTTCAGTTGTCTGTGTATTTGTGTAGGAACCAGGATACTGTGGACCCTCAAGGCCACAACGCACACACAATTCTTTCTCGAAGGATATTTTTTTTTATTTCAGTAATATCATGATGTTCTGATGGTCGCTTAAAGGTGTTAAACTACTAGGAAATTCGATCTTCTGTTCTGGGTAATATGTGGTGTTGCTTCTTATTGCCTCAACGATATACTGAGGACATGAGTAAAGCTGTAATATATATGCTGTTGTAACTCATATTGTAATAAATAAGCATAAAATATTGTTACCGCAAGCAGTAATGAGTAGGATGACACACAAACAAACATTATGTTAGGCTGTAAGTCGCGTCATGTTTAATGGGTGTGCCTGCCCGTATATAGAGTATTGAGATGGAGGGACCCAGAGGAGGTTGGTGTGTTGGGTGGTAGTAAGGGGAGCTTGTTTGTGTAAAATCCCATCATAGTCAACACCTAACCTGTTTCTCTTGAGACTTTCAACACGTAGGTTTAACCTGTACTTGAGTTACACAGGTAGAATGTGTCCAATGCATCGGTTATCATTGTGACATAGAAATATGGCAAATTATGTACTCATTATAAGTGTTAAGATTAGACTAATTACATAGCTATGATTGTGATGTGAATATATATTGGATTAAGCATTTATGTATGATTGCCTATGTATGATTTATTTGAAATACTAAAATGAATTGTATTCAACAGGTTTGATCGAATTATAACGTTCGAGTTTAACGTGAGGAGTCTGATTAACCTTTAAACGCTCAGAAGCCGTTTATAAACACATATCTACGTCACCTGGGGAATATTAATGTCATGACGGTCACTAACAGACTACACTTATAAGTTATATCCTTCTATAATATCGAATTATAACCAAACTTATAAAACGTCTTTATTTTTCTCACCATAGTGATATAAGGTGACAAGACATTCTTTAAAGGACTGTTTACTGTAGCATATACCACCACATTCTTGTAACCTTTGTGCTGTGATAACGTTCTTCTCGTCGTATATAATAATTTTGGACATTTTCAGCGATTTATTGGCGTGATGAAGGTGTCTGAGTGATGGCGGTGACCCAGATTGAGTACAGTACAACATGCAGGCCTGGTTCTCCTCTACAAGCACAGTGGTGGAGGTGACGGAGGGGAGGTGACGGAGGGGTTATGGGGGGCGATGAGGGGAGGTTCTTTTTTGGTAGGAAGTCATCACCTGCCAATTTATTAAAACTTTCAATTGTTTTTTCCTTATTAACAATAATACCACCACTAACGTATTGATATTATAATGTACTAGACTATTGCACTTCGGCGTGTGTTCTAGGTTAGTTATATACACCTGCTCTACCTGTTGACCCATTACTAATAAACACCTGACGCTCCTTGACATTATGGCTGTCCAATATATACACCTGGTGACCCCGATGAGTCACCCAAACACCTAGGTAATTAATGCATAGGTAACAGTTTTAACATGATCAGGCAAAAGAACTTGGGGAGTATTTAGCTTGAATTTAGCTAATAACAACACCTTTACATTTATCAATCATTCTACTTTCGTTTTTTAATAGATTTTTGTCAGTTTACATTTTATGATATATTTTGCATCGTCTGTTCATTCCTAGTTAACAGTGCATCATCGTCCGAGTCAGTACACGCGACGGATCTTATTAATGTCGAATCCACTCCCAGGACGACGAATACCAGCAGCTGAGACCGAGAGAGGACAGGCTAGATAATACACACCAAATGGCTGCTCCTGCTGCTGATCAACCCACAAGATTTTTTTTAGATTGCCCACGAGGGGGCTAGTTTATTGGGCACCCCCTTACATCCTGTGCAAGGTGAAGCGCAGAAGCGTTTACAGTGCCCATCTGGGAAGCATGCAGAGTTCATGCTTGCCTTTATGACTCATGCATTAAGGGCGTAAAAGCCTGAAGGGTCATGGGTTTTGTCAGCAAGTTACATAGTGACAGAATGATGAGTGTGTGTGTGGGGGGGTGGGGGAATTTCCGGTACAATTTATCTGTTTATGGCAGCGAGGACAAAGGCTGACGAGCAAAACACATTTCGATCGTCCAATCACAGGAGGACGTCTGGGCTGCCACTCAAACCCACAGCGACTCCTACATGAACCTCAGTTTCTAACGGGATGTGTTATTGTGGCACGATACTAAAGGTGGGGAGGGGAGGGGTGGGGAGGGGAGGGGAGGGGGGTGGTCTTTGGATCATCTGAAGATTAGAAACCCCTCAGCTTATTTCACCTGAAGACTAACCTAATCCCGCCCCAGGTAACGTTACGGTGTTTTAATCATCAGGTGAAATAATTATGTTGGTGGTACCTAATCATCAGTCACACAGACAGACAGACAGACAGACAGGAAACCACAACCACTTTCACCTCCCCAACAGCGCATTGGAATGTCACCACCAACCATGATCAACCGGTATGAAACAGAACGTGTCAGAGAGAGGAAGAACAACCAGCTGACTCAGCAGTGTTTAGTCTAGCAACTCATACTGACATGGCAAACACCTCTCGCGTTACCTCCTGGACATGTACATATTGACCATTGACCTGAAAACAATAGTTTAGTCTGTCCCTCAGTTAATTGGAGATAGGTGTTAACTTAGTATTGGTGGTAGTAGTAGTGTTTGTTAGTAGTAGTAGTAATTATAACAAATTGTAGTAAGAATAATAATAGTAATCGTAGTAATGGTAGTGGTAGCGCGCGCGCGCACACACGCACACCCACACACACACACACCCACACACGCGCAATTATGGGTAACAAGAATAGAACGAGATTATCCTCTGGTGGAGAAAAGTGTGTTAATGAGGCAGTTGTGAGGAGTGAAGAGGACCGTGTCTAATGAGGGTAAAAATAACCTCACGATTTGGGCTGATTGATAAAAAGCTCCAATCCTAATTTAGATCAGATTAACATTAGATTAAATAAACGCTAAATTAAGTTAACATGTGATTAGGTTAAAGTTAGATTAAACATTTGATTAGGTTAACATTAAATTATGTTAACATTAGATAAGGTTAACAATAGATTAGGTTAATATTAGATTAGGTTAACATTTGCTTAGGTTATTAAATTAGGTTAACAGTAGATAAGGTTAATATTAGATTAGTTTACCCTTATATTAGACCAAGTTAATAGATTAGGTTAACATTAGACCAAGTTAACATTAGATTAGTTAACGTTGGATTCGATCTAAACTGAACCGTACTTGTCCGACAGCTCGATACGATAACTTTTACGATACTCTTACGATCTAGTAAACACGACGACAACACCTGCATTAATTACCGTTTTTCCCCACACCCAATCAGAACTTGTTTGTTGTTGTGTCTCCCTTGTGATAGGAGCAGATGCACCTATAAGTAATTTGGTGTTTAATGTATCAGACACACGAAAGCTTTTTAGTAAGATGTGCGCCATGTTTTTGTTGTTTCTGGTTTTTGTGTGTGAGTGTTTTTGCTTTTCTATATCACCTGAAGATTAGAAACTGTAACTAAACTAACCTAATCTAGGATAATCTAACCTAACCTAACGCTAACCAAAATTAACAATAACCTAGTAATTGGAAGTTAGTAATAGGGTGTTTGATTATCAGATGAGGTAAGGGGAGGGGGGGCCAATCTTCAGGTAATACCACAAAAAATATGTAGTGGTGGTGTTGGTTAAAGGATGGCGTTGGTAAGACTGGTGGTAAGGGTGGTAGTGGTGGCAGTAAGGACGGTAGTGGTGGCAGTAAGGGTGGTAGTGGTATGGCTAATGGTGGTAGTGGTGGCAGTAAGGGCGGTAGTGGTGGTAGTGGTATGGCTAATGGTGGTAGTGGTGGTGGTCGTCAAGTTGAAATAAAATCTAGTATAACAGTATACATATACAGGGGGTATACCGCAGAGACATGCCTCGGTGCCATCTAATACTAGTAACACAGCCCAGCACACCCTAGTAACACAGCCCAGCACACCCTACACCTAGCCACCACCAGCCAACTCTGTCACATCCAAGGAGGTTAGTTTAGGTCACATCCCACCCCATCGGACCTCAAACAGCCCCGTTCCTATACTAACTTAACCTCATTAGACTTGACCCTCCCTTACCTTCACCCCACTATACTAGACCCCTACCGTCCCCTACTCACTCTGACCCCTCCTGACCTCACTCCCTTCCTTCACCCCTCTGTTACCCCTCCACTGACCCCAACCCTCACCCTGACCCCTCTGTTACCTCTACCCTTGACCTCTACTGACCTCACCCCACGTCCCTGTCAGTCTCCCCTCGCCCCCAAACAGCTGTTCCGCACCTCGCCAATAACACACAATTAGCCAACTCTCTGCCTGTTATCTAGTTATTACACATCGTGACGCCTCAGTAATGTGTTAATCAAGGCACAAGAGACGAATCTGGCGTCAGCTGAAGATTGGACACCCTCAGCTGATTAAATCTTCACATGATTATCAAAAAACTCGAATCCCAACTTAACCTTAACCTAACCCCACACGCTTCATCACAATCCCTCTCACCCGCCGGACGAAGCATCATTCACCCACCTCGCTAATCCGATGTTTGGTAGAGAGATTCCTTTACGTTAATCCTTTCTAAATCCCTCCTGTCGACGCATGACTGCCATCGTCCCGGGGTGATTAATTGGAGGGGGTCAGTGTTTAGGTCAGCAGCCCGGGTCAGTGGGAGAGGTCAACACTTACTATAGTATTTACACAGAGGTGACCTAGAGTAAACAAACAAAGCTGCTAGTTACTCTTCTGAAGTGACGTGTTCCTGTCCTAAGGCTGGTGGTGTGGGTGGTGTGGTGTGGTGTGGTGTGGGTGGTGGTGGTGTGGCTGGTGGTGGTGTGGTGTGGGTGGTGTTGTGGCTGGTAGTGTAGGTGGTGGTAGTTGTTGCTGTGATGATGATGATGATGATGATGATGATGATAGTATTACGATGAGTTATGAGTTGTAATTATTGTAATGATGATGGGGGTTGTACTACTGGTGATAGTGGTTGTTATAAGAACATAAGAATGGAGGAAACTGCAGCGGGCCTATTGGCCCACACTGGGCAGTCCCGTTTACACCCAGCCCCTATTGCTCATATCCACCCAACCTATGTTTGAAGCTATCCAGCGTATTCGAGTTAATGATGATATTTGGTAACTTGTTCCAGGCGTCCACTACTCTATTTCCAAACCAATGTTTACCTATTTCGCGCCTAAATCTAAATTTGTCTAATTTAAAACCATTGTTACGAGTTCGCTCCTGGTTGGATAGTTTGAGTACCTTTGTAATGTCCCCTTTGTTTATTGTGATGGTGGTACTGTGGTTACTATAATAGTGATGGTCAATGCTCGTGGAGGATAACGCAACATCCAACAAAATAATCCTTCCCCATAGTGCTTTTACCGCCACGTTCCAGGATTGCACTGTTTACACCCGCTGTCTAACCTAACCTAACCTTGTCAAATTAACCTAATCTTACTAACTTAAACCATGAGTATTTGTGTGGCCTCTGAGCATTTTGAGTATCTGAGTATTTCTATCTAAGTATATGTATCTGTAAGTACTGGTGAGTATTTTTTAGAAGATGTTCCTGACCAATTGCTAGTAACTGTGTGTGTGTGTGTGTGTGTGTGTGTTTCAGGTAAAAGCAAACATAAGACATGCGACAGACCGAAGCCTCACCACCTGGTCCAGTGCTTGGGTAAGGGGAGGAGGAGGGGGAGGAGGAGGGAGAGGAGGAGGGTAGAGGAGAGAGGGGGAGGGGGGGTGAGGTATGACAAATCAACAACTCTGAGCGCCACCTTCCACTACTAAATCAAACGAATGTAAACAATACCCCCCCAACACCCACCTCACACTATCACGAACCGCAACACGAGGCGGCTGAGGGCAAACAGAAGCAGTTGCAAGAAGCCCCCCTGCATGGCGCCTTTCTTCCGCTACTCCACCCCACCCCATCGACTTTGTATATTTACACTATGCCACTACCACTATCAAAGGCAGTCGAGTCATGAAAGTGGGTGGTTAAGTTTCAAGTGAAATAAGCTGGGGTGTATAATCTTTAGGTGGTCCAGATGTAGTAAATGGTACTTTAAATAATCCTGAGTTACAACAACAAGACGGTCTACAGTGACACACACACACACGCACGCGCGCACACACGCACGCACTATCACAACTGTTGACTCCCAGACAGGGCCATGAAGGGCAACTGCTTAGGCTAGCCAATTGTTCCCCCCAGGCACGTGACCCTCATTATTGTGTTACCGTCACACCCGTCACATCCTCGTCACGCCCACACTGTTACGTCTAGTCAGTGGCTCCCTCATGGTGTTGCTGCCAGGCCGACGGAGGACCCAGACCATCCAAAATATTAAGCGATGGTCCCAAGGCAATTACTCGCTTGGGAGAATCTTTATGACTAACACAAACAAACACAGTTGCTCCTCTCAATCATGTCTTTCTTGAGGTATCGTGTTTAGCTCGATTTAGCAGAGGAGACACACTAAACTTAACGGTCAGTGATAAAGGTTGGGTGTCGGTATACAAGCTTTCCTTTATTCTTAATTTCGTATGCCAATTCGTAACCCAATTCGTTCCCCTTTTCTAACCTAACGTAAACCCCTTCCAGGTAGTAGCATTAGGGTGTGTAATACTTGAGGGTGTGTCTAACCTTCACGTGTTCCGGATATACTTTGAGGACTATTATGTTTCTACTCCTGTAGGTGCTGGAGGCGATCACCTAATGCAATGTCAGCACCGCCACCTAGACGCCAGTACTGTCAATATTCTTAAGTTTCTCAACCATGGTAAATAAAAACAACCATTCCCTCAGCTCTCGTAAGACAATCATGGATCTCTCTCTCTCTCCTTCAAACGCCAGAAATGTGTATTCCTAAACGTGTTGATGACTTTTACCGCATCTTAGCTTAGCAACTTCGTAGTAAGTGCTGGAACGCTGGAAAGTTTTAAAGGGAGGCTAGATAGATTCATGGTTGATAGACAGTGGTAGTAACTCTCGACAGGAGCTGCCATGCACAGGCCAACCGGCCTATTGGAGACTCCATATTTTCTTATGTTCTTATGAGATGCAGCAAGAAGAGAAGGAAAGAGGGAGATTTTTAGTTTAACAAATTTATTGACAAAGCTTGGAGTACAGTTTGCCTATTCTGAGTAATTCAGTCAGGTCTTGACACTGTGGGTGATGTCACTGTTCACTGCCATGCAGGACAGAGGTTCATACACACAGAAATAAATCATATTCATTAGCAGTATATGAATCACTGTCTTGCATGGCAGTGTACAGTGGCATCACCCACATGACTGACCTATATATACTGTTTATGAATATGATGTATTTCTGTGTGTATGAACCTCTGTCCTGCGTGGCAGTGAGATGTGATACGTGGACCTCAGTGTCAAGACCTGACTGAATTACTCAGAATAGGCAAACTGTACTCCAAGCTTTGTCAATAAATTTGTTAAACTAAAAAAAAATCTCTCTCAAACTAGATGGGGGTTGAAGCAGGTGTCCAGAGCTCATTACCGCCTCTTCACACCTGTGTTATGTACAGGTAAAAACTCGCTGTATAAAAAAAGAAAAGAGAAGGAAGTGGTTTTTGTCGTTAATTTATGTGACGCACCGACGCATTCCAAACCACGACTCACGCACCGATGCATTCCAAACCACGGCTCACGCACCGACGCCATAACAAATCACGACTCACGCACCAACGCATTCCAAACCACGACTCACGCACCGACGCATTCCAAACCACGACTCACGCCACACATCCTCTCAACAAACAGGAGCCGTCAACAGCCAATCAGAGTGAAGTACCTCGGTAGGGGTGCGGGGCGGAACTCTGGCTGTCTCCCTGGAGTTGATTAAATCTGCGGATGTTCCTCGTTATCGGCACACGCACACTCCTCACCCCCTCTCTCTTCCCCCTCTTCCAGCCAGGCACACACCCTCACCCTCAAACCTCGCCCCTCTCAAACTCATGTACAGCCGTGACGTCACCACTCCTCCGTGACGTCACCATACTTCCAGCCTTTGTGTACGCCAGTGACGCCACCACCCCCACGTGACGTCACTCCACCCACATCGGGCCAGGATCAACAAATATTCTCGTAGGTCATACTTCCCTCGTAACTAGTGCAGTGTAAACGCATCTATCCACCTCACATTACCTGACAAAAGTTGGCTGGCGGATGAAAACAATATACAATGGCATCAAAATGTGGCCAAGACTTTATAGTAACTGAATGACTTTGTTTTACAGGGAAAAAATACCTTACGACTTTCTGAGGTTCTGTACCAGCGTCATGTTACACAGCTTAATTCACTCTAAAGTTAACCACCATAATGCTAACCTAACCTAAGCCTAACCTAACTTAACTTAATGCTAACCTACCTAATACTAAATAAATATAACTTAATATTAACTCAAGACTAAATAAACATAACTTACAATAACCTAACCTAACACTAACTCCCAGGTACAGATTTTAAGGCGTTTAATCCTCAGGTGAAATCAACTATGGGGGGGGTGCTAATCTTCACGTGATCCATTTTACCCTCTGTCAAGTAACGCACGAATCTATCAAGGCTCCGTGCACCGTCAGGATATGGCGAACAACCCGAGAGAGAGAGAGAGAGAGAGAGAGAGAGAGAGAGAGAGAGAGAGAGAGGTGCGTCCAGGTGTAGCGGTCACACCTGTGGGATGTAAATGAGAAACTTCCAACGACGGCACACGACCGAGCCAATATCGGTAGTCGAGAGTAACATACATTAACACCTTTGTCTAACTCATGACCGTGTGTGTGTGTGTGTGTATGTGTGTGTGTGTGTGTAAATGAACAGTAATTAGACACCTTTGTTTATTCCACCTGATGATTAAATACCCTCACGCTGACCCTAACCTAACTTAACAATAACCCAACCTCATCAAACCACACACCTGCTATAACACCCACACACCTGTTACAACGCCCACACACCTGACTGCCAGGCCTTTCACATACGGTCGTCCACCTCCACTCACGAATAACAATTTCACCTAAATACATCCGGTGCCGAGCAGACAAAACACCACACCTTCCGTCTCCCGTGTGTGTGTGTGAGTGTGTGTGCGTGCGTGTGTGTGTGTTATATCTCTTCTTTTGTCCGATTGATCACTCTCTCTCTCTCTCTCTCTCTCTCTCTCTCTCTCTCTCTCTCTCATCATCTACTTACACACAGGAACACGCAAGTGACCACCTTCAGGAGCTTGTCTTGGTGGTCGTCATGAGGCACCCGGATATTTTTGGCATTCAGATTTATGGCATCCGGATTTATGGTACTAAATCAAATGGTACGGATTTATGGGAGTCGAAGTATATTTCATGGCAATATATTATACAGTCATATATATTACACTCAAATTTATTACACTCATATTGCACTCAAATTACAGTCAAAGATTTCATAATTATGCTCTCAAATACACCATACTCATATTGCATTCAAAAATATATCGCACTCATATTGCACTCAAATAGTATATAGTGCTCTTAAATAAATATCAAAGCCTTTTATGAGTGTATTACAAAATAACTAATGTATGTATGTATGAATCTACATCTATCTATCTATATGAATCAATCTATCTATCTATCGACCAACACAGACACAAATAACACGAGGACAATTGACTAAATAAAGAGAATACTGACAAAGGCTTAAATACTCACAAGAAATACTCCAAAAAGCAAGAAGGTAGTGAAGATGTAGGTACAATAGTTAATGATTACAGGTGTGATGTATTGATAGCAGGTGTGTGTGTGTGTGTGTGTGTGTTTAGTATCGTGTCGTTGGTATTGTGTGTTTATACAATACTGATCAATCGTCTTCCTTTTGGTTTGGCTTCTGGTGTGTGTGTGTGTGTGTGTGTGTGTGTTGAGTGACTGAATCCCTCTGTGCCCGCCTCACCTACTTGGAGTACGGTACCAATCCTCCTTCTACTCCTCCCCCTCCTGTTCCCTCTCATTGTATATTTACTCTCCCTGTATCTGTTAATCCATGTTTCTTATTGCCTTCTTTAACTCCTTTCTCTCCATCCACCGTCCTTCTACCCCCCATTCACCCAACCCTCCCCTTCCATTCACCCAACCCTCCCCTTCCATTCACCCAACCCTCCCCTCCCATTCACCCAACCCTCCCCACCCATTTCACCCAACCCTCCTCCCCATTCACCCAACCCTCCTTCCATTCACCCAACCCTCCCCACCCATTCACCCAACCCTCCTCCCATTCACCCAACCCTCCTCCCACCCATTCACCCAACCCTTTCACCCACCCTCCCTTCCATTCACCCAACCTCCCTTCCATTCACCCCCTCCCCACCCATTCACCCAACCCTCCCCCCATTCCCCCAACCCTCCCCACCCATTCACCCAACCCTCCCACCCATTCACCCAACCCTCCCTTCCATTCACCCAACCCTCCCCACCCATTCACCCAACCCTCCCCACCCATTCACCCAACCCTCCCCTTTCACCCAACCCTCCCCTCCCTTCCCTTGTATTATTTTATCATTGATCATCGACACGACACAACCACCACCACCTCTCTCTCTCTCTCTCTCACACACACACACACACACACAGGGTACGTCTCTAACACCTTCAACAACATCCTTCCTTGCTATAGTCAATACTCACTCTACTCAGCATGACACAGCTCAGCTCACACATCTCTATAGCAACACAACTTACATTTCACGCCATAAACACACCTTAAACACATCTCAAACACACCTTAAACACATCTCAAACACACCTTAAACACACTTCAAACTCCACTACCGAGAAACAACAGTCCACCTCCATTGACTCCTACAAAATACTATTATTATAAGACATAGTGGAGCAACACGCGATGATCCGGTGTTCTAAAAATGTCAGGTGATTTCTGGAGGTAAGAGAAATACGTGTTATTCAGTGATGTAAGATGGACTGCACGTGAGTTTGTCTTCCTTGAGGTAAAATTTTGTGAGGAAAAATATTCGAGTGTTCACAGTCTGATTTAACTCTGTCCTAGGTTAGGTTAAGTTAGGTTATATCAGGTTATAAAGGTTAAGTTAAGTTATATCATGTTATAAAGGTTAGGTTAAGTTATATCATGTTATAAAGGTTTCTTAGACTGCGATACTACGATTTCATTGCACTACAGAATTTTTAGTAAAGGATAAATCGCTGCATAATACTCTTGCCAGGTACCAAGAAGTCCTCCTCCCTTGTTTACACATGATGCTCCCTACATGTGTGGAGGCACGTGCTAGTTCCTCCACCACCACCACGCTTCCTCGACTCCTCCAACACCACCGTACTCCGTCGACTTTCTCTACCTCTCCACCACCATCAAAACGCTTCCTCGACTCATTCTCCTTCTCTTCCTCCAACACCACCACCACACTTCCTCTACTTCTCCAACATCACCATCAAACACTCATCCTCGACTTCTCCTAAGAGCATCGTCCCCCGCCTCCTCACAGTTGTCCTCCATCACACACAACACTGCTGGGTCCTCTCGCTGTCTCTTGTCAAATACTTGTCTCTCTCCTTGACAGTAAACTCTTCCCTACCTCCCTCCCTTCTTTCCCTCTCTCTTTCCTTTCTTCTCTTCCCCTTCTTCCTCCAGTCATTCCTTCCCTCCTCCCCCCTTCACTGACACCTCAACCAGAACGGCACCTGTAAGAAGAGAGACAGTGAGGAGGGGGAAGGTAGGGAGGTGGGGTGGCGTGGGGGGAGATAGTGAAGTGACTCATGGCAGCGGCACACACATACACATACACACCTAATGGGGCACATCCTTTACAATCAGAGACGCATAACGGAGGGGTACCAGGGACACACACCCATGATATTCAAAGGCACGAGAGGAAATATAAGGAAGCAAGGAGTAGTAGTATAATAACAATAATAATAAAAACAACCCTACTACTAATAAAAACTACATAACATCATAATTAAGTGGAATACGCTGGATAGCTTCAAACATAGGTTGGAGCGATAGGGGTTGGGTGTAAATGGGACTGCCCAGTATGGACCAATAGGCCAGCTGCAGTTTCCTCCATTTTTATGTTCTTATAACCTGGAATTAAACACACGAGCCAAGCAACTGTTCACAATCAGATACTCCTACTGGACTAAACTGGCGCAGCTCTCGTGTACAGGTGAACATACCTAAGACGATACGTGACTTTAATATTTATGAGGTGTGAGGGAGGAGGCAGGTGGTGGGTGTTAACAAGTACAGTGGTAACTAGCCTGCAACACCTCCAGGTACCCCAGTTAACCTAGCTCGACCTGACCTAGATTAGTCCCCCCGGTCCGCACATACCACCCAATAGGGCCTTTTAAGGTTTGTTGGCATTGAGAGTCGGGTCACCTGCTGATTAGACTTCCCAGCTTAATTTACCTGATGATTAAATACCCTAATGTTTCCTGGGGTGAGTTAGGTTACGTTCGGTTAGTTTAGTTTAGGTTTGATTAGGTCAGGTTAGTATAAATTAGGTTAGCATTAGGGTCATTAAACTTAAGGTGAGATTGGATGGAGTGCTTAATCTTCATGTGATCCTCTTCACCATACGAATATTCAACAATCCTGGGACGTGGCACCTAATCTCTGGCCCTCTTAGAGTAACCGTTGTGGCACTTGGGAGTTGACCTCTTGTGGGGTAAATGCCAGTTCTCTATTATCACTTTCGTTTACCGCCATTATCTTGTTTGTGAGGTTAAGTCAGCCAGAAAATCTTGCCTTTCTTGATCTAAATGACGGATGTTTTTCTTTCGTGGCGCGAGGAAGATTTTTTTATCACCTAAAGATTAGACACACAAGTTTATATCACCTGAAAATTAGCTATACTAACACTAACCTTGTCTAATTTATTCTAATCTAACTTATAGAGAACGTAAGCTACTTTTACCGAACCTAATCACCTGCTAACATAACCCTTATCTCACCTCACTTAACCTAACGTAAATCGAGGTATTTCTATGAACATGTAATGCCGCCTGAGAGTATGAGTCACCCGTGCACGTGGTGTGTGTGTGTGTGTGTACCCCAATACAGCAGACCGCCAGGTGGATGGGGATCACAGCTGTGTCCGTCAGCACAGGCGTGTGTGTGTGTGTGTGTGTGGTTCACATTACTGTACCAAACTGCGTTAGTATAACAACAAAGATTCCCCTTAACTTCCGTGGAAGAAGAGAGAGAAAGAAGAGGAAGAAAGAGGAGGAAGAGGGGATAACCGAACAAGTAGAAAAATACCTCTACTTCCCCGTGACACCTGCCAAGAGCAGGACAGATGAGAGAGAGAGAAGGAGCGAGGGGGGCTAACGAGCGAGTGTTGGCCACAGAGGGAGGATGGGTGGATGGACATGGACAGGTAGGTAGGTGTGTGTAGGGGTGGGGGCAGGTTGGTAGGGGAGGGAGAGGGGGTGACTCCAGGGGCCCCCAAGGTCAACAATACCTGGCAACGTTATTGACTGACCCAACACCACCGACCACCACCCACAAGCCAAGCCAAGTTTGTCGCCACTCGCCTCGGCCACAACAAACGGTAGGCGCTTATGGGGACAAGGTAAAGGTGTATATACTGTACTGTACCTATGGGATTCCCAACCAATTAAGGTACGGTTTTTTTATTGTTTTCTTTTTGTTTGTACTTCACGCGATTGTTTACATCGTGTTTTATAGTTCTTTAGACGAAATGGTTAAAGTCATGTTATCGAAATGTTATCAGTGTGTTGGTTTAATGTTAAATTAGTTTAGATTAGGTTTAATTATGTAAGCTTAGATTTAGGCTAGGTTAGGTTATATTAGGATTAGGTTAGTTTAGGTCTTAGGGTATATTAGATTAGGTTAAGGTTCGGTCATATTACAGTTAGATCAGGTCAGTTACGGTTAAATTTACACGTAGGTTAGGTTAGGTTAATTCACTTCACTTTAAAAATCGTGCAAGTCGCCATTGTTCATATATCGTTAAATTATACTTGACGAGGACTGTGGGGGGCGACTTCCCTGAATAAGCTGCCGTGTCCCTCACAAGATGCACTAGTTAAATATTCCATTAGTTTTTAGGTGATCACGTGAGGTTTCAATAGTATGCTAGTCTTGAATTGTGTGTGCATGAGGAGATTAAGTGTGAGTGTGAGTGAGTGAGTGAGTGTGTGTGTGTGTGTGTGTGTGTGTGTGTGTGTGGACTACCCGGTATAAGCGAAATATGTGATCAAAATAATTCGTATTAACTTGATAAACAGACAGAAAGACGAACAGAGAGAAAGAAAAACAGATGCAGATATACAGGGAAACATAAATAGACAGGCAGACAGGCAGAAAATGACTGAGTGTTGCGTGGTTCATCGTCGCCGCCCGGATAAACATGGCAACACCGCCCCAGTAAACGACCTTCACGCACGACAACTCCGGCGCTCACGTTCACCACTTGAGGAGAACCACCCGACCTACGACACGACGCACGATACGACACATGACAACAAGACGCACGATCCGACCTACGACCCGACGCAGAATGAAATACACGACGCATGGGTGATATTTATGCGTCACACGTCACTCCCTCACCTATACCTCACAATATTCCCTAGAATCCAAACCAGAATTCAAAATGAGAAACGGAAGTCAATCAACTGAATTAAAAACAGGATATTAATATTTTTTTTTAATCATAAAATTACACAAAAATACGGTATATTTCTTCCTCTGACGGGAGATTAAGGTACCGAGTTGATCAAGTGATTTGACTTTCAGTAACATAAGACTCGGTACAGTATATGTCACTCTTATACGGTCTATGTACTTATTCCTGAAATAAGTCAACAGGGGATAAGTAAATAAGCTTTTCCTGTACTAACACACTCTATCCTCATTAACACACTCAATGATTCCTTATTAACGCCAAGAGACATTAATCAGAGTGTGTCGTCTTTTCCCTCCCCACTCCCCTCCTCCCAAGAGTGTGTCATGGAAGATGTGCTCACCCTCCTGGCCAGCCGAGCACATCCCACGAAGCTTAAGGAAGAGGGGGGGTGAGGAGGGGGAGGGGGGAGGTAAGACGACACACAGGAATTGGATGTCGATAATGATTACGGTTCCCTAGATCGTTGTTATCGTCTGAGTCAACCACTGTCATGAAGATTAGACACCCTAGTTTATTACACCTGATTTCGCCTACCTGTGTTAAGTTAGGTTATGATAGGTTATATAAGGATAAGATAGGTTAGAAAAGCGTAAACCAAATCATACAACGAAATATTATTTAGAATTTACAATGATATTTTAATAAACTCTCTAATCTGACTATAAGACTCACTAATCAGCCATTTATTTGTCACATACAGTTAAAGCCTCCAGCAGGTGTGTGTGGTGACCTTGCCCTGGATTGCTTTAAGATCACTGTGTTCATCACTCCAGGCTATGATCAGAGGAGGAAGGGAACTATCTCTCTGGTTCTCTTTCACTCTCTACTTTTCTCACTCTCACTCCCGCCTCTCTCTCTCTCAATTGTTTTATTGTTGATAACTAGTGTGTGTATTCTTCTAACCCAAAACATGCACTTGAAGACAATATATATACTGTAGTTATTGAAGCGCAGTAGGACAATATTACATCAACACAAGGCTAACCTCTCACGTAGACACCTCACGTAGGAAGACAGTGTAATTTATAATCTCACTGCATTGACGGGGAGAAAAGAAATTCTTGCATCTAAGACTATACTAAAAGTACCAATGATTACTTCTACAGGCACGTCACGATCTCCTGCTGGTGGGGAGAACTGCCTGCTGTCCGCCATAATGAGTGGACGTCCTAAGGGAGTCGCTGGGACCAGGGAAATCTAGGCCTAGCCAGCATACACCGCCCCCTCACACCTTGACTGAAGGAGGTGCTTCATGTACTGCGGTGGTTCATCAGGGGAATGCTTAATAACGTGAGCCACTGAGAGATGCTCTGGGAGGAACTATGATGACTACACCACACGAGGTTAAGGAGCTATGGGGGGGTAGGGTAGAGGATGAGGTGGTGGAGGGGGGAATAAGGGGGGAAGGAGGAGAGTGGGCAAGGAGATGGAGGGAGGCAAGGAAGAGGTGCAAGACAAGGAGAAGGAGGAAGAGGTAGGACCGTAGGGGATCATTAATTCATATATACAGTCGACAATATATGTTAGTACAGTACACAACCGAGTGTTTTTCTCCATCCTTTCACCACGCCTACTCTCTCCCCAAACCCACTTGCCTATAACGCCTCACTCTCACACCACCATTAACTCACACACTGGTACCAAACACTCCTGCTTCCTGTTGTTACACTCGTCACTACCCCACCCCCCCTCTCTCTCAAATCCGGCCACCAGTTTGGGGCTCACGTACAGTACGTACACACACACACACGTACGTACACACACACATTCACAACACCACCCACTCAGACACACACACACACCATCTGCGAGGGAATTACTACACCACGCCAGGTCCCTCATAACACCATCTGAGAGAACTACTACACCACGTGAGTTCCTCCTAACACCATCTGGGAGGGAGTTACTACACTACGAGTTTGCTGTTCAACACCTACATTAATCTGTTTGTTCCTTTACCTTTCTCTAATGAAAGCATTTGTTAAACCACCAATGTATGTAATAAGTCATTTATGTCCAATGTATATTTTCAGCCTTTGGGCTGCAGAATTTTTTCAATAAACCGTTAATTATTATTATTATTATTGTTCATTACCCACTCAGACACACACCATTACAGCACTACACAAACACACCATCACAACATAACACACCACCACATAATGTACACAAACAAACACCACACACACCATCACAAAACTACACAAACACACCCTCACACACATTACTACTCACGTCTAAAAATAAACACCCACAAGAAGCAAAGAGTTGCATCACGACTCCACACTGGTACAAAACCAGTATGAGACGCGTCCTTGAGTTGCACCATCATACGCGCCACAAAGTATACGTTACTTGGCGTCTCCTCCGGGCGCCGTTGGCTCCTCAATGGTGAAAGTCTTGCTGGTGAAAGTTGCGTCAAAGAGACAGAGCGCGCAGTGAAGAGAGAGAGAGAGAGAGAGAGAGAGAGAGAGAGAGAGAGGCCTCCCTGCACCATCAACAGACATAACAATAAACTTCCACTTGTAAACAAAACAATAGGCTGCAGTGAACGACCATGAAGCGCCCTTACACACACACACACACACACACACACACATTCCAGCCGCCTACCCCTGCCCGGGTGACGTCAGACATACCTATGAGTCAGACCATTGCACTGGCTGGCTGGAGGTCTTGACTGACTCGTTCATATTCTCTTCTCAAAATACAAGTGTTATTTCCCCCTTTGTTGATCCATGCCCAGGTTAGGTTAGGTTAGATTAGGTTCGAGCAGTGTAAGGTTAGGTTAGCATTAGGTTAGGTTAGCGTTAGGTTCGTCTCTCTTGGTAAATTGCACATCATTAAATAAAAGTTAAACTCCAGACCCAACATCTCTTTCCCATGTCGTGAGTCTTTCCCCTTAATCGTTTTTATGCTGGGATTATCTGTACCAATTACTAGATAGTTTCAGGAGTTACTGTACCTTAATAACACACTGTAATGACCTGTAATTTAGGGTTATTTTACCGTCCGTCCACTCGTTACATCATGATTAAGTTGCGTTCGATCCTGCTGTACAAATCTTCCGGAATGGTCACGGTATTTGTATTTCATTAAGGCGATGTTCTTCTTCCTCCTTTGGTTCCCTGGTGCATGGCCTTCATTCTAGCTCTTTTATTTGGGTGGATTTAAACCTAACCTAACCTAACCATCTAACCTAACAGAACTTATAACATACAATCTAACCAAATTTCACATAACGTTACCTAATCTAACTTAACCAGCTCATCCTAACCCAACCCTCCACTGGCCATAAAGAAATGAACTAATAATTTCAAATTTCGTACACACACACACACACACACACACTAGCAGGGTTTGGCAGTGGGCTACTGCACCATCCTCGCCATCGCCACCTACTGCCACCTGCAGTCCCCCGCCCACTTCGTGCAGTCCGCCACTACAACAAAATTCAGCCCACAAGAATAGCACCATCCCATCTATTGTTAAAATAATAAACAGCTCCTGATTTATGTACTGTACAGCCCTGTAAATGTATTGAACGTGTATTATTATGTCTAAATCACATGTAAGTTTGTATATTTTCAGCCACCGGTTGCAATTCTATTAATAAACCGTTTATTATTATTATTACTATTACACGCACACACAGGTCTGAGGGATGGGGACCACAGCCCACAACACTAAACTGCAAGGTAGCTCTCTCCCTGTAAGCTCAAAGTTACGATGTTTAAATTCCATTTTGTATCTATTAAGGGACTTCGCTCTTACTAGTATCCACCGACCCTAGTCTCTGCGTCCTCCTTCCTCCTCTAACCTTAACCTCCAGTCAATAACATCCACCCGTCACATCCACCAGTCATTTACATCCACCAGTCACTTACATCCACCCGTAACTTACATTAACCCGTCACGCTATAGTTAACGATTCTAAAACAATAATATTTCACTCGCTGTAGCTAAATCTTTGTAATTCTTATACAATACACATTTATATAAATTTAATCGACCATAAACATTAATAAACGCGTAGTTAGTTTATATTGAACACCTGCTGCAATCAACACAGGACTATCGTAAAGAGGAAATATATATATTAAAAAAAAAAATCTACAAGGTGACCCAATAAAATGTACCTAAATACGTGTAACTTGTGTAATTATTTAATGTGTTTTGTTTGTAGATAATTGAAGGAGACACCTGGGAAGTTTACGGTAACGTCATGATTCTGACTACGGTATAAATAGTGAAAGTCGCCAAATTGTATAATGAAACAAATCCTGTAGTAGAGACTGAACATCGCTACTGTCGGCACTTTAATGTTAGCAGGGAGACACACACACACACACCTACATACTGTATTTGCGCACACACACACACACACACACACACACACACACACACACCTGCATATATAGACAGACACACACACACCTACATACATAAATACACATGCACAAGCACCTACATATAAAGACACACACACACACCTACATATTGTATACACATACACACACAGACGACAGAGAAGGTAAGACTGCGGAAGTAATTCGTCTCCCCAGGATAGTGTGCAGTGTGAAGTGGGTAGTGTGAAGTGGGTAGTGTGCAATGGGTAGTGTGGAGTGGGTAGGGGGGAGTGGGTAGTGTGCAGTGGGTAGTGTGCAGTGGGGTGTGAAGTGGGTAGTGAAGTGGGTAGTGTGAGTAGGGGGAGTGGGTAGTGCAGTGGGTAGTGTGCAGTGGGTAGTGTGAGTGGGTAGTGTGGAGTGGGTAGTGTGGAGTGGGTAGTGTGCAGTGGGTAGTGTGCAGTGGGTAGTGTGTAGTGTGCAGTGGGTAGTGTGCAGTGGGTAGTGTGCAATGAATGTATGTATAGATCCGACGTTTAATAGCAATAAATCACATCCCTCCTCCCTCTCCCCATCACAATTCAGAAACCACCGCCCTAAAACCTTACTGTATCAGCAATAACATTTACTTTCAATGTTCACCTCACAGTAATGACATGAAGTTCAAATGTTCACACCGTAGCAATAACATCAGGCTAAATGCACACGCACACTACTTTTACGTGCCTCACTGCAGCTCCTCCCTTTCCTCGCAGCCCCCTCTCCCTGTAGCTCTCTCCTCTCCCTGTAGCTCTCTCCTCTCCCTGTAGCTCCCCCCTCTCCCTGTAGCTCCCCCTCTCCGTGTAGCTCTCTCCTCTCCCTGCAGCTCCTCCCTCTCCCTGCCTGTGCTAAGTTACGATGTTTAAATTCCTGAGTGTCGCTGTTCTACGCTCACGAGGGGTAATGAGCTTTGGTCTTATTTATTACGGGTAATTTTCTTGTATACGCTGAGTGGTTTTTCGTCTTTGGGTTACAAGTGTTGGTCTCAAATTTTTTATTGTCACGTTTGGGTCTTGGGATCTTTATTGTCGTGTGGGGGGAGTGGGGGTGGTGGGTGGATGTGTGTGTGTGTGTGTGTGGGGGGTGTGTGTGTCGCACACAGGGTGGTAAAATGCGTCTAATGTGGCAGCATTATGTTAGTGTTAAGGTGAAAGCATTGCTTGCTCCCTCTCGCTTTCAGCTACCGCCGCTAGCTAGCCCTCCTGGCGAACAGGGAAGCAACTTGCATAAGTCTTCCTTACCAGTACACAGCCTTTTCGTCAAGACTCCTGCTGTGCCTTCTCGTGGCAACACATGGTAACTGGGTGCGCCGTGGGCCCAGGCTGGACCGGCAGAGAGACCCTCTGCCAGATCGAAAGAATACACCATCACCGGTTTGATGAAAACGACCCGGCAATCAATGTACATGTCAATGATAAACGTACAGCTTTAATTGACTGGCAGAACAACCCTTAGTCTCAGACCAAAGCTGATACCTTCCGCAAGAAGAAAGCGCCGGGCCCATTGCGAACTTTCCAAACTAAAGAACGACTGGTTTAAAAATAAAGTATGTGAAACACAAACATTTGCAGATCAGCACAAGATGCGCGAATTTTTAAATTCCACTAAAACTTTTTATGTGCCAATCACTCGTGGCACAGCCCCTCTCTGCTCATCCGACGGTAACTCCCTAATTAATGATGATGAAGGCATCCTTCAGCACTGGAAAGAGCACTACCATTCACCACTTAACCGAAACACCGATGTGGATGTTCTGACTACCCAGCAGGTCGCTCAGCATCCAGAGCTGACCCACCTCAGCTATCCTCCATCCCTGGATGAGGTAGCTACTGCCATTAAACAGATAAAAACTATCAAAGCCTAAGGGCCTGATGGAATCCCAGCCGAAGTGTATAAAGCAGGAGGACCTCTGCTTACCAGCCGTCCTCACTCAATAATGGAGGAAACATCTCTAATAACTCATATCATTGTATCATGGATGGATGATCGTCATACTCGATTCCGAGTGACAGCAAAGTAGTAGTAGTAGTAGTATGTATATATGTATTATTTCTCTTAAAACTTTCCACCTTTTGCTTTGTTATGAGAAAAATTTCGCCTCCAACTTGTTATATGTTTGTTTTTTTACATGAAAACGACAAAAACCATGGAGAGAATTGTTACCACTGACATGATGCTACTTTTTATATTCCGTTAATTAGCTCCGAGTATTTTTTTCCACTCGTACGAACTAAAAATTTGCGCTTCATCAACATATTTCATTTTTACAAGTTCAGATGCGGGAAACCCCAACAATATTTTAGAAATTCGGATACGTCACTGATTTGTATATTGTAAAATCAACTCGGTATCGCAATCACATAATTATTGGGTATGTTAATGTGTGTGAGAGAGAATGCTTAGAACCAGTCCTTCATATTAATTCTGACCTTCCCATCATCCCATCGTTAAGCACAACAAAATTCTGAGACCAACACACACACAGACACTTTACACTTCATAACAAACTCACTAACATACCTCTATCCACAATCATAAAGTATTTGAATTCATATTGGCCTGAAATATCCCCGCTACGTTTTTTATACCAAGACTCACGTTACTAAAAATTCAATAAAACATTTCGTCTTTCCGGTAAAATTTAACAAGAGTGTAAATATAATTGCTGATGATGCATTAAAAACAGAACATTATTATTATTGTTATTATTATTATTGTCAGAGTTAAAAGATGAAACGCCTCCAAATTATTTTGAAAACTGAAGATTAAATATTCTTATAAAATAAATCCGGATTATTAGAAAAAAATCAGGTGGAATTTCATATATTGGGCTACGTTTGTATTATTTTTTTCGGTAGACATGTCCATTGAGAGAGAGACTGACTGTTTTATTACGAGTTTGATGCAAAATTTCCATCAATATATTTTTTAGTAAATAAAACAAAATGTGTACTGCGTTTATCTCTACTAGTAGACTACAGTATCTCCACTAAATGACTATCTCCACTAGTAGTTTATTTCCACTAGTAGACTATCAAGATAATAAAAAAATACCAATAATATAATCTATCAAATATATATAATTTCTCTCCATAATCATAAAATAACACTAATATGTTCTTTCAATCATATATCTAGTGGTATAATTGTTTTAGCTAGATAAATAAAAGATCCAATATAATTCAAAACAATACTATTCTTAATAAAATCACACAAATAAATAAATACAATATCGGCACCAGACAGACTTACTACTGTCTTGTATATAAAAGGCTGAAGCTCTTGGGCTATACAACGTACATGTTCCTCCCATACCAGAATTCTTTTAGTGAACACCGTTGAACAAATGGCTGGCAGGTTACTAAAAAATATATAGATACTCTTTCTCTCATTCTTGCTCTGACTCTTGCTTTCTTACCCTCTCTCTCTCTCTCTCTCTCTCTCCTTTGCTCTTACTGTCTCTTACTCTTCCTTTAAATATTTTCATTCACTCTCTCTCTCTATCTCTCTCGCCCTTTACACATTTCCCTTCCCAAACCTTTTCCTACCACGATGCTTAATGCTGGCTGAGCCGATGGGTAAATTCAGCACAATTGGTAATTACAAAATAAAAATACCAGTAGTAATAATTAAAATAACTATACATTAGGAAATTAGACTCCCATTACTAAAAAAAATATAAATTAAATGAACCGGGCAATTACGTGTCATTTTTAATTAGGTAATCAAATTCCTCTCATGGTTTCGGAAGTCGTGTTCAATTTATCAACATTTATAAATTAAGTGTTACAACATTATGACCACTTCGAGAAATATGTCATATTAGTTTAAAATATTATTCTTTATAAACACTAATTTATACATATATATTATGATCCATTTCAAGGAACGTAAATTTATATAATGTATTTTACAATGTTTATATAATCCGAAACTATTGTTATATACTTTTGAGCTACTTTGACCGGTAAAGCATTATATAATTGAAGTATTAAATGAAATGAAGTCTTATTATGAAATTGGCGAATATGCAAGTAAAATCATAATTATATACTCAACGTGGGGAACATTAATAAGACTTTGAAGTTTTATTAATTTTATCGAGTGTAATTAATGTACCTGTTGTGTTAAAGGTATTTACATATGATATATAAACAGTATTATATCATTTATATAACCCCGGGAATTAATGATAAAATAATTTACTTTGACTAATTAATAATAAATTTACAAAGCTTCACGCTCCTTTCCTCTAGTAATAAATAAAGGTAACAAAAATACAGGTAATAATTAAAGCAGGTAAAAGGGTAATTAACGGAATTCAAGGCAGTGGAATATATCTGTCTGTATGTGTGTTATGCTTTCCAAAGAATTAAAATGTGAAAATTCATTACGACTTACTAATTTTTTTTACGTGTGTGTGTGTGTGTGTGTGGCTAAACACTTTTTGACGCAGGTAATGACATTCAGTATGGATTATTGCATCAACTTACACTAACATACAATTATTTATGACCCAGTAAAGATACTTTTTGGGAGTGAGTTACGGTACATAACACACACAGCACGCAAATACAACCACGCACACACACAGCACGCAAATACGCATACACAACCACGCACACACACAGCACGCAAATATACACATGTTAATACACGCACACACACAAAACAAACAATTATCAAGGTTATCACAGAGTTGGTTCAGTATTTAGTATGTATCAACCGAAGTCCCCAAATGTGTGTGTGTGTTGGCACGCAGCGTTGCCTGACTTTGTGATGTGCCCGTGTGAGGAGACAATACGTGTGCTTTTTTTTCTTTAGTTTAACATATTTATTGACAAAGCTTGTGTGCACACGGCTTGCTAACTCCTACACCGGCGAGATAAACTTCTACTCAAACTACACCACCACACAATATATATATATCTCGGTAGTTTTGTCATTACTTTAGTCGACTTCACTTTAGCACAACATCCAGGAAGTAGAGAAAATGCTATCCCAGCAAGTAAGAATTTTCACTATATTAACAAACTTGTTTATCCAATTTTCCTTATTGAAATATATCTACGAGTTTATGGCTAAATTCTTTTACCATTATGCCTAAGAAATCAATTTATATACCATAAAACGTTTAGAAAATACCGGTATGAAAATAAATTCGTCCAAGAACCAGATTTTTTCGTCCAAATTTATTCCGGTCATTATGTAAACACTGATGGTTTTTCGTCCCTCCAAAATGTAAACACCGGTGGCTTTTCGTCCCTTCAAATGTCGTACCAAAGATTATTATATTATTGGTCGTCTTGCCGGGGAGAAATATAGTTTGTTTTGAAATAAGGGATAACATAACTGTCTCTAGGGCAGTGGTTCTTAAACCTTTTGCCTTGCGTCTCCCCCCCCCCAACCCTTGGTTATTATAGAGTTGGAGGGACTGTCTATGCATTACTGGCTCTATGAATAAGTGTCTAAGAATAACAGTGTCTATGCATAACAGTCTATGCATAACAGTCTATGCATAACCGTCACTATGCATTACTGTCTGTGAATAATAGCCTCAATAAATAAATAACTCTGCATAAATAAATCACACCACAATAACTATAAACTATATCAGAATATATGACCTGATGGAATCTGGTCTGACCCACAAGGAGATACACAGGTACAGTACTCGTATCGGTAACTATAAAACACAGGTAACCACTCAACACGGGTTTACATAAGAACATAAGAAAATAGGAGCCTGCAATAGGCCGGTTGGCTTGTGCATGGCAGCTCCTGTCGAGAGTTACTACCACTCTCTATCATCCATGAATCTATCTAGCCTCCTTTTGAAACTTTCCAGCGTTCCAGCACTTACTACATAGTTGCTAAGCTTGTTCCACTCGTCCACCACCCTATTTGTGAACCAGTTCCTTCCTATCTCCCTCCTAAACCTAAACTTATCCAACTTAAATCCGTTGCTCCGAGTCCTATCCTGCTCGGATATTATAAGAACTTTATCTATATCTCCTTTATTGATTCCTTTCACCCACTTAAATACTCCTATCACATCTCCCCGCACTCTTCGTCTTTCTAGGGAATGCAAGTTTAGTTTCTTTAATCTATCTTGATATGGAAGGTTTCTAAGTCCCGGAATCATTTTCGTCATTCTTCGCTGCACCGACTCTAGTGAATTGATATCCATTCTATAATAAGGGCACCAGAACTGAACAGCATAATCGAGGTGCGGCCTGACTAGCCCAAGATATAGTTGCAATAAGACCTCTGCACTCTTATTACTTACACTTCTACATATAAAACCCAATACTCTGTTTGCCTTATTTCGAACATTAACACACTGTTTTCTAGGCCGTAGGTCCGGGCTTACAAGTACCCCTAGGTCTCTTTCACAAGTCGACTTCTCTAGGTTGATGTTGCTAAGGCTGTAAACATTGACAGTATTTGTTCTTCCAATATTAAGTACGCTGCACTGGCTGGTGTTGCATTTCATTTGCCATTTCTCTGACCACCCTGCAGTTTATTTAAATCCTCCTGTAGTGCATTTGCATCTTGCCCTGAATTAATCTGCCGCCCTATTTTGGTGTCATCCGCAAACTTGCTTATGTCACTGCTGATCCCAGTACCTAGATGTTTATGTAGATTATGAACAAGAGTAGGCCCAGTACTGACCCATGGGGAACCCCACTTGTTACACAGCCCCACTCAGATTTAACACCATCTACGCTGACCCTCTGTGTTCTACCGGTGAGCCATGATTTTATCCAATTTAAAACTTTCCCCTCGATACCATGAGCCTTAACTTTTCTCAGAAGCCTCTGATGCTGTACTCAGTCAAGCACTTTGCTGAAGCGAAAGTAAATAACATCGTAATTTTCGTCATTATCTGCTACCTCGAAGACTTTCCTCAAAAAAAGTCAGATGATTTGTTAGACAAGATTTTCTCTTTGAAAATCCATGTTGAGAGTCGCAGATTAATTTGCTTTTCTCGAAATGCAATCGGATGCTATAATTGATTCAAGAAATTTTTCCACTACTGACGTCACACTAATCGGCCGGTAATTTGTATTTTAAGTGGTTGTAAAATAAGTTGACAAGCTCAAATATTATTATGTGTCTCACCGTTACTTTGACTAAATACCCTCAAAACCAATCATTCTCGTCAAATTCACTCGTAATTCAAACTACTAAGTCAGCCACCCGTCCCGCCTCTCCCTATACATTCACCAACGTATTATATATATTACAGGTACCAGGTATTCTTAATTCAACTTCTAAACTAATTAACAGGTGTTCTCCGAGTCACGTAAAACCCGTGGGAGTGTGGTGAAAGAAGAGCTAATTCACCATTTACCCCCTCCTCCCCTCCCCTCCCTCAGACAGGTAAGCGGTACCTCATGTGGCTTGGTCGTGTTACCTGTTTGAATCTCCGCGTCGCCACCCCACCCCGCTCATCACACCAGGTTTTTTTTTCTTTAATACGAACATTTATCTACATCTATTTACCAAGTGTTACTGTGTTGTTATAGAGATCACAAACGATGTTATGTTACTCGAAGTGGGGGGGAGGGAGGGAGTGATCAGTGGTTTAATAACACAAAGATTGCAAATTTTCAAACAAACAAGTGTGGTAAAGTACGTGACTATAATATTATATTGACGTTAGTGGTATCATCGATGTTGGAAATGTTGTGTTGGTTGGGGAAAGGATTGTTGGCTATCAGAACACAAAGGTTCTACAGGATGTAAATATCTGGGTGTAGTAGGGTACCCGCTCAGTGTTCCGTGGCGTGGGAGTGTCCAACATAGTCATGAATGTTAAGCCTCTCACATTCAGCTCATAAAATACTCTCATTTAATGTGTAATCCTGGAAATGTTAACAGGTCAGGTGATAAAAGTAGGTGGTCTTGTGTTTACGTCTTTATGAAAGGTTAATATCGCGACAGTGAGGCGGCAAGTCAGTGTTGTGGTGGAGGTTGGAACACCTGAGTTCACCTGTACGACACGACGCAGGTACCTGACGATAATACGAAGAAATACTTTTCTAAATGGTTGTTCTCTCCTTCGCTTATTAATACAAGACACACTGGATAAGTCTTCGGTTATAAGGTGTCGTAGGTGCACTAACCTGTGGCCAAAATGGAGAAAAACACTAAATTCTTCATGTCTGAGGGTCCTAGACGTACCATCACTCCAAAACACGCGATCGCAACTGGAACACTGAGCGAGCCGACATCACTACCCCTGAGACTCCCGCTCCATGACGTCACCCACACACTCCGCCCCTCACTTGCCCACGTGACTACCACTCACCAATCAGCCGCAAGCGCGAGGGAAGTACGGTACTGGCGCATGGGCAATTTGATGTTTTGATCACTGCAGGAGATTTTGACTCGAAAATATGAAGTTTGAAGAAATCCTGTTAACTTCCTCTTGATTGCATTCCCGTGATGTTTTTTTCCCCCCACGAAGGCCTAGCTGGTAGCTACATGCCCGTCACAATCTCTACACATACTCAGTCTATAACTTAGCCAGAGGGACTTTCTTACATTCTTCTTTTATTACGCATATTTGAATATTATTTTGATCAACATAACAACCATGGCGTGTATTCATTAGGAATTAAAGTATATAAAACATAGTGATGATGTTTCCTTTCTTTTCCTCATACAATTTATCATTCAAACGTCTCAGGAATCACACAACACTAAGATGAACACATAATACACAAACATCTGTATCCTTGAACATAACTTAAACACAACGTATAGTCGAGCAGTTTACACAATAAATCTTGCTTCAGTCAACACGCCTTACTAAAGGGTTCAGTTTGGAGCGTAAAAACAGAGGACTGTGATGCACAACTCTCCTAAACAACATTACAGGGATATTTTATTATTATTATTTATTATTATGCATGTTTACCCTTCATTTATTTCGTTCTTTATTGTATGTAAGTTTGCGTGTGGTGGAAAGCATATGTGGTTCGTGTGTCATTGGATATTTACGATAATATATTTAATGATTTATAGTTCTCACACACCCCAAAACTGACTCACTAGCCAATTCTACTTGTCTATATTAAAAAAAAAAAGAAGAGGGGGCAAAACAAAAATAAATGCTTCCATTGGTCAGGAACGCGAACAACATTCTTCCCCACATTATTGAAAAAGACATATATAATGAGGATGGTTTGAGGACCTGACACTTATTAACAAAAATTCTGGAGGGTCTTGCTAATTAGCGTCAGGTGTCCAGATGCACCTCATTATAAGCGATATTTTATTTTCTGGGGATATATTCTGCTTCGGTTAGGTTAGGTTAGGTTAAGTGAGAAACCCAGCCAACTAATGCTAGTGAAATACCTGAATGTTAATAATCTTTATGGCAAAATATCCACCTACACTACATCCACTACACTATCACCTACACTACATCCACTCCACTATCACCTGCACTATATCCACTACACTATCACCTGCACTATATCCACTACACTATCACCTGCACTATATCCACTACACTATCACCTGCACTATATCCACTACACTATCACCTGCACTATATCCACTACACTATCACCTGCACTACATCCTCACCTGCACTTTATGATCCTACGAAGGTAAAAAGTGACCCGACAGGTGTGGTTCCTATGGTCGAGTGTGACACATCCCTACACATCCCTTCCGTGGAAACTGATAGTGTGACAATAAATCCTGACCACATCTTTAGCAGATAACCTCTGGACTGAAACCCTCGACAGGGCATGCTATTGATATTGAAACAGTTTATTTAGCCTGAAGAACATAGATAGAGTCGAAAAAATAATAATATTAACATGGCTGAGCCAGTGAGAGCCTGAGCTCTCTTGTAGGCACCTGATTTATACTGTACATTTATCTCAAGAAAGTATTATGTAACATTTAGTATTATCTGGAATAGTTCACATATCATGGTGGTAATAAGAACATATCAGAATGTTACCACGGTAATCACTTCGGTATATTTTTTAACTTTATATTATAAGTATATACATGCTTTACAGTGGAGTTTATATACATAAATATGGTAAGGGAGGGAAGCAGTACAACATGGGTTGTATTAAGGTGGAACAAGAGGACAGAGCTGTCAGTATCACGTCAAGTTGGCAAATATATTTATTGCAATGGTAATTTCTATCTATCTACATGATAGTTTCTGATAAAACGGTTTTGGTGGTACAATAAAATCAGGAATAAAAAGTAGGTATTACAAAAATATTAATATTTAGACAATAGATAATTTTTAAGAGACGATTTAAAGGAAAGCAGAGTAGTCTTTGCCCGGATGGGTGGAGGTAAGTTGTTCCTCACCTTCACACCGTGATATTTTATGGAGGTCTGGGACTGAGAGGAGCGCATGGGGAGGTGGTCTTAGTAGCTCTGGGTGTCCTTAGTTGTATCTTTGATTATTCCGGAAGTGGAAATAATTTTTATCAAGCAAGTGATGGACAGATTTGTAAACAACTAGGGCACAGCAGTAGGTGTTAATATCCTCGAATTTTAATATTTTTAATTTAGCAAATTGTTCGTTAGTATGCTGATGCTGATCTATCACAGTGGTAAAGGTGGCAGTTACTCTAGTGGGTTTGGCTCTAGTGTTGAAGAAGAACTTAGATTAACAGGTAGTAAGAAGGTCTAATACCGAGGTGTCGGTTTCTGATTTTAATAGATCAAGGTGGTAAACAGGGTTATGATCAATCTCAGAACGACACTGTAGCCAGATAAGAAACCCAACCCGATTATGTGGACACATAAGAGATCCTGCTCCAACTACACACCCTACGGGAACATTAAAAAAAAAAACACATGCTATTTATTCTTTTAAATGCTCCAAAATGATTTCAGTGATGTTTATAAAATCCTTGTTCGTGTAAATAATGTTTTCTTAGTGCTGGAGTCTCTGTACTTCATCTAAAAGAAACAGATTAGTAGATGAATCTAAGTCGATTGATCATATATGCGAGGGGGCCGTGAGTGTCGTCCACCTGGGTGAGAATAAACTCGACAACAAACCTCTCTGTCCCTACTGGCCGTCTGTCGAGTACAAACCTTTTACCATGATTTGTCTATACGTAGGGGAGTGTGTCAGGTACTCGACTATTTGAAAGGATTGAAAATGTTGACTCTTGTGCGTGTGTGTATGTGTGGTGACACCAACTCTAGGAGCATTATCCATGAACAACTACGCTGGACTAGCCATGTTACCCGCATGGACGACATTAGACTGCCAAGGCAGCTACTTTACAGTCACATCACGAATAGGAAATGTAACCCCGGCGGGCAACTGAAAAGATATAAGGATAGCCTTAAGACAAACCTGAAAAAGTGCCAAATCGACCCCCTCACCTAGGAGACGATTACTCCACATCGTAACGCTTGGAGGAGCACCACACGAGAAGGTGTCAATACTTTCGAGTTAGCCCGACTGCATAACAAGGCAAACGAGCGCCAACGCCGAAAAGACGCTGCTGCCGCTCCTCCCTCACTAGATGTAGCCCCCCACATGTGCAACATCTGTGAACGACCCTGCCGGTCCCGTGTCGGCCTCTTTAATCACCTCAGAACTCACTAACGTAGGTGACATCCTTAATAACTCATACCATTGTATCATAGCTGGATGATCGTAATACTCGAATCCGAGTGACAGCAAAGTAGTAGTAGTAGTGTGTGTGTGTGTGTGTTTGTGTGTGTGTGTGTGTGAACAAATACGTAAATAATTTGGTTAGCCTCCCTCTGTTGCCTTACTAAACCCATATATTAAGAGTCACAGGGTTTTAAGATTACCTTGAAACCTCTGAGGAAACGAATTATAAAACCCACCCAATACCTTTCCCCTAGTTTCTAATTTGCATTATTCCGTAACAGTAATTTTAGTTAATCTTTAATCTAATGTCAGAGCAATTTAGCTGAATCACTAGAGGCTGTTTGGACATTTCTAAAAACAACATCAAGTCGACGTTTTGGGGAGCAGTTTTTTCTTCTCAGATCGCTATGAAAACAATAACATTACACATGGTCATCAGTCATAGATTTATCCCGAATTACGAAATCTATAATGCGGGTATTTGCAATCTTCTTGGCTGCGGATGTTTATTTCATTACATTAACCGCGTAATAACGGTAATATAAATCTTCAATAACCGCTGCACTGTGATGACTAATATATAATTATGGTAGATTAGGAATTGTTATATAATGATAGCAAGGGAGTATATAGCTCTTTCATCTGAGCAATTTTCTAGTGATAGATTTTTTCGCTCCAGTTAGAGGAAACGAACCTAATGGATATTATATTTTATACATAATTTAATGGAAAAAAGAGCAAGACTAAAGTAACATTGTTTTTCTCTCATTTTTTCTTTACCACCCCTTCCATTCTCCGTTTTCTTTATTCTTTATTTCCTTATCTCTACTGTATGTCTGTCTGCTTATGTTGGAGGTCTTGGTATTTAAGTTGAAGATCATGACCAGGATCTCCACCACTCCCCGAGGATCTCCACCACTCTCCTAGGATCTCCACCACTCCCCTAGGATCTCCACCACTCCACTAGGATCTCCACCACTACACTAGGATCTCCACCACTACACTAGGATCTCCTCCACTGCCCTAGGATCTCCAACACTCTCCTAGGATCTCCACCACTCCCCTAGGATCTCCAACACTCCCAGGGATCTCCTCCTACTCCTCCACTCTAGGATCTCCACCACTACACTAGGATGTCCACCACTACACTAGGATCTCCACCACTACACTAGGATCTCCACCACTACACTAGGATCTCCACCACTCCCCTAGGATCTCCACCACTACACTAGGATCTCCACCACTCTAGGATCTCCACCACTAGTCTCCACCACTACACTAGGATGTCCACCACTACACTAGGATCTCCACCACTCCCCTAGGATCTCCACCACTACACTAGGATCTCCACCACTACACTAGGATCTCCACCACTACACTAGGATCTCCACCACTACACTAGGATCTCCACCACTCCCCTAGGATCTCCACCACTACACTAGGATCTCCACCACTACACTATGATCTCCACCAATACACTAGGATCTCCACCACTCCCCTAGGTTCTCCAACATTCTTGTCTCCACCACGACCCTCGAATAATACACAAATAAAACAACACCAATTCTATTATTCCCTGCCAACTCTTTCAGGTATGTGGGGGCATAAATAGTCCTCCCACGTCTGTTGGTCTGTTTGTCCTTGTCTGTTTTAACATTCTATATTCCCTAGACTCAGAACATTGATTTAGTGGCAGTCGTAACGTTCAGGCACACAAACTGTACTCTGGCAAGTAAAATGTATTCAAGAGGTTAAAATATAAATAGGATTCTTTATTGTAGATGTATGTTTGTATGTGTAGGGGGGGTGGGAATACACACATACATACATACATACATACATACATACCACAACACGTAATTAACAAACGGCTTTAAGTCACATTCACATTAACCTAACCCCAATTCTTTAACGTAACCCTGAAATATTGTGAATTACATGTAAACAAAAACAATACAGAAATGAAAGACAAAATACTCAATATATCAGTGAGAATTATCTAACACTTAAGATATATCTGTACACTGTGCCTAACATACAGACAGACAGTAATGTACATGACTTTATTTAATGTTGGTTTTGAGCGGGGGAAAAAACTCATTTAAAACTTTGTGTAAAAAAATATTGCTTCAGTAATGGTCGCGAGAAGAAATTACGAGTACAGTTTTTGGAAGCAATTTTTTTCTAACGTGTGTTTTCTAATATACACAATATCAAAGCAAAACAGACATTTAGAGAATTACAAGTACAGTATTTAGTAACTTTTAAAACACCAATGTAGTGATTATACTAAACCTTTTAATTTGGGGGGGGGGAAGGTAATTGGAATCAGGGAGAGGAATCGCTAACTGACATGAACAGCAAGAGGTGCTCGTGAGGGGGACGCAGGGTATCGAAAAACAAACAGCGGTAGTTGACATTTTCCTTATAATATTCTTTTATTTTTTTTTACACTGATAATTTTTATAACTACTCCATAAGGAATAACAATAATTAAAAAATACTGGAGATACGTTTGTTGTATATTTTGAATTGATGGTTGATGGGCAGTTGAATTACTTACATAAAAACAATTGCAAGAGTGAACAAAATCCTCAGATTTACAAATAAGCTTATATCCACGTATGTGAATCTTATAATGACAGAATTACATGTAAACTATATAATCTATTAAGGTGATCTGATTATCTCTGACAAAACTGGAATATAAATATTAATTATAAACACTGATTACTGACCACAAAGATTTTCCCAAGTTGGCCTGTGAAGTGTGAGTGGTAGTTGTCTGCATTCCACCTTACCAGACCAGTTATCTTCTTGTTCGTAAAAGCCATTCTGTACTTTGGAAATGGATAAATATTGGAAGCTGCAAGATTTAAAGTAGTTTGCTTTGTTCTGGCTACCCTGACACTATTCGATGGGAGGGGAAACTCGCGCATTTTCACTAGTCACTTTCCTCGCTTCACTCCAAGGCAGACAAAAAGCCCTGGGTGATTTATCGTAAACTTCTCTTTCTGTGAACACCTTCTCGTGTATACTACATTTACTAATCTAGAATACGCTCTTAAATGATCTTATAGAAAAGAAAAACCACATCAACATCAACCAACCTGGCCAATCTTTTACAATACACTACACAGCGTTTGGGTAACTTGAGATATTCATTAGCAAATTAATTTATTCAAGGCAACTATAATCAGTCCATACTATTATCATTATAAGATCCTGTTTCTCTTTCTTAATGGGACACCTTCTATCTGATCATCTTATATGTATGTGATCTTAAGACCTTTCGTGCTCACTATACGAAGGTGTATCAAGGGGAAAAACAGCTCGTGGTGGAGGGGAGGGCTGGTGAAGGGTGTAACTGATGCTGGACAAGTGTACAAAGTAATTGGACAGGACTGAAACAATAAGTTGGGCTGTTCTGTCCACACATACTTACATAGACATAGATACAGACACACATAGACACACACACACACACACACATACACACACACACAGACACATGCTATGACGACTTAGGTCACTTGGGACACCCACGTCAGAGCTGAGGACTATCTACAACGCCTTTATTCTTCCCAAACTAATGTATGCATCAACCAGCCTAGTCATCTTCTCTCAACTCCACCCAACAACGTCGGCTAGAGAAGGTACAGAAAAGGGGCCTGCAGAATTATGCTCGGCGCAGAATCCTCCGGCTACATCAACGCTCTCTCCACCCTGGAAATGCCATCCCTCAGTGACCTCCACCACCAAGCACTGGAAAGGTTTGGCAGCCAACTAATGCACCACCCTCGTCATCGCCACCTCCAGCCACCGGCAGCCCCCCACCCACCTCGCGCAGTCCGCCACTACAACAAAATTTAGCCCATAAGAGCCCGCACCGATAGATATAAGAATAGCACCATCCCATCTATTGTTAAAATAATAAACAACTCCTGATTTATGTACTGTACAGTCCTGTAAATGTATTTAAGGCATATTATATCATTATGTCTAAATCAAATGTAAGTCTGTATATTTTCAGCCACCAGCTGCAACTCTATTAATAAACCGTTTATTATTATTATTATTATTATTACACACAGACACTACACAATCTAAACTAGCCTAACCTAACCATTCCGGGGTTAAAGTGAGGTTAAGGTGGTTAATCTTAAGGTGAGATAAGCTTGAGATTAATCTTCAGATGATCCAAAATATTATTATTATTATTATTATTATTATTATAACAACAACAAAAATGTAAAAGAACAAAATCGAATGACAATGAACGAAGGGAGGGAAGGGGTGGGGGTAGGGTAGGGGGAATGGTAAGGGAGTTGAGGATGGTAGGGGAGGTGGAGGAAGGGAGAGTAGGGAAAGGGGAGGAGGGAAGTAGAAAGAATCACAACACATTGAAAAGTCATTTGCTCGTTCAGACAGAAACGCGTCGCCATGTCAAGCGAAGCGTTCACACAACAAGGTCCGCCGAGCAAATGGGGGATTTACAAGCTATGTATTATCGTCTACGTCATTTAGTCCCATTTAAATGAATTAAAATGAGGGGGAGAGGAGGTGAATTAAAGTGAGGGGTAAAAGGGGTGTCTGGTCACTGGTTTAGGGAAGGGAAGTGTGATGAGTTTCAACTGCTGCCTGAAAACGGGGGAGACTCTTGTGTGTGTGTGCGTGTGTGTGCGTGTGCGTGTGCGTGTGTGGTCTCTCTCTCTCTCTCTCTCTCTCTCTCTCTCTCTCTCTCTCTCTCTCTCTCGTCCCTTCCCCCTTCTTCTCCTCCTCGCTCTTATCTTTTCTTCCCTTATCTCCTTTCCTCTCCTCCCACTCTCTTACCTATTCTCCTCCATCTCCCTGTTTCGTCTTCTCCTTTCCACACTTCTCTTTCGTTCTCTACTCTTCCCCTCTCTCTCTTCTCTCCTTCTGTCTCTTTCCCCCTCCCTTCCCCTCTCCCCCTCTTCTCCTCCCGTCCCCTCTCTCCTCCTCTCCTCCCCTCCCCCCTTCTTCTCGTTAACACTCTCAGTCTGTTAATGGTCGTGTGGTGGTGCTGGACGTGTGGCCAGATTTATAACGTAATGTTTGTAGTAATATCAGAATGAACTTTTCATGTATGACGATTACTAGGGGAGAGAGAGAGAGAGAGAGAGAGAGAGAGAGAGAGAGAGAGAGAGAGAGAGAGATATTACACACACACACACACACACACACACACACACACACACACACAGTGAATTATTACAGAGGAACCCGTCAGGTTTTCTATGGTGGGCGGTGTGGCAGCGCTGATAATATTGATAGGCACACAGTTTCCCCTCCTGCTCTCCCTCCCTGCCTCCCTTCCTCTCTGCCTTCTTCCTTCCCTCCCTTCCTTCCCTTTTCTTGTCTTTCCTTCTTTTCTTCCCTCTATCCCTCCCTTCCTTCCCTTTTCTTGTCTTTCCTTCTTTTCTTCCCTCTATCCCTCCTTTCCTCCTAGCCTTGCCTTGTCTTGTCTTGTCTTTCCTGTTCTCCCTTTCTTCCTTTCTTCCTTTTCTGCTCCTCTCCTTCTCTCCCTACCTCCTTCCTTCCCTCCCTCTCTCCCTCAGGTAAAATAGGCTCTGGTGTCTAATCTTTAAGGGTGTCTGAGCCTCACAACACCTCACAACAATAGTCAACTGCTACACTCAGCCAACTCTGATATATATATACTGTGCAAAAGCCTAGTGTATGCGCTTCAAGACCATAGATGTTGAAACGTAAGAATGCATTAAACAAAACAAAAACAATAACAACAACAATAGCATCAACAAATAAATAATGTATGTGAAGCATTAAATAAGTAAAAAATAACAAATGCAACTTAAAGAAACACAACGCTGATAGTGAATAAACGTAAATTTAATAGTGTATTATTTTTCTCACTCGTGGCGGGACATCTGAAGCGTACAGTACATATGTCGGGCGTTTGTCAGTTGTTAGCCAGACAGGATGATGATCGCTGGGGGTTGTTACTTCTTGACGTTATACTCTTACAGCTCAGCATCATGAGACCTTCCCTGTGATGCATCCGTCCGACTTTACTCGTTCTTTCAGTGTCTGGTAGAAGTCAATAACCACCATTCTATCTGCATATTGACGCACCGTAACCTCACAAATATGGCAATAGACGCGTGGGTTCTATTCCGTTAGTTTCCTGTAGATTTCTCCCTGCATACCAGATCACCGTCTCCCCCTGATGTGTGTGGATCGCCCCTCCGCCTCCTCTCATGGTCGCGAGGGTCTTGGCAAGTTTGGTTCCATGCAAGTTAAGTATGCACGAGGGTGAAGGGGATTCCCTGTATCTATATTTTATTCATTTCAGGGACCCCATGAGTCTTTTATCCTATTTATAATACATTCTGAACGTCTTGAGGAATGGAAGACTTTAGTTTATAGTGAAGAGGGAGGAGGGTGTAGTAGTGTACACGAGGGGAGGAGAGGAGAGGTTGTACGCTCGAGACTGAAGAAATCTTAGATCATCTGTATATTACTGTACCTCCCCAGCTTGTAACCTTACGCTAAGCCACACACACTACTACTACTACTACTACTACTACTACTACTATGCTATCACTCGGACTCGAGTATGACGATCATCCAGCCACGATGCAATGATACGAGTTATTAAGGATGTCACCTTCATTGTTGAGTTTTATGGTGGCTAAAGAGGCCGATACGGGACCAGCAGGGTCGTTCACAGATGTTGCACATGTGGATGGATCCATCTAGTGCGGGAGGGGCGGCGGCAGCGTATTTCCGGCGTTGGAGCTTGTCTGCCTCGGTTTGCAGTCGGGCTAACTCGAAAGTATTGACACCTCGTGTGGTCCTCCTCCAAGCGTTACGATGTAGAGTAATCGTCTCCCAGGTGAGGGGGTCGATTTGGCACTTTTTCAGGTTTGTCTTAAGACTATCCTAATACCTTTTCAATTGCCCGCCGGCGTTACGTTTACTATTCGTTAGGCGACTGTAAAGTAGCTGCTTTGGCAGTCTACTGTCGTCAATGCGGGTAACATGGCAAGTCCAGCATAGTTGTTCATGGATAATGGTAGCCTCGATGCTCCTACAATTGGTATCAGCAAGAATACTGGCATTTGTTCTCTTGTCTTCCCAGCGAACTCGGAGGATGGAACGTAGACTACGTTGGTGAAAGTTTTCAAGTGCCTTGAGGTGCCTCCTGTATGTGTCCCATGTTTTACTGCCATATAGTAGGGTGGGGAGGACCACTTCTCGATATATGTGTGCAGCTTTGTAGATAATTTCAGTTCCCTACAGCTGAAAATACGGTTTCGGAGTCTGCCAAAGGCTTGAGATGCACATCTGATCCGATGCTGAATCTGTTCATCAATGTCTGCGGTGGTGGACGGGTGGGAGCCGAGATACCGAAAGTGGGTAACATTAGAGAGGGTAGTACCGTTAAGCGGGATGGATGTTGGAGGTGTGGCTGAGCCTGGGGCAGGTTGAAAAAGAATTTGAGTCTTACGTACATTCACCCCAAGACCGAAGTGTGCATATGCATCTGCGTAGTTCAGGATCACCTGTAGGTCGTGTTCAGTGTGAGCAACTAGGGTGAGGTCATCTACACACGCACGCACGCACGCACACACACACACAGGAAGCCATTATACTTCAAAGTGACTATTACTTAAATGTGTGTTGTTTATCAGTGACAAGTTTACCGTAGTTCTCCCCTTACTAAACTTGTGACGTGAATAACTTCCGGTTTAATTTCAAAGTTTGGTGCATTTCTCTTTGTCAGCCATCAGCCCCTCACACCACCACCACAACCAGCGAGTTTGACGAGACGTTTGCATTAGTAACGACTGTGTTGAAGAGAACTACTTAATTTAGTGGATTTAGCCATATAGTTAAGAGATAGAGAACGGTGGCCACTAATTACAATGTTTAAGTACTTGTAATAAATACGAAGCTACCGTAATACATTAGTGTTATTATTTGTATTAGCCCTTTATGTAGATATTAAGTCATCTCGCTATAAAAAGTTTCATCGATGAAAGAGTATCAGTCTTCATCAGTCTGTCACACACGATTAGAATTTGCGCTAATATTCCCTTCTATATGAGACTAATTCACTTCTCCACATTATAATATTGACGCGCCACAGTGTACACAGACGCGGTCATAGAGTCGTATTACTGTACCCTTTGACCTTAGGTTTGATTTAACAAGAAGAACATAGTCGGTTCATTGAGCTCCTTCAAGACCCTCCCTTCTCCCGTGAGTCGACTCCGTTTTCTCTTATATAATTCAGCCTGAGACACACACCTCAAGCCATGTACCAATACTCAACTAAGTCTTATTTCATTCAATCGTTTGTTTTTTAATATAGAAGCGCAAAGTTTAAAAATATTACATTAAGTGACAAAATTTCAGCGACTTCAACACGATAGGATAGACAAGGTTTCTCGTTTATTATAGTTACACCATAATTATTACTTACATTTTCTGTATCTATTCCCAAGGTTAACTACTCTACTCTGGTCTCTCTCACTTCCTTATGAGGCAATAACACGATGCTGCTGCCGTGTGCTCTTGTCATTCCCCCTTCGACACGATCAACCCGTTCCATATTTCACCGCCACACCTTGTAACCTCACCTCCTCCCTGTTCTTCACCCCTTTCTCAGATGTTTCTTCCCCTTTTTTCCCCCCAAAGGAATTGGATATATTTTTCACTTACTGGAGTTCTTCCTTGCCATAGTGTTCTTGCTGCCGGTGGAAATAGAGGATCGATTCTTTCGCTTTTTTAGTATTATTATTATTATTATTATTATTATTATTATTATTATTAATCCCAGGCATCTCAATTATGGATTTTGTTTTAGTGTTTGTCCGTGGGTATATTTGGCGATGAAATTAATGGTATAATTTCGGATCACCTTAAAATTAGCCACCCCAGCTTATGATTAAATACCCTAACTCTACCTGTGGGAAGGGATTAGGTTAAGAAAGGGGAAGAGGGTAGGTGTAGAATCACCCAGACAAGCAACCACAGGTACGGACATATCAACACTCAATGCTTAATACCCCCTTCTCTTTCCTTCCTCCTCCCTTCATTACGCTTTGTGCGACACTGTAAGACGTGAAAAGGGTAGGATAGGTAGGTAGGTAGGTAAGGGATGGAGGAGAAATGGTATACAACAACAATCAGTATCACAACCTATATATAAAGACGACACACAACTTCATAACCTGTTTGTATATATTATATAAAAAATCTCCTATATTCTTCATCCATATACAAATTTGTCACTCTTTATAACAACCATAAAGGCTTAAATTAACACCCCAAGATAGACACAGGTGCATTAGTGATATTATTCCCCCAATCCTTAATGTTTTAATTTTTATTCTAAGATCAATAGAAGGGGTTAAGGGTACCTATTTAATTAACTCTCCTCTATTGTTTCACCTGAGTCCCCCTTCCTACCTGGTGTAATTAAATGACTTAATTAAATTGTCCTTTCTTATTGATCTTTGTATTATTTGGGGGAAATTTAATTTACATGTAAAAAAAAAAAGTATGTTTTGTGTCACTGGTGTTAGGTGTGGGGGCTGTGGGTGGTCAAATGGACACCAGTTCTAAGAAGCCATCAATCTGAGCAAACAAATATTAATATCCACCAATTTCACCTGATAATTAAACACCCTGACATAGTCGCTACAGGACTTCTTTTTTTTTAAACTACACAACAGACACTGGCCTGGCTTAACGTTGTCTGATGCTGTGGAGTTAATGTATTTCCCTGGCGGCCTCTTTGGAAACTAATTGTCTACATTTTTTATGGATTTTCATGAGGTAGATTTCGCTATGCACGTCAGCCATCACTACACGCTGCTGTGCACATGCTGGAAACTACACTTCCTGGCGGGCGGGGACGAGGGGCCTCACGTGTTACACAAGTCGTCGATCAATATACTAAATAATGATACAGTTAACGATTTTATAGTATTAGACAAACTGTAGTTGTCATAAATTAAAAAAAAAGGTTTTGATTAATTATATATTAAATTTACATCTCTCATTCATGTAATTATAAATGATGAATTTCATTATGAATATAAATTACTTAACCGTCATAGTTTAACTGTTCTCAATGGCTTAAATAAATCACGGGGGGACTCGCCATGTTGACCGAGCACTTGCAAGCGGCGACGGCTCAGTCTCCACTTACAAAGCGCGTCGTCCGCGTGTCTGGTTGTTAGTATCCGCTGGGGGATAATTGTATCATCTAACTTAATAACTGAAAGCCGTCGGCCAGAATTTAATTACCGGCTGAATAAAATCTATAAAATATTGAACTATTTTCACCCGCCCCCTCGCCTGCCCAGCGAGTCCAATTATTAAACTCGACAGCCATCCCTCCTCCCCCCTCGGTTACTCCATATCCCCCTTTTAGCCTAAAATCCCTCCCTTTCCTCCCCTTCTCCCTTCGTCTGCTACCTCCTATCCCTCTAAGTCACCCCTGTACCCCTCTCCTCGTTCACCCTTACCCCGGTCATCGTGTACACCAACCCGCCCCTTGCATCAAACCTCCTCACTCCCCTCCCCTAAGCTCCTCCCACATCCTCTTTCCCTTTAGCGTCCATCAACAAACACCCTTCCCCCCTTCCCCTCCCCCCTCTCCCTTTCCCCTCAGTAATCCGCTGGTGCTTGTACTACTGTCTGCCTGGATGTTCTGTCGTAATTGCCTGAAGGTCTAGAGGAGCGTGCATTTCCCGCCACTTGTTACCGTCATCACACTGAACTTTGCACTGAAGCGATTTGTAGGTTTTTCTGTGTTTTGTTCGGCTGGATTCGTAATCTTTATCGATGGTTGTTGTAAAGTGTTCAAACTTGTATTACGGAGTTATTTAGTGCCATAATGAACTCTGTAATGGCTTTGTACCTTCCTCTATCTGGAGTTACGGATTACCTGATGAATAGATACCCCAATATATTTCCGCTGAAGATTAATCACTCTAGCGCTAACCTAATCTAACCTAACCTTAACTAACCTAACCTAACCTAACCTAACCTAACCTCTCAGATAATGTTAGCTTGATAATTTTTAATTGAAATCATCTGAAACTTACTCGTTGGATTCACTACGGAACTATTTAAAAGCCCCAGAGCAACTGTATTAAGGTTGACAAACTTTTTCAAGAGCCCTCAACAGTAAAGCAAGTGGACAAAACAAAGGTCCCTATTGTCAGTCACTATTCAACCCTTCTGGGGTCACTTTGTAGTGGAGTGTATGATGAAATTAATATATTATTCTATATCCCTTCCCTCGTTTGTTTACATAATACAGTACTGTACATTATACGTCCATTCATGTTTATAGTTTTGTGTTCGGGATATTTTTCACAACATACTTCCTATCAAAATAACAATTTTGATTATTACAATGATTGTTTCTGAATATATTAATGTGTCGATGTTATAATACAGTACTGTAATTCAACAACTAAGGTCAATAAGCGTGTATTGTTAATCACACTAGTCACCAACAATTAAAAATTATGATCCATAAATCCTAATATAAAAATAATTAAATAAAAGGAAGATTGAGGATATATATAATGCATTATCTTTTGATATTATATTAACGAAAAAGATTAGCTTTATAAGTCTCATTAGACGTTGTCCAATTTCGAATACTCTTTATATTTCGATATTTTCTAAACTAACCTAACCTACTCAGGCAGGTGAAATAAGTTAGAGTGCCTAATATTCAGATGGATGAATACTTCCGCTACACACACAGAGAGCCTAGTTACGGCTCCTCTCACAGTTCCGCAGAGATGGTTGTGATAGTCACGACACATTAGGCTCACAGTTCGATAATGACCCAGAGTGAACCCCCCCCCCCCAAAAAAAAAGTAGGGTTAATTTGTGTCATTTTGAGTCAGAACGGAAATTCTCTTGTAGTTCAGACCGGAAGTGAGATAAAAGGTTTTCTGATGAAAAATTTTTTATTTTATTTTTTTTCCCCAAAGCAGACGACTGGGAGGGTACGGTATGGAGAGTTTGGTGTTTAGGTTTCAAATAATACGTATTTTCTTTCTCAATTCAGGCATAGGACAGGAGATACAGAGTTAATTCACACACACACACACACACACACACACACACACACACACACACCTATACTTACACATATCTCACCTAATATACAAACAATACTAACTGAATCCCTTACAGACCTCTACATTTATCCACAACACTTCATATCCAACCACTGAACGTAATGTGTTGAATCATCATAATAGAAATCTTTACTAGGGTATCTATTCTTCAGGAGATCCACAAGTAGCATCGGATTCTTTTCCTGGTGGTATTTGGCACGAGGAATCCCACTGAGCACCACAAAACACCAGATTCCTTATATTTATGTCCCTGTAAAGTGGTGTTACATCAAGCTGGTCAACGATCCTCCGCCACGTCACCCCCTCCTTCGTCAACACCTTCTTCGGTGTGGTCGATGTTATATAGTCATAAACACTATCTTTAGCTCACTCCTGATGGGGGGCTTGACGGATGTTTATCATCATAACCCCCAACCTCTCCCTTAAGCCCCAACCTCCCCTTAAGCCCTCAACCTCCCCTTAACCCCCAACATCCCCTTAAACCCCAACCTCTCCTTAACCCCCAACACCCCTACCATCCCCTTTAAACCCCAACCTACTCCTTAAACCCCTAACCTCCCCCTTAAACCCCACAACATCCCCCTTAACCCCCTCAAACTTGGTATCTCAATCGCCGTTTCCAGCCTCGTGTTTTCCATTTAACGTTTGAATGTGAAATATGAGAGAAGTTTCTTTGGGACGAATCACGTACAATGAGATGATAAGTACGGTACAAACCAGTCCCACAACCTAACCGCTCGTCCGTATCTTGGCAACCTTGCTATCCTAAATTTTACTTCCGCTGTCTCTCTGGCTGGGCTGGGCCTGGACTGGTGCTGGGCTGGGCTGGGCTTGGCTGGGCTGTAATAAAGTCACCGCCCTCGCCACCCCTCACTCATCGTTCTTCCATATACGCCCTTTAATATCCACAATACACACGTCATTACCATCCTCGTATGGTCCAGTCACTCGTCATTAGGTATTGTAAATAGAACGGATTCCCTTTTCAATGTTGAGGGCAGAGTCGTAATCATGAAGTTTCGTAGTTAAAAGTTGACAAACTCTCGTACAGTCAACGTACTGATAGGGGTGGTGGTGGTGGTGGTGGTACTGGTGTTATTGGTGGAGGTACTGGTGATGGGATGGTGGTACTGGTAGTGGTCTCGTGTATATGACTACTGCCCCCAATGGTAAATATGAACTTATACGCTCTGTGTGTAATACTGTCGTAGTATAGTATATTGAGGTTAATGGGCAGAAACAACCTTTGTAGTGGTCATATAATGGTATTAAGAATTCTGATACAGTCTATTTTCTGACTACCAAATATAACGTCACTGTTCACTGTTTGATGAAAGTCAGATGGTGGTGATGGTGTGACATAAGCAGACAGTAGGGAAGGAACTAGTACTGCCTACTTATTCTGTTTAACAAGAAACATCAGTGTGTAATTCGTCACAAGTTAAATTTCATTTAGTAAACCGTGTTATTGGGGTGTTAGGGTGAGTGTGTCAGGGTGAAGCTAGCTCGCCCCATAAAAAAAAACCTTGTGTGGCTACCTCCTCCTCCCTTCTCCTCTCTTCTCCTCTCTTCTTTACAGGATAATCAATGCAGTGGTCGCCAGGCAGAAAAAGGTTATGCTAATAATGCATCTTGGCGGCGTGGCGGTGGCTGGTAATTACGCCCGGATGTATTGAGGTCGACACTGACTATGCTGGAAATGGCGCCTAATGATCCCCACCTCAATGCCTCCAACCCTCCATGCTGAGCGCGTTTAAATCCTTCCTGAATAAACGGGGACGCGAACCTCAGGAAAGAGAAGCGTTAAGCCGCTTAGAGGCCGAGTTCAACCTTTCTCGGTGGGGGCAATTATTCATCAATAGTCGCTATTTTCATGGTAATCAGGCGGGGCGAGGCGTCTCTGACTCCAGGAATTTCGCTTCGGTTCGTTTGCTTCCTGTTGGCCAGTGACAGCCCGTGACGTGTTTATACAGCGGGATGCAGTTTACCTTTACAGATCTGGAGGAGGCCTGGATAAGTGGGGAGGGAGGAGAGGGACATACTGACCCGCTAGCCGTGTGATCAGGTTCCTCTCCAAGACAACATGGCCACCACAGTGTTAGATAAACGCGGCGGAGAACACTGAGGACAATCTGCATAGAAGGAGATTGAGTATTTAGGAGCAGTGAGGCAGGAGATTAGCGGTACTGAAACACTTCACTGACCGCTTTGTCCCTGGCGACGTGTTACATATGTCCACTGGTCCGACATTCTCCTCTTACAGTAGCGGTTCCTGTGGCCAGACTGTGGACACGCCACCACACTGGATTATACTCAAGTGGGATAGCAAAGCTACGCTGCTACCTGCCAGGCCCAACCTGACGCCACGGACTGTAGCTCACAAAGACATCTCAAATTTTACCTAAACTAGTCTGATATGATGTACTTTTAACTCACAAAGTCATATGAAGCTATCTGTGTTTACAATGACAATATGATGTCTTCCCTTCACTCCTACCTCTCCTCACCCTACACAATCAAAGAAAAGAATGCAATAAAGCCCAGATAATCTCACCTAAGCACTGTAAGAAAGGAGTTCAACACAAACTTATCACCATACACGATCACGAACCCAAACAAATGCAGACCTTCGTAGGGAAGGTATTCAATCCAACATTATATCAATATTTACATTCACACATGACGAAGTTGGCAGCGATAAAGAATAGAAGAACACACACAAAAAAAAACAAGTGAATAAATGAATCAAAACAAAATAAGCAATAACACACACACACACACACATGTACGTTCGGGAAGGTGGGACTTACTGTGTGTAACGACCAGACGCTTGAGCCAGTAATCGGAGCCTGCCAGGTGCTGATGGTGGTGGTGGTGGTGGTAATGTGGTGATGGTGGTTGATGGTAGTGTTAGTGGTGTTTGCAGTTGTTGGTGGTGATAGTGGTGGTGGTGAGTGGTGATGGTAGTAATTCTGAGGGTAGTAGTGGCAGTTCTGGCGGTAGTGGTGGCAGTTCTGGTGGTGGTGTTGGTAGTGGTGGCAGTTCTGGTGTCAACGATTACTAAGGTTTGTGACTGGGTAGACATGATCATTGATGGTAATGATAACATACCTCAGGTCTCGGGTTTGGTTCCCTTATTAATTAAAAGCTGCACAGTACTGGGACCCATGGAAGCGGTTATAAAAAACGGAAAACAATAGAAAACGAACGAGATTTCACCGACTACGTCTTCGTCCCTTTATGCCTTGCCTGGAGGTGCCACTTTGGGTTATCCTACTATACTTCTACAGTCAGTTTCTCAGGATCCATATCTAATTAAATCATCAATCTGTGTTTACCCTCGGCAGTAGTGACGTGTAGAGTGATAGGCTGTATAAAGAGGCTGATATAACCTCTTAACAAACTTTACGATTACTACCGCAAGACTCATAAGAGAAGAATTTCAAGTGATAGTTGACATCAGTGATTACATTAGCTTTAGCTTTATGGTATTAGAAATTAAACACACTCAAGGGAGGACGACGACAAGAAGTGTTTGTGTTATGCGGGAGGGACGAGATGGGTGCGCGGGAACCTGCCGGGGAGTACAATCAAATACATTGAACTATATAGCATAATTCCAGTTACTTAGATATTAAGACCTGGTGCGATTAACATGAGATTAGGTTTTCTTTACTACCTTTCATTTAATTATGTTCAGGGGAAGGGATTTATATCAAAACGGGGTCCGGTGTTTCAGAGTTTTGTTACTTGTGTTTCGAGTCGTTCAAAATATTTTTACAGAAACTAGTGTATATCTAAAGTAAAATTGATGCTTTAACAAAAAATATATTTGCAAAGTATGTGAAAAATATGACAAATATGTCCTCTAGATATTTAGGAAGCGGAATTTTGTTAAATGTGCAATTATCTGATGAAATTCTGTTCTGGTGAGGATTCGTGTCTGTACTTAGTTAACTTCGCATATGTTAACATTCTGCTTAAAAGACGAAAACGACGACATTTCAACATTACAGTAAACTGTCGAACTAATCAGAACGATGAAATCTTTTTACCCAATTATAATGTTACTTCTGTTAATAAGTGACGCTTGGCATTCGCGTTGTCTGAAGCAAAGGAATATTTTGTAAACAAGTCTTGCTTTCTTTATAGAATATAGCTAGTTAAGTGAGAAATAAATTGCACAAGACTCCCTCACGCTATTTACGTTTTATTTGCAATATTTCTGTACGTTTTTATTTTGATGGGTAACTGGAAATTTGTATCATAGTGTCAGACGAGACTTGTATTACCTGCTTCCTAACTTTACCTCCCTCATACACCATGTATATTCAGACCCAAAGGAGGTCATTTTTCGTTAACCACCCATCACCTTTTTCCATATGAAAATTTTATTTTTTCGTTAGTTTTCTCGCTGTTTTGGATAGTTCTGCCATTTATCTTTGGGGAAAATCACTTCTTTTTTTTAGTTAGGTAAACCTAATTAACCTAACCCAACCTAAACTAACTAAAAAAGTGATTTGCCCCAATGATAAATGGCAGAACTATCCAAAACAGCGAGAAAACTAACGAAAAAATAAAAATTCCATGTGAAAAAAGGTGATGGGTGGTTAACGAAAAATGACCCCGAAGGGTCTCTACTACTACTACTGTAATGACCACGGTCGTACATGTGAGTTAACGCAAAATCAGACTATTCATTTAACGCCTGTTACGCCGTCTCTTAATTTACTTAAATATCCAGGTTCTAGGCGTAACCAAACATAAAAGTTTAGTAAATTAAAAGGGAATAAAAATAAATAAAATAAACCTTTAAGAATTTAATTAATTAAATATTAACACAATAAAGAGCCTCGTTGGCTGTCACAACAAATTGACTCACCATCGAAACTTTTAAGACAAATGATACTAAACATGCAAACATCAAAAGATTAAAAATAAAGCATTGGATTACGTTAACCCTACATAAACATATAAAAACAAACACTGAAATTAACTAACGTGAAACAACACTGAATTACTTAAATGTAACTAAACAAATACTGATGGACATAAATAGAGACATAAATAGGTACTCACATAGATATACCACATTGGTGGCGACAGGAACAACACAAATAAATGAAGTACAAGTCACAGGTGACGAGTGTCACTCAAAGGATGTGAACTGTATGACAAGAGGACTGAACTGGACACCGTCAGTTGGTGGACTACTATATATATGGCCTTTTCCCGCCCAAAACCCGCCGGTGGGTCGTTTAACGATGCAGATGGTCGTTAGAGAGAAAGAATGCTTGTTACAATACTAAATGAAGAAATAAGATGGGCTTGAACAAATAATAACAGTTAAAACCTTAACAGCACAGGGTAAAGTGACTAGATTATATAATAGTAAATATAACACATTATTACAGGAATAATATGGAACAACATGGAAGCATGTTAAGAAATAAAAAAAAAATGAAAAATACGACACGGTCGTAACACGCCCAATAGCCCAAAAAACATGTAGCTATAACTTTTTTATTGAGTCCCCCAGATGAGACATCCGTTTTCTCACCGCTTCAGTACTCCTGAGTCCTCCGTTTTCTCTGAATTAGTACCAAGACTCTGATATTCCTTAGTATCTCATTATTTTATGAAATTTGAAATTGCAACTTAATGCGTACATGTTAGATTAAATTAGATATGTCTGATTGCAGATGAAACATTCAAGATCCCTTGTGAGTGATGCTGAAAGCTTCAACGAATCCCTAACATCGTCCTTGGGGGTGCCTTGAGTTGCCAACTGATACCGAAGTTAGATCATTTTGATTCCCAATCATCAGAGAATCTGATGTTTGTATTGAAATTATTGTCAGTTTTATATTTTAGAAAGTAATTAATGGGAGTGCCTTGAGTTGCCAACTGATCTCTGAAGTTAGATCTCTTGATTCCCAATCATCAGAGAATCTGATGTTTGTATTGAAATTATTGTCAGTTTTATATTTTAGAAAGTAATTAATATCCTAAAAAGAATATGTCAGTCTTCTTATCTCCAGATCTAAAGCCAAACTCTCAGTAGGCCCTTGTCTATATTTTGATGAGGTCGTAAAAAAGACTTTATCAGCTTGTGTGTTTGACGTCCATTTCACTATTGCCTGGCAAGCTCGAACTCTGATTACATTGTAAACAATAGACGTAAGAAATTGATCTGACCTATGACACTGATTTTCATAGCCAAATGTACAGCAACTGATTTAAATGAAGTGTATGTCAATGCTCGAATTGCCGATTTGGCATGCCTGAAATGTCAGTTAGCCGAGTATATATCTGCGTGTGCACCACCTTCTCAACCCTTCTACATTTTGACTTAGTTTGCTTCATGGACCTAACATACGCCCCCTTGTCCAACTCAATATTGTGTTGTCGCGATCCATCACATGAAATTCTTGAGATTTTTTCTGAACTTTAACTACAAATAGAATGTAAATGGGGGAGATGTGATAAAACACTGAAATATACAGTAGAATAATTTCTGATCTGGTAGACGTTGAGAAAAGATAATTAACTTTGTAGCTTTATCTAGATCTCTCTATTATGCCAAGGTAAATACGTGACGAGAGACACACACTCAAGGCCGGAGCTAAAGTGACACGTTACCACCTCCCCGTGCCTATCTGGCAGGCCACCTGGCATACTGCCTACCTGTCGCTCGTCAGTTTCATCACCCCATCACTCACATCTGACACACATCAGGAAGATTATACGTGAGTTTCCGGAAGCAATTTACTACATTTGTGTAATAATGTGATTGCCTTATGGTCTGCGGGAAGTAGTTGCTCTTACTCCCAGCCACGATTGTTGAGGAGGCAAATAGTGTTATCAATGTTTGTCTTCCCTTCTTTACACGTTTGGTCATGCAATTGATTTTAGCGTCGTACAGTATGTTGAAGTGTGACACAAAGGTAGTATATTCAATAACATGGTTTGTGACATTTTATTATCAAGATTCGTGTGTTACTCAGCCTATTGGCCATCAGGATTTGCGTCACTCAGTTTTTGTGTACTACGGGGATTCCCTTGATATTCAGTTTGTTTATCATTAGTACTCAGGTGTCACGCAACTCTGACGTCAGAGTTTAATGGCGTCAGCGATAACGTCGCGTGAGGAGCTCATGGTGGGCTGGCGGCCAAAAATAATTCACGAGGCCCCAACATCCTGAAGACGAGCCACCATGCACGTAATGCGGAAGGGCTGCAGGTGTCTTAGAAATACAGACGGTTTATTTTGGTCGATAGAATGAACTACTTTGAGTAGGGCAGTGGCGAGCCGTCGTTGTTTTATGTATTTATCTTTTTATTAATTCTTGTCGTTAACCCCTTATGATAACGATGATTTAACCCCTTGTGTACGATGATTAACCCCTTGTGTACGATGACTTAACCCCTTGTGTACGATGACTTAACCCTTTGAGTACGATGTCTTAACCCCTTGAGTACGATGTCTTAAACCCTTGAGTACGATGTCTTAACCCTTTGAGTACGATGTCTTAAACCCTTGAGTACGATGACTTAACCCTTGAGTACGATGTCTTAACCCCTTGAGTACGATGACTTAACCCATTCGAAACCTTATCTGTCTTTTCACCAGATACAAATTGTAATACTTTACTGCGACTGGGTCGTGTGCGCCACTCAAGAATTTGAATCCCATGAAGATTAGACTACCCAACGGTACCTGATGGGGCTTAGGTTAAGTTAGATTTGGTTAGGTTAGGTTTTTATTGTGATTCTGGGATTTTAGTTGCATTATTATGTAATATTAGGTTAACAAAAAATCGCTGGCTGGCACAAGGGTTGGGCAGCCAGCCAGCAGGACAGAGCTACTGGCAGGTATGAGTTTGGGCGACTGAGTTGGCTTCTTCCTTATGACTGACTTACTCTACCTGGCCTTCTCGCGTACCTGCACGTGCCTGAGGAAGGAGCTGTTGTGTAATAGTGAATAATTTACCTTACACACACACACACACACCACCTGGCTTTGTCTACCTGTGCGTGATTGGGATGGAGTTAGTCTTGTGTTTTATCAATTACTGGCGACCGTACATCACACGGTCATAAAACACACTAACTCTGGCGGCGTTTTGTTGACTGCTTAACCACCGTAATGCTTAACTCATTTAATGTAACCTTACTTAACCTAATTTACTTAAGTTAACCTAACCTACCCCCCCCAACGTAACTGTAGGACTGTTTATCGTAAAGGAAATACACTAGGATGTCTAATCTTCAGGTGATCCGTAAATATTAGTCAGGCGATGTCGAGGTCTCACGTAGCAACATCACGAGCCAGGAGCTCTGAGGAAACGCGGAGAAAGAAAAAAAAGCGCGGGTGGCGTGTGTGGCGCGCCTGTGTGTGCCCCGCCCTCCTCCTCCCACAAGCAACATATATGCGCCACCCTGACACAGCGCCTGTCAGTGTAGACCAGACCACCGGAGACTCGACAGCTTAAGACCTTCTCACTCACACACACACACACACTCACTCACACACTCACTACAGAAGCTGCTGAGATAAGACTTCATAAATCCACAGGTAAGAAGTTGTGTCAATTGTTGTGCAAGAAGCTTGAACTACGGAGCAATGTTTTCATAATGTCAGTTCCCAGAATGCAGTTAATGACAAGTTATTTCGATTTTATAACTTCTTATTCTTTCCAGTATATCAAAGTTGCTTAAAGTGTTATATCTGACAACATTCCATCAGTAACTTATTTATTTATTTATTTATTGCATTCTAAGAGCTACATCTCATTCCAGTGTACTCGAGGGAGGGAGGGATGGATATGACCACAAGGCTCACTGCGGTTATCGACGATCTCCAGCCAGCCATACCAGTTGACCATCTTCCTTGCTGCACATTTGGCCCGCAGTACCGGAGGCCGAAACCACGTCCCACTCCTTCACTCGGGGTCATGTGGTCATCTTCAATGGCAGCAACATTTTTCCTGGAATGTCTTCAACGTATTCTCACTACACAAAAAAAGACATAGGGCTCTCCAAAATAAAGCCGACACTACAGCCTACGAACAAGCCTACACAGCCCACGAAAACAAGCCGACACAGCCAACTAAAACAAGCCAACACAAACCAGGGGAGAATGACGGTGTTTGTTTCCGGGTGTTGGAAGGTTCGCCTGGTCTCCACTCACAGTCCCTCGTCGCTCTCAGTCTCCAGGGGTACAGTTTGCTGGCCTACCCAACACCCAAGACACGCGAGTCCTCCACCACAACACGAGGCCCCCACCACAACACGAGGCCTCCACCACAACACCTGGTCTCCACTACAACACGAGGCCTCCACCACAACACGAGGCCTCCACCACAACACCTGGTCTCCACTACAACACGAGGCCTCCACCACAACACCTGACCTCCACCACAACACCTGACCTCTACCTTACCCCTCACGTCTTCTTGCCTCGTGAGGTCATGGGGTGATTGACAACCATCTCCACGATATGCTGGTTGACTCGTGTGACAAAAGGAAGTGAAACAACACTAATGTCTTAACCAACACACACCTGCCTGTTCTAGAAGCGGGACGACCTTGGTGGGGTGATAACTGTGGGTGGAGGAGGTGCGTCACCCCAGGAACATCCTCACACCTGCCTATACATTTGATTTATGTTACAAGTTACAAGCAGACGTCTTCTAGTAACGAGTGGCCCTTAGTGGGCTTACAAGATATGATCACGAGCCTTGTGGTAGAGCCTGACATTAATATATGATAATTTGGAATGTTCAGAAACCAATGAGCATTAGTGCATTTGCTATTCATTAACATTTTTACTGGTGAAATGTGAATATTATACTTGCAAAATTAATTAGTATGTGTGATGAGATGCAGCCAACCAGAAAATAAATCGATTTATAAAACATTTGACAACAGAACGTTCACGATGAAATTTTATTGTACATATCGGAAGAATTGGAAATTTTCGTGTTGTATTTTAAAGACTGTTCAAGTCACGTTAAGAGTTAATACGTTTAAAATGACTATCTACCGTGAGTCCGTATCGTGCTTTATGACTGTACTCTCCCCTGGAGAACACAACACAACACTGGTGCAATCTGTTCCATGGCAACACTATCGGAGTGTTTGAGCAGCAATAACTTCAGAAAAAAAATATATGTGCATTCTCTCTGAGCTCACTGTCAACAGAAACGATACGGAACCCAGAGAGAATTGCCCCAAAAATAAAACTTTTCTTTTATGCCCCGTGTGTAAACAAATGGAATGTTAACTTGGGAGTGTTTATGTGTCTTTGGGTGTGGACGCGCTAGATGAAGGCTCAGCCGGTCTCCTCGTATAGGGCGTCCACCGTCACCACTGAACCAACTGTGTCGGGCAATATTGTGACCAGCTTACTGGACGCTGACGTTACCTTAAGTGTGTGTGGGGGGGTAGACCACCTCCTGAGCTGGCAACACTTAATATACCTAACTCTTGCAATATTGAACTACACCATCGCCAGTCAGTTCTTTGGAGTGTGGCCCGATTTTCCTTTTTTCTTTCTTGACAAATCAAAGAACTCCCTGGCTTGTTCCTGGGGTAAATGTTGCCTTCCTATTGGTTTCCTCGTGCCACCGAAGCCAATAGGCGGCGCATGTGCTCCTGTTGGGGATGTGTGTGTGTGTGTCTCGGAATGTTAGTTTGCATAATAAAAAAAACAAAATTCCCATCACCGTGTTTTCCTGCTTCAATTTTGGATCAAAGGTTTTGTAAACAGAAACTTTTATTTTTAATAGTCATAGAATTGGCGAATATATCTTGAATACTATGTCATAAACAGGAACACCCACACAGACCGGCGCCCATACACACAGGCCGGCACCCATACACACAGGCCGGCGCCCATACACCCATGTGAACGACCGTTACAATGTTTATGGCACTGTCAGACCAGATGGACACAGCCTCAAAGAATAACATGTAAACCTATATGGGGTGCCATGAAGACAGCCCTGCCCATACAGTGTGCCAACCAATCAGTGTAACAGAACCCTACTCTGATTGCAGACTGAAAAGACTTGCTCGACAACAGGATAGGCAGTGTTAGAAAAAGACGGACATTTTGGCTGTTGAAGTGTGTGGGTGAAGTTCTTGTGTGTGTTTTCATAAAAGTGTTGCAGATCTCTTGAAACAATGTCCCAATCACCCCAGACGAACCCATTAATGTCATTCCTCCTTGGCTGGATATATCAGTTCCTATTAATTACAATCCTGTTGGTAGTAAGCAAATGTTAAACACCAATGTGGTGAGATGTGTCACTTGTTTTGGAAGCTCTGTAGTTGTTGTAGTCTAGTCTTCCCGAGTGTGACAAGTGGTATATGTGGGTACTCAACACAGGCCTCACCAGCGCCTTGGGCAGGTGAACTTGTATCTTCTCAGGCATCAGTTTAAAACGTTTTAATTTGGCTGCGGCGACTTTGGCTTTATTTAGTCTGTCCTTCACGTGGGAAATGATGCCCGTCCGAGAGATGATGAGGCCGAGCAGCCTGCCTTGTTTAGAGTACTCAATCTCTTCGTCGTCGATCATCAATGGCGCCGGCTTGAATTTGGCTATGGGTATGACCTCGAATTTCGTTTTGTTTGTTTTAATTTTCCATTTATTTTCATACTCCGAGATACCCTCTATTGCCCGAGCAGTGAGTCGCGCCATCCTTGCCGTGGACCTTCCTGGGCAGGTGACGATCTGTGTTACATCGTCGGCATACATGACGTACTCGCTGCCGGCGATTGGGGGTGGCAGGTCAGCCATGGAGAGCGTGCAAAGGGTTGGTGAGAGACAAGAGCCCCGAAGCACGCCGCTCGAGAATGAGAATTCTTCTCCACAATGTTCTTGCATCTTGATTTTGGCTCTGCGGTCTGTAATGAAGTTGCACAGCAGGCGCGTCAGGTTTTCGGGTAGCCCCAGTTGTATGATCTTATACTGCAGCCCCGCGTGGCAAACTTTGTTAAGCGCCTTGCTGACGTCCCTCAGTACTATGTTGCACTGCAGGCGGCCAGTCATGGCATTGGCGATCTGCTCGTAGGCGTGGGCTATGGTGGTGGATGTGCCTCGGTACTGGCGGAAGCCGAACTGGCAGGGATTATGCACGTCATCGTCCTCCAGATACTTCCGCAACCGCTTGTTTACTATTTTTTCGAAGATTTTGGAAGGTACACTCGGAAACCATAATATCTAGCCCACCTGGGTCGGTACTGGAGGTTAGAACAGTGTCCTTTCTGGACGGGGACCCACTCTAACTATCACGAGGCAACACATGCACGAACACACAGTCATAGTACGGCTGTATAGATGACATTATGTATAAATATTGTATATGGCATTTTATACTCTGCATTATCTTCATTATATATGACACGAAGAAAAAATACCATAGGTTGTAGTTACGAAAGTATGAATGGAAATAAACTTCCAAACCACCCAGTGACTCCACACAACGTGTGTGTGTGTGTGTGTGTGTGTGTGCCAGACCACGATGCTTCCCATCATTCGCATAACTATATGAAAAATCGTGTTTAATTTAAATACATATTTCAAAAACCTTAAATTAAATGTGGATCAGTCACTCTTCATTTGACACACTTGTAGTGTAATACTTTGACCATCCCACCTGGGCACATGGAGGCCCACGGTAACTCTCACGGGGCAACATATGCACGAACACACAAGTTATGATATGAACCCTTCCAGGCTTCACTATCATTATCATGTTATGTTCATCGTGCTCTGTATCTTGGTAACTAGTCATAGTATCAATACATGACAGTGTTAATAGTATAATATTGTAACTTTTACCCTACAGTTATTGTTGTAAATCATGGACAGGAAGGATACATAAATTGTAATATCAAGTGTATGGTTCTCTCAAAGCCACCCCAAGTCATACTAGTATTATAGAATTGGCGAATATGACTTTGTTTCTATCACACCTAAATGGCGATCTATAAGCAATTGTCTTGGTACACTTGTCTCTCTGATGGTGTTTATCTGTGTTGGTCCGTGACTAAATGGATTAAATATGTAAAATGTGTGGTCTGACTTTAGGTAACGTGTATGTATGTAAATATTAATATTTTTTTTTATCCTCTCAAGGGATTTTTCCAGGTATATAGGAGCGAACTCGTAACAATGGTTTTAAATTAGACAAATTTAGATTTAGGCGGGAAATAGGTAAACACTGGTTTAGAAACAGTAGTGGATGAATGGAACAAGTTACCAAATATCATCATTAACTCGAATACGCTGAATAGCTTCAAACATAGGTTGGATGCTTATATGAGCAATAGGGGTTGGGTGTAAACGGGACTGCCCAGTATGGGCCAATAGGCCCGCTGCAGTTTCCTCCATTATTATGTTCTTCTGTAAAGCCTTTAAAGTCAGGAAGGGGAGAAATGATCGATGACAGTGAAGAAATAAGCAAAGCATTGAACAGCTACTTTTTATCAGTTTTCACAGAAGAAATTCATGAGGAAATTCCAGAGGTGGTAACTGATATTTAGGGGAAATGAAGAGGAGAAATTAAAGAATATCACTATCAGAAAAGAAGAGGTTCTCAAGAGGATAAATAAATTAAAAAAGACAAAATCCCCAGGGCCGGATGAAATTTTCCCTCGAGTCTTGAAAGAGTGTAGGGAACAGATTAGCGGACCCTCTTAAATTTGTTTACAAAATCATCAGACATGGGAGTTGTGCCAGACTTGTGGAAACGGGCAAATGTAGTACCTATATTCAAAAAGGGAGACCGAGCATCAGCGTCAAATTACCGGTCGATCAGTTTGACGTCAGTAGTGGGGAAATTTCTTGAATCAATTAGAGCAAATAGCATCCGATCGCATTTGGAAAAAAGCAAATTAATCTACGACTCTCAACATGGGTTTACAAAGGGAAAATCTTGTCTAACAAATCTGCTGACGTTTTTTAGGAAAGTCTTCGAGGTAGTAGATAATGACGAAAATTACGATGTTATTTACTTAGACTTTAGCAAAGCATTTGACAGAGTACTGCATCAGAGGCTTCTGAGAAAAGTGAAGGCTCATGGTATCGAGGGGAAAGTTTTAAATTGGATAAAATCATGGCTCACCGATAGAATGCAGAGGGTCAGCGTAGATGGTGTTAAATCTGAGTGGGTCTGCGTAACCAGTGGGGTCCCCAGGGGTCAGTACTAGGCCCACTCTTGTTCATAATCGACTTAAGCGATCTAGATACTGGGATCAGCAGGGACATGAGCAAGTTTGCAGATGACACCAAAATAGGGCGGCAGATTAATTCAAGGCAGGATGCAAATGCACTACAGGAGGATTTAAATAGACTGCAGGAGTGGTCAGAAAAATGGCAAGTACAACAAGTACAGCGTACTTAATATTGGAAGAACAAACTGTCAATGTATACAGCCTTAGCAACATCAACCTAGAGAAGTCGACTTGTGAAAGAGACCTAGGGGTACTTGGAAGCCCGGACCGACGGCCTAGAAAAGAGTGCGTTAATGTTCGAATTAAGGCAAACAGAGTATTAGATTTTATATGTAGAAGTGTAAGTAATAAGAGTGCAGAGGTCTTATTGCAACTATATCTTGCGCTAGTCAGGCCGCACCTCGATTATGCGGTTCAGTTCTGGTGCCCTTATTATAGAATGGATATAAATTCACTGGAGTCGGTGCAGCGAAGAATGACGAAAATGATTCCGGGACTTAGAAACCTTCCATATCAAGATAGGATAAAGAACCTAAACTTGCATTCTCTAGAAAGACGAAGAGTGCGGGGAGATATGATAGAAGTATTTAAGTGGGTGAAAGGAATCAATAAAGGGGATGTAGATAAAATTCTTATAATATCCGAGCAGGATAAGATTCGTAGCAACGGATTTCAGTTGGATAAGTTTAGGTGGGAGATAGGAAGGAATTGGTTCACAAATAGGGTGGTGGACGAGTGGAACAAGCTTAGGAACTTTGTAGTAAGTGCTGGAAAGTTTTAAAAGGAGGCTAGATAGATTCATGAAGCGGGCTATTGCAGACTTCTTATTTTCTGATGTTCTTATGTGTCAGGCCACATGTGTCAGGAGGCCACATATGTAAGGCGGCTACATGTGTCAGAAGGCCGCATGTGTCAGGAAGCCACGTGTGTCAGGAGGTCATATGTATCAGAAGGCCGCATGTCTCAGGAGCCCACATGTGTCAGGAGGACACATGTGTCAGGAGTTTACACATGCTAGGAGGCCACATGTGTCAGGAGTTCACACATGCTAGGAGGCCACATGTGTCAGGAAGTAATCAAATGAACGGCGCTTATCACTTTCTTTATTTGCGGGATATTTATTAAACGAGTGTAGGACAAAAGCCCCTCAGGATAAATAATAATAAAAATTAATTGGTTAATTTTTTTTACAGTTTATGAACATTAACCTAACCGAACTTAACTTAACCTAACCTTCGGGAATTCTGTTAGTTATAAAGAAGTATTCAAGGAATGTTTATTTAATCTGCATTGATGAAGGTTTAGTCTACTGGGGTAATTACTCCCTGACATTCAGTGACCTCACTGGGCCCCAGGGTCACCTCAGTAAATACAGAATGAACATGAAGGTAAAATATGTCGTCTTTTTCCTTTTCTATTTATTTAATAATGTTCTATATCAAAATTGAAAATTATAATATTCTAATTATTTAAGTTATAATTTCATATTTAAATCTATATTTTTGTTTATATTTCTAATGAACCTCTCTTTAACATAAAAACAGGGGGCTTCTGTCCTATTTTGCAGTTTTACTGAGGGGCTCTTGTCCTAGGGGGCTTTTGTCCGGGCCCCTTATTAAACATTTGATATGGTGATTTGTATTAATGTCTTGCTCTCCGATTTGCTGCCCACAACCTAACCTAACCACAACAAAAAATACATCCAAATAAATATGTATCACGAGACATTGTTAATATAAAAGTTCGTCATATAATCCATAAATTGTGTTCAGTCATCAATATTCATAGTCTTCATATATGATTTCTTCCGAGCGGTGGACAGGCATCAGGCCGAGCTCCTTCAGGATCTGAAACAACAGACAACATGTACATAAGAAAATAAGGAGTCTGCAATAGGCCGGTTGGCCTGTGCATGGCAGCTCCTGTCGAGAGTTACTACCACTCTCTATCATCCATGAATCTATCTAGCCTCTTTGAAACTTTCCAGAGTTCCCGCACTTACTACAAAGTTGCTAAGCTTGTTCCACTCGTCCACCACCCTATTTGTAAACCAGTTCCTTCCTATCTAGAACAAATAACTAGAACAAATGGCTTTAAATTAGATAAATTCCGATTCAGAAAGGATATAGGCAAGCACTGGTTTGGTAATAGAGTTGTAAATATGTGGAATAGGCTACCAAGTGCTATAGTAGGATCGGGGACGCTAGGGAGCTTCAAGACGAAGTTGGATAGGCACATGGAAGTGCTGGGATGGGTGTGAAAGGGATCTGCCCTGTATGGGCCAGTCGGCCTCCTGCAGTATCCCACTTTCTTATGTTCTTATGTAAACCTAAACTTATCCAACTTGAATCCGTTGTTCCGAGTCCTATCCTGCTCGGATATTATAAGAACTTTATCTATATTAACTTTATTGATTCCTTTCACCCACTTAAATACTTCTATCATATCTCCCCGCACTCTTCGTCTTTCTAGGGAATGCAAGTTTAGTTTCTTTAACCTATCCTGATATGGAAGGTTACTAAGTCCCGGAATTATTTTCGTCATTCTTCGCTGCACCGACTCTAGTGAATTGATATCCATTCTATAATAAGGGCACCAGAACTGAACCGCATAATCGAGGTGCGGCCTGACTAGCGCAAGATATAGTTGCAATAAGACCTCTGCACTCTTATTACTTACGCTTCTAGATATAAAAGCCAATACTCTGTTTGCCTTATTTCGAACATTAACGCACTGTTTTCTAGGCCGTAGGTCCGGGCTTACAAGTACCCCTAGGTCTCTTTCACAAGTCGACTTCTCTAGGTTGATGTTGTTAAGGCTGTAGTGCCGCCTCGCCTGGTGGTGTACGGTGAAGTGATGGCAGGGAATGGATCCGCTTACTGGTTTGGTTCTTAGATTTAGTGCATTAAATTATGAGCTACAATATGAAGCTTTAAAACCGTTTGTTTCTCTGGAATTAAACCTTAACTAAGCTCTCGGTGTTACATCAACGAGTTTGTTTGTAATATATTACCTTATTTACGGGAAATTAGGATCAGATCTATCAGTATTGGTCCTGGCAGACGACCATCAACCATAGCCTCGTGGTGATGGTCGCGGCTCATGTGGTAAGCCTGGACTCTAAAGAGGATTTGTTGCTGCATCACTTACCTGCTGTTCTCTGGCAGCGATCACCTGCTGCAGCCCCGGATTGATTGACGGGTATATTTGCGTCTTAGATGCTCCTGTGATGGAAGTTCCTTGAGGATAAGCCGCCCTGGGTGGCACAGAGAAGAAAGAAGCTTGGGAGGCTTCGTGCTGGGCGGGATAACCCTTTCTCAGGCGCTTGTGTGCGCTTGGCCCGACCGCTGCAGCGTGGGCCATGACGTGGGCGACGTAGTGCTGCTCGTGTGTCCGGTGCAGCAGGTGAGCCATCGGACCTGTGTGGGTATGTCGTGACGGAATAGAGAGAACAATGAATATTTGTATATATTATCTACACTCATCGTTCAGGATAGTGTAGCGTGGCGTGGGCCAGCAGGCAAAGAAAACTATCAAAGGAGGAAAGTCTAGGCGGTAGTGGAGTAAAAGAAGTCCAGAAGATAACAGGAAACTGCTATTGCACATATACTGTATGTAAACATCTATACACACCCGCTTATACCCTCATATTTAATACTCAGAAAACAGAGAATAAGAGCATACATTACACACCTGCAGCCCAAATGGCGACATCCTCCCCGCCATGTGTCTCAGACTTCCTGGGCACCGCCGCCAAGCTCTTGTAGTCAAGGTCCCTCGTGTCATGATCATTAGGGTCTAGCCGAGTTACCTGGAACACATACCGACATTAGCATATAAAACCTCAACAGGGTACTACTATATCCAGGTAGCGGAAGACATTAGTTAGTCCAGCCTTCATTATGAGGTGCAATACAATCTTATGTCAGTATTCAACAAGAAGGTCTGGTGATAACATCTTACGGTCTGGTTTTTGATGGAGTAGTTGAAGCCCGGGCCGCTGGTGAACAAGAGGGTCGTGTAATTAAGGCCATCTTCCTTTGAGGGATACCCCGTCACTCCTGCACACAAAGAGTCAAACATAATCAAACACCGCTAAAAAGAGAAAAAAATAAAAAAAAATAAAAAAAAATCCAATACAATCAAGAACAACAATTTAGCCAAGACTTCCACTTTTCTATTTGTGTTCACTTGCCCGAGTTTCTTTTGTCTATTTACTTTACCGACTCTCAGCTCCAGAGTCTTTTGTCAAGGTGGGAGTCGAGCCACCCAAAACTCACCTAGAATATCGTTGCCACGGTCCGGATAGCCATTGATGGTGAGGACGTGGGAGTGATCTGCCGTGACCAACACCAGTGTGTCCTCAAGGTTAACTTCCTGCAACATCAGGATGATTGAGCTTAATGAACACTGACCCAAGAATTTAATTGTCTTCTGCTGTAAACTGGACAAAAAGACGACGCATTGAGGAGAAGATAGACGAAGAAGAAAGAGTCCTCAAACAAGAAGCAAAGAAACGGACCATGACCAAAGACTAAGACCTACCTCCAGGGCAGCAGCCACGGCATCGTCCATGGCGAGTATCTCCTCCAGGAACCGGTAAGGAGAGTTCCCGTGAAGTCCATGATCTATACGCCCACCCTCGACCTGTCGCATGTAGGTTAGGTTAGGTTAGGTCCTATTATGTATTGGGGCCAATTTGGAAACTTCGCTTGCTATCCGTTGGTCCCACTAGCAGTTGCACAAGTTATCAGTTAGTGTAAAATATAAATTTCAGTGTAATTAATCAAAGTCGTAACTTGAACCACTGAAATGATCTTTTAATAAAGTATTTCAAACCAACATTTACACAGTTTTATCAACAATTGAACATACCCCTGCAGGTAAAAAGCGAGGATAAACCATATTCTTACCAATAGGAAGAAACCTTCAGGATTCTTCAGTAGATCGATAGCCTTCAGAGTCATCTCCTTCAGCGTGGGGACTGAGGTATTACTCTCTCTCTCCACCATGAATGGCAGGTGAGAATCTGAGAACAAACCTGAGAGACAACGCAGATATTAGTGCTAATGCTGACACTACAACCCACTACTTCAACGCTTCCAACTGTTTCGTGTGTTTGAGGGGGGGGGCGGTTACAGTTGCTTGGACCAATCAGAAGTGGACGGAGATTAATCAATGGGCCTTATAAATCCCTCTCTGAAGGTTTAATTGTTGACGACTAGTTGTTCTAACCTTAGAGCTTAAAACAACATTGAAGTAAATGAGGAACAAGAGTTGGTTGTAAGACGTTCACATACCCAGGAAGAAATCAGTTTTTTCGACTTCCCTCATCTCCTCGGCAGTAGTGGCGTAAGTGGCAGTGTGTCCTCGATGGTATTTGTCTTTCAGCCATTCCTGGGTGAGGTCTCGACCGTCCTGGCGAGTGCAGATTTTGTTGTCAGGGTTGGGGTCGAGACCTGCCCCAAGTGTGCGCCTTCCTCCTCCCATGATCACCTGTACACACACCAACACCCTCACGTTATTATGATGCTGTTATTACTCCCTCGAATTATTCGCATCAATTGATCGTGGTTTTCGATTTCTTAAAAGTATTGCATTATAACAGTGATCTCTATTGTAATGTTTGTTTATCAGACCACAGCTTACAGCCCAGAGATATACAACACAACAGTAAGTAGATGCCTACATGGTAACCCACTTAGGTTGACACACCTTACAGTGAGATGAAGACCTGACCCAGGAAAGGTCACGGCCTCAAGGTACCTGACTTAACCCGGCGTTATGACCGTGTTAAATAAACTCACCTGACCAAGACACACCCGGGTGGTAATAGTTAGGAAGCATTACCGACCACACACCTGGGCAAACAAAGGATCTAAATAAGAACATAAGAACATAAGAAAGTGGGATACTGCAGGAGGCCGACTGGCCCATACAGGGCAGATCCCTTTCACACCCATCCCAGCACTTCCATGTGCCTATCCAACTTCGTCTTGAAGCTCCCTAGCGTCCCCGATCCTACTATAGCACTCGGTAGCCTTTTCACATATCCACAACTCTATTACCAAACCAGTGCTTGCCTATATCCTTTCTGAATCGGAATTTATCTAATTTAAATAAACTGCAGGAGTGGTCTGAAAAATGGCAAATGAAATTCAACACCAGCAAGTGCAGCGTACTTAATATTGGAAGAACAAATACTGTCAATGCATACAGCCTTAACAACATCAAGCTAGAGAAGTCGACTTGTGAAAGAGACCTAGGGGTACTTGTAAGCCCGGACCTACGGCCTAGAAAACAGTGCGTTAATGTTCGAAATAAGGCAAACAGAGTATCGGCTTTTATATCTAGAAGTGTAAGTGATAAGAGTGCAGAGGTCTTATTGCAACTATATCTTGCGCTAGTCAGGCCGCACCTCGATTATGCGGTTCAGTTCTGGTGCCCTTATTATAGAATGGATATCAATTCACCAGAGTCGGTGCAGCGAAGAATGACGAAAATGATTCCGGGACTTAGAAACCTTCCATATCAGGATAGGTTAAAGAAACTAAACTTGCATTCCCTAGAAAGACGAAGAGTGCGGGGAGATATGATAGAAGTATTCAAGTGGGTGAAATAAATCAATAAAGGCGATATAGATAAAGTTCTTATAATATCCGAGCAGGATAGGACTCGGAACAACGGATTCAAGTTGGATAAGTTTAGGTTTAGGAGGGAGATAGGAAGGAACTGGTTTACAAATAGGGTGGTGGACGAGTGGAACAAGCTTAGCAACCTTGTAGTAAGTGCTGGAACGCTGGAAAGTTTCAAAGAGGCTGGATAGATTCATGGATGATAGAGAGTGGTAGTAACTCTCGACAGGAGCTGCCATGCACAAGCCAACCGGCCTATTGCAGACTCCTTATTTTCTTATGTTCATTGACTTGGGGTTCTCACCCCCGGCGACATGACCGTGTTACTCAAGAATCTCTCCTTCAGCCAGTATACTTGTCACCTGGCCAGACACACCCAGATTAGTGACGATATCTTCCGGCTCGTGACCGCCAATATAAGAGCATGCAGCTCCTTCCACGGAGAGTAAGCAGCACACACTCTCTAACCCTCTCTCACCATGAACGGTTACGAGTTTGATAACGTGGCGCGGATACGTCCGGATACGCCGACCTGCCTCAAGAAATTAAACCTCCTAGTTCTCAAGAAGTTCTTTGAAACTAATGAGATCATGAGGGTCACCAAGGTGGAACGACTGAAGCTCCATGGTGACATCAAGATCACCTTCGCCGAGAAGGGTATGCCCGTACAGCCGAATAATAAATAGCTGTACTTGTAGGTGGTGTTTAGAAGGTTTCCCCTAAAAACATAGTAACTTAAATAATTAACCGGCCACGCTCCCAAACTTTCCTCACTTTACATCCTACAACTATAAATTCTTCCTATATCTTCTGTACGAGTTTTCAATCATTATACTATGAGGCAGTCAGGTGGAGGAGGCAAGCGACATAGGTGGTTTGAGATGTAATTGATATTTTAAAATCCAAACTTCCCTCATCTTTAAATGCGTTTTCTAACTTCTCTATGTATACCAGTGACTAAGAACAACCAACGAATAACAATAACCTTAATGTTCTTGCCGGGATTTTCAGTGATAAGTTGATCGGCAATATCCTTACAGCCGGCACCCTCCTCCTTCAGGTTGCCGTCACATTCCCAGATACGGTTGGCGGTGTGGGCGTAGAGTGCAGCTGGAGTAGCATGAGTGATTCTCGTTGTGGTCACCAAGCCTGTAGGAGAGAAGTAACGTCATCGGCTGAAACGGTGGACAATTATATACATTTGCTGAAGGACGTGTAGGGTGTTCAGAGTTGTGGTACTGTACTGTGAGAATAATAACATACAGTTGCATAATTGGGAAATGGGTCTCATGAATGACAAATAATATACAAGGAACAATTATAATATATAATAACTAGGTGGAGAAAAAGACATACTACAGGGCATTTCAACATAGTGACAGTGCAAAAAGGTAAAATTGAAGGAGAGTGAATACACACTATGTGTGTGTGTGTGTGTGTGTGTTCGTAGTGTGTTTTTTTTATTCTTAAATAAAGCATCAAGTCAAATTTGACCCCCTTAAACTTAATAAAGCTAATAATAAAAAAGTGTGTTGAGGGGAGCTATACCACACCTACATTTACCTGAGGAAGTATAGCTAAGGTCTGCACTAGTGTGGCTTATCACAACTGACCTGTATCCATGCCTTGCTCCTGCGCCCACTGCAGGATAGAGGAGAGGTGGTGGGCGGTGTTGAGACTGGCGTTGCAGTCCTTATACTTCACCGCAGAATCGACCCCTAAAGTGTAGTAGTTGCTCTTAACGCCGCATAAGAAGGCGGTGGCGGTAGCAGCGCTGTCTGGCACCTGTTTGTCCACGTTATAAGTCTGCACACAAACACAAGAGATGAGAAGGTTTATCGTGTTGTTAAGGAGTGTTTGTGTTAAGTGGGACCATGGGAGTTTATGATATAATGTAATGAGGTACTTGGTGCCCAGAGGTCGATAAGCAACCTTTATAATATTTAGAACCATATTTTTCCTCGTAGGAATCTGATACAACGTTACTCGACTGACCTTAAGAAGAGCTGCGTTAGGGAACCTCTCCCAGGTGAGGTAACCTTCTTCGCCGTTCATCCCCTTCTTCTGGCCCTTGTATATCCTGCCGGCAGTGTTGGCAGTAATGCCCATACCGTCGCCCAGGAACAGGATGACGTTCTTGGCTATATTGACGTTGTCGCGGACGTTAAGGGCGGCCTCCAGCTCGTTCTGGGCCAAGTCCCACCAGTGATGGCGGTCTGTGGAAACACAGCAAGAGGAGAATGCATTGTGGTTTATGGGTCTTATGGCTGCAAAATTTAAAATACGCACGCACGCACGCACGCGCACACACACACACAAACCTTGAGACTCTAGTTCGGGTTGCTGTGCGGCCACTAGCAGGAGGAGGTTAACAGCTACCCACACCAGTGCTGCTGACTTCTGCGGTTGCTGCTGGCCCATCATCACAACACTCCTGCAACACAACATCACTATAACATCACAGAAAACACAAACAATGCTAACTAGTGTCGACATACATGGTTGGTAGTGTATAGGTAGCGGGATGCTTTACGATTATAAGAACATAAGGAGTCTGCAGTAGGCCGGTTGGCCTGTGCATGGCAACTCCTGTCGAGAGTTACTACCACTGTCATCCATGAATCGATCTAGCCTCCTTTTAAACCTTTCCAGCGTTCCAGCACTTACTACGAAGTTGCTAAGCTTGTTCCACTCATCCACCACTATTTGTGAACCAGTTCCTTCCTATCTCCATCCTAAACTTATCCAACTTAAATCCGTTGTTACGAGTCCTATCCTGCTCGGATATTAAAAGAACTTTATCTATATCGCCTTTATTGATTTATTTCACCCACTTAAATACTTCCATCATATCTCCCCGCACTCTCCGTCTTTCTAGGGAATGCAAGTTTAGTTTCTTTAACCTATCTTGATATGGAAGGTTTCTAAGTCCCTGAATCATTTTCGTCATTCTTCGCTGCACCGACTCCAGTGAATTGACATCCGTTCTATAATAAGGGCACCAGAACTGAACCGCATAATCGAGGTGCGGCCTGACTAGCGCAAGATATAGTTGCAATAAGACCTCTGCACTCTTATCACTTACACTTCTAGATATAAAACTAAATACTCTGTTTAACTTATTTCGAACATTAACGCACTTTTTTTCTAGGCCGTAGGTCCGGACTTACAAGTACCCCTATGTCTCTTTCGCAAGTCGACTTCTCTAAGTTGATGTTGTTAAGGCTGTATACATTGACAGTATTTGTTCTAACAATATTAAGTAAGCTGTACTTGCTGGTGTTGAATTTCATTTGCCATTTTTCTGACCACTCCTGCAGTTTATTTAAATCTTATATGCGGTTATGCGTATGTGGAAATTAGGCGTATGTTTAATTGACTATAATTTGAACCGATATGAACTGTAAATACTATTAACAAACTCCATAAAATGTAGAGATGTGTGTTAGGTGCCTCTAAGTAAACAAAGATTCTGGACTCGGTGTAATGACAAGTTCCAAAAAGTAACTTGGATAGTTAACTGACAGTACTTACATACACACAAAATACACGTCAACTTCTATTAAAAAAATATTCACCTTCTTAGACCGGAGTAGACTTTGTGATGGTGGTATTGACGATGGTGGTGGATGTGGTCGTGATGGTAGTAGTGGTCAGCTGTTGGTATAGTGTTGACACGGCGAGGAACTACTGTAGACTAGTAGCTCCCAGCAGGTGATGAGCTTTATAGCAGGGATGAGGTCGTGGGGTAGAAGGGTGGTGATATGGTCACTCAGGGTAAATCATCCCCCTCCCTACCTACACCACCAACAGAATGTCAACACTCAGGTTCACGTTATAGATGCAGCGAGGGACAAGGACGCTCCCTCCCTCCCTCCCTCTGGTGCTATTAGAGCTTTCTCTTTATGCAGCGGATGACCCAGTGTCATCGTTCACCACCATCACTACTACCATAGCCACTACCACCACCAACCACTACCACCACCACCACCAGCTACCACCACCATCACCACTACTAAAAGTAACGAGGATGGCCGGCCCGAGGGCTACCTAGGAGTGAATTTGTTTAAGGTGTAGAAGCTGTCGCCAACACAACAACCACACCCTGAGTTAACGAGCTGCATGACCCAGTGTCAAGGAATAGTCCGAGAAGATCGGACAGCTCGCCAACTGCACTGGCTAACCATTACCCCGGAACACGATCCGCAAATCGACAAACATCCAGGTCCTCAATTACTGCTGGGTAGACAGAGGCAAATGGCGTAAAGAAACTTGCCCATAGTTTCATTCTGCCCGGGGATCGAACAAGGGTCCGCTCGCTTGCTCATCATTACACCACTACCACCACCATCCAACTGTTACCAACCTGCCAAATGTAAAAATGTGCTTTGCATTTAGTTAACCCCGTATGGTATTCCATTATTACCGCGTGACTTACATCCAGCTTAGTAGGTTTCCACACCATTGCCCCTCTATTAAAACAAACGTAAATATGACCATCATTCTGGGTGTGGGGGGAGAGGAGGGGGCGAAGCACTATAGGGTGAGAAGTCGCTGTGGGGGTGAGGAGAGGGGCCAAGTCGCGAATCGCTGGGAGGTGAGGAGAGGGCCAAGTCGCTGTGGGGGGTGAGGAGAGGGCCAAGTCGCTGTGGGGGTGAGGAGAGGGCCAATGGGGGTGAGGAGGGCCAAGTCGCTGTGGGGGGTGAGGAGAGGGGTGTGGGGGGGTGAGGAGAGGGCCAAGTCGCTGTGGGGGTGAGGAGAGGGCCAAGTCGCTGTGGGGGGGTGAGGAGAGGGCCAAGTCGCTGGGGGGTGCCAAGTCGCTGTGCCAAGTCGCTGTGGGGGGTGAGAGAGGGCCAAGTCGCTGTGGGGTGAGGAGAGGGCCAAGCCGCTGTGGGGGAGGAGAGGGCCAAGTCGCTGTGGAGGGGGGTGAGAGAGGGCCAAGCGCTGTGGAGGGGGTGTGAGGAGAGGCCAAGTCGCTGTGGAGGGGGTGAGGAGAGGGCCCGCTGAGGGGGGTGAGGAGAGGGCCCTGGGAGGGGGGTGAGGAGAGGGCCAAGTCGCTGTGGAGGGGGTGAGGAGAGGGCCAAGTCGCTGTGGAGGGGGTGAGGGCCTCGCTGTGGAGGGGGGTGAGGAGAGGCCAAGTCGCTGTGGAGGGGGGGTGAGGAGAGGCGCAGAGGGCGCAGGGGTGAGAGGAGGGGGTCAAGTCTGTCGCTGTGGAGGGGGTGAGAGAGGGCCCCAGTCGCTGTGGAGGGGGGTGAGGAGAGGGCCAAGTCGCTGTGGAGGGGGGTGAGGAGAGGGGCCAAGTCGCTGTCGCTGTGGAGGGTGAGAGAGGGCCAAGTCGCTGTGGAGGGGGGTGAGGAGAGGGCCAAGTCGCTGTGTCGCTGTGGAGGGGGGGTGAGGAGAGGGCCAAGTCGCTGTGGAGGGGGGGGTGAGGAGAGGCCAAGTCGCTGTGGAGGGGGGGTGAGGAGAGGGCCAAGTCGCTGTGGAGGGGGGTGAGGAGAGGGCCAAGTCGCTGTGGGGGGTGAGGAGAGGGCCAAGTCGCTGTGGGGGGTGAGGAGGCTGGGCTGGTTTATTCCCCATTCCTTAGTCCATCCAGTTTACAAGTTGGAGAAGTTAAAAGCGATCGAGTTTACAGTACAATGACGGCCATGTTGTTCATTTTGAGTGTGCTGCGGCGGCTATTTTGTTTCTCTCGAGTTTGTAGCGGCGGCCATGTTGTTCATTTTGAGTTTGCAGTGGCAGCCATGTTGTTCTCCTCGAGTTTGCAGCGGCGGCCATGTTGTTCCCTCGTGTACATAAGGTACAGTATCCTCACGGGGCGGTAGTTATTACCCGACAAACTTTCGCTCTTTCAAATAGGTCATAACGGCTCAGCGGCACCACCACCCACCGTTACCCCCCGCGAGGTGTACATAGGAAAGCGTTTGTTTAGTAATGCACCACAATGACCCACCTACCTGTTGTTGATCATTTTTCACCTCATTTCCGCCTACAGGAGGATGCAGCTATAGTTTCTCAGTGACAGTGTGTCGAGCGATCATCACGGGGCGGGGGGCGTGGATGGCGAGGCACTGGTGGGGGGGAAACTCAGTGTTGGGTGAATGTTTGACACTGACCTCTGACATAGTTGTGTGTTTTAGTAGCTATTTATGCTGTATATACTCGTATATAAAAAGTAAAAAAAGTGAGGGAAGGGGAGATGATGTGGCCTTTGCGTATGTAATGGGAGTGGGTCAGTGTGTGGACAAAGACAGGAGACCGGGTTGGGGACATAGCTAATGAAACCGGATTATATTTTTCCCCATAAAAAAATGCCGGGTGATAAAAACATAAAATTTCCTCCTTATATGTTTGCGTCATATTTCGTCCTTAGTGTAGAAGTCGTCCCTAGACCCACGAGAAACTAACCAACACGTAAGTTATAGCTTGAGGACTCTGCTGCATCCTGCTTGACTTTGGGAGTTGACTGTATCCTCACCTGACGCATTTGTACCGGGCCTGTTAGGCGACTTTTTTGGGACAGGACGGAAATAGATTGATGGTTCAAGTCTTTTGTCAACTCTCTTTATATTGCATCATGACAGGGACTATATAGGTTCTTTGTCTTTTATAGAGTCCGTGATCTGATTGGAAGACGGTCAATAATCCAAAGAGGTAAAGTATCCTCAAGCAAGACAAATATTATATCCAATTTTACCTGGCAGCCGTTTGTCGTAAAGCGTTTAGTTGAGGGAAGAATCCATATGAATTTTTGTTAACTAAATTGTACTTGCTCGGAATAGTAATAATTAATGATGATGATGATGATGATGATGATAACAGACTAAAGGAAGAGCTATATCAGGGTTTCAGTTTAACCTTCAAACTATCACAGGTAATCATTCCGGTCCAACTTTCACTCTACGAGTACTTGCTAAATGTCAGGACTACTGGAGTGTAAAAACAACAAGTGTACAACCTGCATATGACCTGTCCTTCAAATAATAAAAATAATAATAACAACTCGTACTTCTTTTTCTTGTTACGTTTATACTGCCACAAACTGGTTATAAACATCATTCAGTGAAACAATACAGAAATTTTAGATTTAGTCAGACTTTACTATCAAAAGAATAAACAAAACAGCAATACAGCACTACAAATTATCTTAGTTCTGATTGGTTGATTTTTCTGTCCCTCAGCAACTTGATTGGCCGAGGTCGTGGCTAAACTTATACAGATGTAAACAAGTCTCTGGTCTCATCTCAGGGGGAAATGGGAAAATCCCCAAGGCGAGCCACAGATAGGCCAGACTCGACCCTCTCTACACACCCGTCCCTCTCGACACACCCGTCCCACTCGACACACCCGTCCCTCTCGACACACCCGTCCCTCTCGACACACCCGTCCCTCTCGACACACCCGTCCCTCTCGACACACCCGTCCCTCTCGACACACCCGTCCCTCTCGACACACCTGACCAGTTTTTACATGTAAATATGAAGAAATTAAATATATAACTCATACTACATATAAATCCGAGACTGAATCGTATATTTCAATGTTATTCGCTAAGTTTCTCAGTCGGTCGTTTATCCTCCAGTGAGGGTGAGACTCGCTGAGGGGTGTCGGCTTAACTGACTCGTTTCCTGCTAATTGTCTGCTATGATATGGTGCAGTGGGGGAGGGGGGGGGTTAGGTTAATATTAAGTTAGGTTAGGTTAGGTTAAGGTAGCTTAGGTTAATATTATGTTAGGTTCAGTTAGGGTAGTATTAGGTTATTTAATCATCCCGTGAAATAAATTGGGTGTGCCTATTCTTCAGGTGATCCACAGAGTTAACGTTAAGAAAGAATGATTGATGTGGTTTGTCGGGGAAAAAAATATAAATTTCCTCTTTCAAAATATAGATTACTCTCCTGTTTCCCACCATTGTCTCGAGTTGTCCACATTACGTCATCTTACGGTAAGAAACCACATATTTTTACATTGAGTTATTACTGTACTGCTGCCGAGTCATCTGAGGCAAGTTATGACTGACTCTCTCTCTCTCTCTCTCTCTCTCTCTCTCTCTCGTGATAGCGGCAGGTGGCACTAGCTCCGCCTATCAGCTGGGAGATGAGCGCCGTGTAAACAATGGCATTTCTACCCACACCCTGCAAAATACAGTGTACTTAGCAAATGCTGCAGCTTCTGAGAACCGGGGGGGGGAGGGTTACTACTAACAGCAGAGACGTTACCGAGAACAAATTCTGGCTTGAATGTCATGTGCACTAATACCGACACGTTCCTTGACAAGAGAGGAGTTTGAAACATCACTGAAGGTGCACCAACCCGATATTGTAGGAGTTGTAGAACTGTTGTACAAGTACAGGAGAATCGACCCAGATGAATGCGAGTTCAGTGTTGCTGGATATGACTCATTTACGAACCTTAATCAAGAAACTTGCAAGAAGGGTGTGGTTATCTGTGCTAGGAAAGACCTTAGAGCCAGCCAGGCGAGGGTACAGGGAGAGGATGTTTTTGGAGAGTCCAAGTGGTGTAAAATTAATTAAGGGGAGGGGACTTACTTATTGTCGGGTGTATCTACAGATCCCCAAACTGTGGCCCACTAAATCAAAGGAACTCAAGAGCCTTAATAAACAATGCAGCAATGTTCAACCCTAGCCACCTCATTATGGGGGGACTTTAACTATGGCGACATCGACTGGAGAAACGAGTTCACCCCAAATGACTTGAATAACCTTACTTGCTACTCTTTGTATAAACTCTATTGAGATAATTTTCTGTTCCAACATGTTAGAGACCCGACACATTACAGAGGGGAGCAAACACCCAAGCAACTAGACCTCATCTTAAACGAGGAGGGTATGGTGGCCAAACTGGAACACCTTGCCCCCAGTTGGCACCAGTCACCATGTAGTGAGGTCATTTAGATTTAACTGTTACCTAGTTCAAGATAAAGCCAGGCCAAGGTGCAAATATTACAAGGGAAATTATAACGATGAGGGAAGAGATGAGGGGTATCCACTGGCCTGACTCATTAAGGCACAAGAACGCAAACACTACGCTGAATATCGTAACTAGTAAAGTGACCCATTTGATCGATAAATATATACCCAAGACCGAACCCAGAGCCTCTCGGAATACGAGGGGATCCCTACATATGAACCATGCGGCGGTCGACAAGTTAAGAAAACTTAGAAATTCAAGACTTGGGTTGGGTCAAACGATGAGCAGGAGAGGAGGATGTTTGCAAGAGCCAGAAACCAAACAAAGGCAGAGTGTAGAAGGGATGAAAAGGAGTTCCAGAGGCTTGTTGCAAGCGAGGTCATGTCAAACCCAAAGGTGTTTTACAGCTATGCAAAGTCGAAATTAAAAACGCGAGTAGGAGTATCAGACCCGAGGTTTGAAGATGGTAGTTACGCAGATGCTGGCCAGGATAAAGCCGAGGCATTATACACCTGATTTTCCTCGGTGTTCACAAGAGAGGATGCGATTAACCTTCCTGCGTTTGAGGACAGACGGTTCGACACAGCACTGACCCACATTGTGTTCACAGAAGAAGGTATTAGATATAAACTGTCAAAGCTAAAGGTCCATAAGAGTCTCGGCCCTGACATGGTGTATCCCAGAGTGCTAAGAGAATTGTGCAACGAGCTTGCCGAGCCCCTGTTCTGTAAGTGCCTGGATGAACAAAGGGTCCCCAGTGATCGGATAATGGCTAGTGCGAGTCCTATCTTCAAGAAGGGCGATCGTCACTCCACGAACAACTATAGACTGGAGAGCCTGACCAGCATAATATATAAAGTACTTGAAAGTATTGTTAGAGGTGCAGCGATGGAACATCAACTACGAAACAACTTTGTAAAGGATTGCCAGCACGGTTTTATGCCGGGGCGCTCCTGCATAACAATTGCTCAAGGTATTGGATATTTGGACCCATATTCTGGAACGGGGTGGTAATATCGACAATATATATCTAGATTTTGCCAAGGCTTTCGACATTGTACCCCACGAAAGGCTGAAAATCAAACTAGAAGGGTATGGAATTCGGGGAAATGTCCTAGCGTGGATAGAAGACTTTCTACATGACCGCAAGCAGTGTGTGTGGCGATTAATGGCACGAAATCACCATCTTTACCCGTCACAAGCGGGGTACCAAAGGGCAGCGTATTGGGCCCGCCGTTTGTTTGTTTTATACATGACATGCCTAACGTTGTACACTCCTCCATCCAAATGTTTGCTCATGTAGAAAAGTTATTTCGGGAAATCGAGAACCAAGCGGAAAGTGAAGAGCTGCAGAAGGATTTCTGTGAGCTCCAAGTAAGGTAAAAAAAGTGGCTGCTGAAATTTAATGTCACGAAGTGGAAGAGGATGCACCTGGGGCATACCAACGGTAAGGAGGCGTATCATATGTCCCAGCGGGGTGAAGAAACTGCACCATTTTAAACTGAATGTGAGAAGGACCTAGGTGTGTATGCTGACAATGAGCTGAAGTTCTTGAACCATTGCTAGAAGGTAAATCAAGCAAATAAATTATTGGGTCTTATAAGAAGGTAATTCAGATATCTAGACGGTCCATCCCTAATAACGATCTTCAAGAGTGAAGTGCTTCCCCATCTGGAGTACTGTCACCCCGTCTGGTCCCCGAGAAATGCTAGGGACGGTCAGTTGGTTGAAAATGTTCAAAGGAGGGCCACCAGACTCGTGCCTGCACTTAGGCACCTCAGCTACCCTGAGAGATTGGAGCGCCTGAACTTGCCTAGCTTGTACTTCAGACGGGCAAGGGGTGACCTAATTGAGGTGTATAAGCATCTCAAGGGGCACTACTCAGACGAGTGTCCTTACTTGGAGCTGGCGGACGCTCGCCCCACAAGGGGTCACAGCTCAAGATTGAAGAAGCCGCAAGTCCAGAAGACTGTGAGGGCAAACTTTTTCGGAGTGAGAATTGTGAACTCTTGGAACAATCTGCCAGAAAGTGTGGTGACGGCAATGAGTGCCAGTATTTAAAGACCAGACTTGACTAACACTGGAGCAGGTACATTCAGGAGCCGGTGCATGCCCAGTACCTGCCAAAAGTGCGTAACAAAGAGCCAGTACATGACTAGTACTTGCCAACAGTGCGTGACAGACGTGACCGAGCCCCCAAGCGGCTAACGAGCCAATCAGTGGTGAAGAGGATGAAAGTAAAATAAATGTTGTATCCGGGTAGTGTGTGGGAACAGTAATATCCCCGGCTCAATTCAATTCACACCTACTCGACCCCTCGTCGTCGACCCCAACTCCTGCCTCGCCCTCTCCCATGACCTTTACCCAGTCACGTTCCTCCTCTTTTTCTTTATCCCATAACCGTCCCAGAGTAACATGGCAATATAACACGCAAAATAAGTGGGTAGGTAGACAGGTAAGAAAGATAGGTATATAGGAAGAATGATATGTATTCCTCCTGTATGTTATCTACGCACGTAAGAAGAACTAATCGTTTTCCTAGTATGAAGAACGACACTCGTTGACTCTTAGGTAAGCCGCCCGTAAGAACCGTAGAGTTTGACCGTGACCCTTGACTGTGGTCTATATTATGACGTTAGTTCTTATTAGGTGTAAGATATTGGGTCTTGGCGAGGTGCTCTATATCTATCTATATATATATATAGATAGATATTTAGTTGCGCCCTCTCTTAAATATCCAGGTTCTAGGCGTAACCAAACAAAGAAAGTGACGTAAATTAAAAGGGAATAAGAATGAAGTAAACCTTTAAGAATTTAATTAAATATTAACACAATAAAGAGCCTCGTTGGCTGTCACAACAAATTGATTCACCATCGAAACTTTAAAACAAATGATACTAAACATCGAAAGAATAAAAATAAAGCATTGGATTACGTTAACACTGCATAAACATAAAAACTAACACAGAAATTAACTAACGTGAAACAACACTGAATTACTTAAATGTAACGAAGGAAATACTGATGGACATAAATAGGTACTCACATAGATATACGACATTGGTGGCGACAGGAACTACACAAATAAATTAAGTATAAGTAACAGGAGACGAGTGTCACTCAAAGGATGTGAACTGTATGACAAGAGGACTGAACTGGACGCCTTCAGTTGGTGGACTACTATATATATGGTTGGTTCGCGCCAAGCGACCAGCCGGTGAACATGGGTCGTTTAACGATGCAGATGGTCGTTAGAGTAACACAGAATGCTTGTTACAATACTAAATGAAGAAATAAGATGGGCTTGAACAAATAATAACAGTTAAAACCTTAACAGCACAGGGTAAGGCGACTAGATTATATAATAGTAAATATAACACATCATTACAGGAATAATATGGAACATGGAAGCATGTTATATAACAACAAAATAGAAAAATACGACTCGGTCGTAGGTAGGTTAGGTAGGCAGGTTAGGTAGGAGGTGGTAGATAGGTACTCCTCCTGTAAGATATCTACGCACGTAAGAAGAACGAATCATTGTTTTCCTAGTAAGAAGAACGACACTCATTGACTCTTAGGTAAGCCGCCCGCAAGAACCATAGAACTTGACTGTGACCCTTGACCGTGACCCTGGTCTTTATTATAACGTTAGTTCTTATTAGGTTTAAGATATTGGGTCTTGGTGAGGTGTATTTTCCTTTAGCTTTTGTATATATATATATATATATATATATATATATATATATATATATATATATATATATATATATATATATATATATATATATATATATATATATATATATATTAAATGCTAAAAGAACGTTATAGTGTTAATTTAATGTTTTGAAATATATTAGACCAATAAGAAATAATAAAAGTATTTATATAAAACCCTACAGGAACATCAAATCCTGTACTTCCTATCCTTAAAGGAACACCAACAACAATTTAACAGTAGCACTATTATTAAACGCTGAAGAAATATTACATAACAAAAGGAGGGATAAGTATCTCTAATAATAATAATAATAATCATGAGTGCATTTATGAATAATTTATCGTCCTTATTATGGGTATTTATGGATTTATTACAATACGTTCAGCGGCCGTATATGACTGAGCTTAAGGTTAGAGGCTGTGGCTACGATGAGAAGTGAATAAAAGCCCAGAAAAACGAAGTAGGCAGTCATCAACGACGACAAAAGCTTGACTAATGTGTTAAGTAACTTATGCTTACCCACTCCGCCTCCCCACTCCCCAGCACCAGGCCCCCTGCACCCTCTCCAGCCTATCCCCTCCCTCCATTCACTGCACATCCCCGCCCGGCTCCCCCGCACCTCCCTAGCTTGATGCCACCGACCCGATCATTTTCCCCCTGCGATTTTGCTACTCGTTTGCTTAAGATCTAAACTTGATTTACCCCGAGAGAAAACCGGAACGTCTGTGTTGTCGGTCAAACTGGTAGTGTGTTTATATACAAGAATGTTTGGGCCTTTAAATGGTATGTGAAAGCTAAATTTGTCGCGTGTGTTTGTGTGTGTGTAGAAGTTACGTTAAGTTCATTATCGAAGCACCTGAAGACTTCATAATAGCCTGCAGGTGTTTTATTATCGAGTTGAGTCCCGCTGAAGACGTCACACTTCCTGTAGTCAAGCTATCCTCTATCCCGGTCGTCCTTGGCTGGTAGAAGGTCGTCTTGTTCACTCCTTCCCTCCTTCCCCGGCGTACCGAGTCTCCCTGTGTGTGTGTGTGTGTGTGTGTATGTGTGTGGTCGCCTCGCAAGCGAGTGGACCCGGGTTTGATCCCCGGGCTGGGTGAAACTATGGGCAAGTTTCTTTACGCAATTTACCTCTGTCTACCCAGCAGTAATTGGGAACCTGGATGTTAGTCGATTTGTGGATCGTGTTCCGGGGTAATGGTTAGCCATTGTAGTTGGCGAGTTGTCCTGTCTTCTCGGACTATTCCTTGACACTGGGTCATGCAGCTCGTTAACTCGGTGTGGTTGTTGTGTTGGCGACAGGTTTTACACCTTAAACAAATTCACGCCTAGGTGACCCTTGGGCCGACCATCCTGTTACACGATGGGCAGCCACTATGTATGTATGTATGTATGTATGTATGTATGTATATCTTCCTCTCTATCTATCAGTCTCTCTGTTCGGTTAGGTTAGGTAAGGTTAGGTTAGATTAGAGTACCTTTAGAATGATTAAACTCCAGGTGAAATAAGCAGAGGGGGAAGGGGGAAGAGAAAGTGAGAGAGAGGAAGGGGGAAGGAAAGGGGAAAGAGAGGAGAGGAGAAAGCAAACATTTAATTGGTTCCTCTTTATCGTCCAGCTTATCTTTCTCCAACTCTCCGTACACCTTTACGCCCTCCCCTTGCATCTCCGCTACCACACACACAACCACACACACATATCAGCCCCCCACTCTAGGTACACCAGGAATCTTAGCACAGAGTCAGTTCTTGTTCCTCTGCGTCACTCTTACCCAACACCTTCAGGATAACACACAGGAACTCTTCTTGCAACATGACCACTATTACCAAATCCAGACTGACACACACACACAGATATAGATGGATAGATGGTTAGATTATGGATGGATGAATAAATTATCAATAACTGGATAGATTTTATCGATATGTGGATGGATAGATAAAAGTGTATAGAGGTAGATATTTATTCAGTAATATCACCATACAAGTTTACATTGACTCAGTATGTATATAAACAATGTAGGTATATAATGCAAGGGATTATTTAGAAAGGGGCCTATTTAGACTAGGGCCTATTTAGACTGGGGCCTATGAGTACTAGGAATTATTAGTACTAGAACCGGTTAGTACTAGGACCTATTAGTACTAGGACTTCTAATGATTGAAGCCCATTAGAACTGAGGGCTATTGTAAGTGAGGGCTAATTTATGAGGCCTATTTGGACTGGGCTTCATCTAACCAATTACCTCCCACCCTCACACTCCACCCCATCTACCCCCACCCCGTCTACCCCCACCCCGTCTACCCCCCCACACCTCCCACCCTCTAGCTTGATAATGTTGCCAGGATTCATAAATAAACAAATTATTATATATTTTTTGTATTAAACTATCAGAGATAAATAATCATAAATAAGTATTGTACAATTTTCTTATCAACTCTGTGATAAAAATGTAAATATATTAGGCCTATGTAATAAATTATATACATATTAAACTATTTGATAAATAATATATACAAAAGTAAGAAAAAATATCTTACAATTAGTTTTTCTTATCCCTCAAAATCAAGGCTTCTATATATATATATATACAGTATTTTGCATCACGGGTAGATTAAGCATCCCAAACTTTGATCACCTACAGTTTAACCACCCTAACGCTAACCTAACATAACCTAACCTAAACCTAGCGAAACCTAACGTAACCTAATGCTAACTTAATCTAACTACCTTAAAGCTAACCTAAATGTAACGTAACCTAACCTAACCCAACGTAACCTAACCTAACCCAACGAAACCTAACCTAACTTAACCTAACCTGTGAAAAGTTGCAATTACATTATTTCTCTTTTTTCTCTTTCAACAAATAAAAATAAATAGTCTTTGGTTCTGTTTTGTTGCGTCACTGAACTAGACAATTACCGTCACAGTCTAGTAGCGAATCTCCTCAGTTTGTTGTTTTGGATGGTTATGATGGTGGTCGGGCAGGACGTGCAGGCTGGAGGTGTAGAAGGCGAGTGCCAGGGCGTCAGAGGCCAGCCAGGAAGAGTCGGTCCTTACCACTAGTGACTTGCTGGTGATGATGTCAGAGGCAGCACTGGGCTTGGCACCTTCTACGTCATACTCATCAGATTTGTCGGTGTTGATGATGATGCTGTAGTGAGAGGATATAATATAGTGAACATACACACTATATTACAGTATTTTACAATTGCCAGGTTCAGTCACTCACCATCAGTTCTCTCGTACAGAATGACAATTAATTTGTGGTTAACTAAAACACTGAAGAAGACGTACCAGAAGAAAACGATCATGAGGCCGCTGGCTGAAGCTCCCAGGAAGAAATGGGCTGAGGGGAAGACGCTGACGGTGGCGTGGTAGATGGCGGTGTAGAGGGCAGAGTTGACCATGGGCATGAGGCCGTCAAGGGCTCCCAGCACAGCAGACACCTTACCTGGAGAGTACAGGCAGGGAACACTTAGATACAGTGCAGATGTAAACATGTAAAAATAACGTTATCAAGTTCAGTTTCATCTGTTCTCCATGTAAACACGTAATGTAACAAGAGTAACTCACCGATCTCATCCCTGGCGACGAACTTGGTCATCATGGCCCGCTGGGCGATGGTGCAGGAGTTGAGCAGCAGAGCCGCTACTGGAGCTGAGGGAACAAGTAACACGTCACCTTGTGATCCACCACATATCACTATTAACAAACATCAACTATACTCCAAGTATATCACTTAACAATCTCAGGAGGGGCAACTCACCTATCCAGATAAAATATGGTCGAGTGTCGGAGATACAGCCGTAGACGACATACTCGAGGACCCCGGACATGGCCCCCACCATGGCCAGCACATTGTCTGCCACCCCCAGACGGCCACTCAGTAGTGGCACCGCCACCAGGGAACCTGAAGCACCACCACAACCACTTTATTACAGCCGCTACAGGAAACATGTTGTATTTTTCTACACAAAATATACCTCCATATTATTCTTAAATGTAAAATAAATATGAAAAGTCTCCTTCCAAGGCTTATCAGTGACACTTATTAGCATTATTGCCTGAGACAAATTTGAGAGTAAAAGTGATAATGTGTCTTACCTGTAGTAGCCACGAGGTTCTTGTAGGTAACCCAGAGGCTGTAGTCGCTGGCCTCCCAGCCCAGCACGTGGCGCGTGAAGGCGAACACGTAAGGCGCTGAAAAGGTCACCAAATATTTAGTGTGAAAACTATTGACTGTCAGTCACTGTCTTATAATTAATTACTTGGCGTACGTGTGTATCTTGCCATTAAATAATGATGAAAGTATCACTAGTTAATTGTAACTTTCATTTATACTTACATCTTGTGACTCGTCTGAGGAGGCTGGTGAAGATGAGGATAAGGATGAGGGCTCGAGTGTTACCCTCACGTTGCCTCAGAGTCGACTTGAAACTGTCAAAGATGCGGCGCGGGTTGAAGAAGTCCTTGATCATGATTGAGAGAGTTGGGCGGGTGTTGTGGAGTGTGGAGGAGGGTGTTGCCTTCACTTCCATCCCGTACACCACCGCCACACTGTCCCGCAGCTCCACCTGGGACTTGTGTCCCGGGGCGCTGGCGTCGGCCTTCTTGGCGAAGGGTCCGTGACTCTCAGGAAGGCACACGACCACGTACACCACGGCCATCAGAGACAGCGTGAGGGAAGTAGCGAAGAGTGGTAGGTAGCCGCCCCACGTGTAGATGTAAGTGCCCATCAGAGTACCGACGGGGCCTCCCAAGAACCAGATGCTGTTGGCCAGTCCCACTCTTGATGTGCGCGACTCTTCTGAAGACACGTCACTGATGTACGAGTTGGCCGCCGTCAGGAATGACACGGTGCCGCCTCCCAGAGTGTCTAGCAGTGTGACCAAGAGCAGCATTTCGGCAGGCCACTGCGGTGCCAAAGACGCCAACAAGTAGCCTGCGGCGTGGAGAACGTGACCCACCTGCACTGCCACCAGTGGCACCTTCCTGCCATACTTGTCACTCCAGGCGCCCATGAAGAGGATGAAGAAGAGTGGGAGAGCGGCGGCGATGATGCCATTATAGAGGGCGAACACGCTGTACCTCTGCTGCACCTCCACACTGGCTGCTGGATCACTCTTGAGGTCGTCGCACACTTGCTGGGAGAAGCCACTGCCCACTCGGCACACTCGCTCCATCTGCATGTTCTCTATGTACACGTGCATGTTGGAGAAGGCCAGACCATCGAGCAGCATCAGCGGCTCCACAGATACCCCCTTCAGAACGCCCATAACTCGGGAACAAACACTTTTTGAACTCTTTTGGCCGCTCTCCATTTTGGCTGCTGACATTATGAAGTTGTCGATGATATGCTTTACCTGCTAGTTTCGTCTTAGTTACTCCTTTCCTGTTCTTGTGCGTAATGCTGTATAGATGGGATTGCTCTTCCCATGTATCCAGAAGCCAACTAGCTCCTGCTATACAGGCAATCAGTTAGGATATGAGTCTGAAGCTTGTTCGGTCGTGGTTAATATAGAAAGTCATATCCTCCAATGACAGGGGAGTGTGACGTCAGGAGGGCGCGGGAATTGGCCCGGGTCTGTAGCGTCTGCCTCGTCGCCCTGGGCCATCGGTGACTGCTTCCCCTTCCATCTGTAAGGACGTGGACTGGTGGGAACATACTAGTTCTTCATTGTTGAGGACGCCACCGTGAGCCGAGATGTGCTGTTTAAGACAGATCCTGAAGATGCAGCTTGCAGGAGCATCCGTGTTAGGTACTGAACAATACTATGAAAAAATTACCTCTGACCTGTGGCTTAAAATTTGTCAGCCGTCAGCACCTTGCCTATTGTAGCTTCTATCAACCTCAAGATGTTGAAGAAAAATTTATATATCTGTTGCAGACGAATTAGTTTAGTGCCATTTAATTCCTTCAGGCCAAAATAAAAAAATAAATAAAATATGAAGGAACGCCCACGGAGGCACCGTTACAATACGAGAGTTATTGACAGCATATTTTTCTCACCACATCATGCCGGCAGGTAATGTGTTGTAAGCGAGGTCAGGTGCGTCAACTCGGTGCGTCGGGTAAGTCAGCTTCCTCCGGTGTATGAATTATCAGCAACTTGCAACAACACACCTGACAATTGTTACCAGACTTTACAATTGAGGAAGTGAAGACCGGCGACTCTAGTGCTGACCTCCCGGTTTCCTGTGATACCGAAGCTCTATAATACAGTGTGCTATATCATGCCCAAAGGTCACCATTCTAGCCTGTTCGTTAAAGTACATCGTTATCCATCAGTGTTCTAAGTTGTATTACAGTGATAATATAAAGCGTTCGGCATTTCGTATTAAATATATCCCTAAAATTATAATATTCTCGTTTTTATATTTAGAAAAAACTACTTGTATCATAGTATATACAGTTATTAAAACCACAATTATCAGTATTCTAAAGGTATTTGGGATCACCTGATGATTAGCCACCCTAGCTTATTTCACTTGGTGATTTAAACACCTTAACTCTACCTGGGAGATCAGATAAGTTTAGATTTAAATTGGATTAGTTTAGATTAATATTAGGTTAATTCAGGTCAGATTATATTAATTTAGGTCAGACATGGTAAAGCTATGTTAGGTTAGATTAGGTTAGGTTAGATTAAAGCTCAGTAAGTTAGGTTAGCTTTAGGGAGGGAAATAAGGTAGTGGAAGATCGAGTCTCCAGGTGACCTCCATATGGTAATCATTAAAAACAGGAAGTATACCTGTATAGGAAGTCGAAACAGTTCATGTCAGTTCCACAGTCGTGCATGGTGCTGGAGAGGGTAGTAGGGACGAGCTTACTGTAACGACCTTGAGTGAGATGTGACGACACGGAGGAAGAGAATTTTTTAACAAGGACAGCTAGTATTGGTCTTACGGGGAACGGTGATGGAGAGTGTGGGGAAGGGGTGTAGGTGGGGAGGATGTGTGGGTGGGGAAGGGGTGTAGGTGGGGAAGGGGTGTAGGTGGGGAAGGGGTGTAGGTGGGGAGGATGTGTAGGTAGGAAAGAAGTGTGGGTGGAGAGGAGCGTAAGTGGGGAGGAGGGTGGGTGGGGAGTATAGGTGTGGAGAGGGTGAGGTGGATGTATATGAGGAGGATGCGGGTGGGTGTGGAGGATGCGGGTGAGTGTGGAGGATGCCGTGAGTGGAGGATGCGGTGAGTGGAGGATGCGGGTGAGGGCGAGGTGGATGTATAGGAGGATGCGGGTGGGTGTAGAAGATGCGGGTGGGTGTAGAGGAAGGAGGTGGGTGTAGAGGATGCGGGTGAAGTCACCAGTCGTGGGCGGAACTACTTCAGCCTTAAGAGATGAAGAAATATAGAAGAGGGTGTGTCATGGGCGAGGTGTGGAGACGCGAGGAGGTAGAGAAGACAGGAGTGAGGCTAGACATCATTAGAGAGGAATGCGAGTGACAAATTACAATGTGATGATTTTTAAAGAGAGAAGTTGTGACCTATACTCGTGTGAGACTGACCGTGAGTGACCACCAGAACAGATAGGAGAATTGATAAAAAAAATCCTAACCTAACCTGACAGACATAATGACGCCATCTGGGTTAATTTGAGAGGCATTAACCGAAAGTAACAAGAGGAATGTGTATGATTTAACATTACGTAAACAAACCATCATGGTACTGTGTCGGTAGTTGTCCTTAGTTAAATCTATACTTATTTTATCAATGTATATCTGGACTGTCTATGTAACAATGTATACTTGCACTCTTATGTATATTGTTTGTATAACCTGTATCATTGTCTATGTATATACTCACTCCCTTTCTCTGCACAGTCTTACAAACTCAACCGAAACAAAAGACACGAAATAATAGAATAACAAAATAGATATAAATTAACCCCCTCCCCTACCCTAACCTTCCTTCCACCCATATCACCTTAAGATTAACCTAACATAAACTAACTTAACCTAACCTAACCACCTTTAATTAACTTTACCGTGGCAGAGTTTACCAAGTTAGTCAGTGATAGAGGAGTGAAAGTGTTGGGTTATATCAACAAGTCTTATTATACAAGGATCCTGGATGAGGTGTTGGACGCGAGGTGACCTGACCAAGGGGCCTTGTTTACAGCATAGGTCAACATCCTCTTGTCTGGGTCCTGCATCGTCACCTCTGTAAACTTTAGAAGAGAATGTGTATGTATGGGGGGAGGGTGTTCAATCTTCAGGTAATCCGCCTATTTTATTTCACACTAAACACTATTCACTTATGTGTGCTCTAGCCTTTACCAGGTTAGGTTAGGTTTGAACTTGTGGCGGAGATCGGGAGTTAAATGGTTAGGTAATTAATTTGTTTACTTGGACACGTGATTAGTCAATTGGAATGTATACTTGGGCTCATTGGTTGAAATCTGTAAATAAGGTGTAAATCAGAAGACATACCTAAAACACGATGGTTCAAAATCTCTAATATGCGTTTGGGTGTTGGAGTGAAGAGTGCGGGTCTGTTGGCCTGGTGTGTTGCCTTGAGACGCTCGGTGCAAGAGGACGGAGCTAGTTTTTAGGTCCTTTCTTAGCGGTTTACTGCTCTTGACAGCCATGTGGGTTGGATAAATATTAATAGCATCAAGGTAGGTGTGTGTGTGTGTGTGTGTGTGTGTTGTGTTGTGTGAAGTATGACTAAAGTAGATGGTATATCAAGGTGTTTAATAAATATGTATTAGTCACCTGAGAATAAAACACCCCAGTTTATTTTACCTGAAAGTTAAACACCCTAATGTTTTCCTGGGAGGGTTAGGTTAAGTTAAATTAAGTTAAGTTAGGCTAGGTTAATATAGACTGTTATGTTAGCGTTAGGTTAGGTTCATCTTAAGATAAATATACCAAAGGGTCAAACTATACAGGGGAAAATTAATATGGTGGTTGTTAATCTTCAGGTGATCCTTGCTGATTATAATATACACACACACAGACAACATCGTGTGGTGGATCTTCGTAATGGGAAAAACTAGACAATATATAGAGATGTTGTGCTTTTTATACCCAGGTGTCTTCTGTCCTAAGAGTAATGACCTTTGTCCTTAATGGTGGGGCACAGGTAAACTTGACCAATGCATAAACCTGTGCTTAATTATTTACAGACAGAGTGTTACGCCGTCTCTTAATTTACTTAAATATCCAGGTTCTAGGCGTAACCAAACAAAAAAGTGAAGTAAATTGAAATGGAATAAAAATAAATAAAGTAAACCTTTAAGAATTTAATTAAATATTAACACACAGAGCCTCGTAGGCTGTCACAACAAATTGATTCGCCATCGAAACTTTTAAGACAAATGATACTAAACATGGAAACATCAAAAGAATAAAAATAAAGCATTGGATTACGTTAACCCTACATAAACATATAAAAACAAACACTGAAATTAACTAACGTGAAACAACACTGAATTACTTAAATGTAACGAAGGAAATACTGATGGACATAAATAGAGACATAAATAGGTACTCACATAGATATACCACATTGGTGGCGACAGGAACAACACAAATAAATGAAGTATAAGTCACAGGTGACGAGAGTCACTCAAAGGATGTGAACTGTATGACAAGAGGACTGAACTGCCTCTGTCTCCAGGTGGAGTACTATATATATGGTCGGTTCGCGCCAAGCGACCAGCCGGTGAACATGGGTCGTTTAACGATGCAGATGGTCGTTAGAGTAACACAGAATGCTTGTTACAATAATAAATGAAGAAATAAGATGGGCTTGAACAAATAATAACAGTTAAAACCTTAACAGCACAGGGTAAGGCGACTAGATAATGTAATAGTAAATATAACACATTATTACAGGAATAATATGGAACATGGAAGCATGTTATATAACAAAAAAAATAAAAAAATACGACTCGGTCGTAACAAGAGATAGACAGACAGACACACAGAGGGAAAAAAAGTAAAGTAGTCTTACAGATTGATTTCAGTTTTTATAATTATCAACGTGTTTTAAAATCTGTTAAAATAATTAATAAACAAAAATGATCTGTGAGAGATACCTGTGAAGGGAGGGGTGATAACATTCATGGGGAGGAGAGGCCTGCATGAGGGGCGATAGCTCTCACCCTAATACTGTCGGGGTGATTCCCTACTCCTCTGGCTGACGTCACTCTTCTCAGGTAGGCGGATGCTAAAGGGTATATTAACAGTGGTCACCTTGCACTCACCTCATAGGCCAACGGCAGAGTGCAGCAGAAACATCACAATAGCTGCCTCGGCCAAGTTAATAGTGATATTAAATTTATATTACAGTTAGTTAGATAAAGGGGTATAAACTTATAGCTAACACTAATATAGTCAGGAACATCACTTTTTAAGTACTGCAGCATTGGAAAAAATAAACTTGTATTTTACTTGACAACAATGAGTGAACGTCAGCAGAAGATGGAAGGTGATCCCAAAAATACTAAAGGCTGGAGCTCTCGTGTGATGAGTGTAATGAAGAGCGTGACTGTGGAGCCGCTGATGCTGCTCGATGGTCTGGCCTTCTCCAACATGCACGTGTACATAGAGAACATGCAGATGGAGCGAGTGTGCCGAGTGGGCAGTGGCTTCTCCCAGCAAGTGTGCGACGACCTCAAGAGTGATCCAGCAGCCAGTGTGGAGGTGCAGCAGAGGTACAGCGTGTTCGCCCTCTATAATGGCATCATCGCCGCCGCTCTCCCACTCTTCTTCATCCTCTTCATGGGCGCCTGGAGTGACAAGTATGGGAGGAAGGTGCCACTGGTGGCAGTGCAGGTGGGTCACGTTCTCCACGCCGCAGGCTACTTGTTGGCGTCTTTGGCACCGCAGTGGCCTGCCGAAATGCTGCTCTTGGTCACACTGCTAGACACTCTGGGAGGCGGCACCGTGTCATTCCTGACGGCGGCCAACTCGTACATCAGTGACGTGTCTTCAGAAGAGTCGCGCACATCAAGAGTGGGACTGGCCAACAGCATCTGGTTCTTGGGAGGCCCCGTCGGTACTCTGATGGGCACTTACATCTACACGTGGGGCGGCTACCTACCACTCTTCGCTACTTCCCTCACGCTGTCTCTGATGGCCGTGGTGTACGTGGTCGTGTGCCTTCCTGAGAGTCACGGACCCTTCGCCAGGAAGGCCGAGGCCAACGCCCCGGGACACAAGTCCCAGGTGGAGCTGCGGGACAGTGTGGCGGTGGTGTACGGGATGGAAGTGAAGGCAACACCCTCCTCCACATTCCACAACACCCGCCCAACTCTCTCCATCATGATCAAGGACTTCTTCAACCCGCGCCGCATCTTTGACAGTTTCAAGTCGACTCTGAGGCAACGTGAGGGTAACACTCGAGCCCTCATCCTTATCCTCATCTTCACCAGCCTCCTCAGACGAGTCACAAGATGTAAGTATAAATGAAAGTTACAATTAACTAATGATACTTACATCATTATTTAATGGCAAGATACACACGTACGCCAAGTAATAAATTATAATATGGTGACTGACAGTCAATAGTTTTCACACTAAATATTTGGTGACCTTTTCAGCGCCTTACGTGTTCGCCTTCACGCGCCACGTGCTGGGCTGGGAGGCCAGCGACTACAGCCTCTGGGTTACCTACAAGAACCTCGTGGCTACTACAGGTAAGACACATTATCACTTTTACTCTCAAATTTGTCTCAGGCAATAATGCTAATACGTGTCACTGATAAGCCTTGGAAGGAGACTTCTTCATATTTTATTTTACATTTAAGAATAATATGGAGGTATATTTTGTGTAGAAAAATACAACATGTTTCCTGTAGCGGCTGTAATAAAGTGGTTGTGGTGGTGCTTCAGGTTCCCTGGTGGCGGTGCCACTACTGAGTGGCCGTCTGGGGGTGGCAGACAATGTGCTGGCCATGGTGGGGGCCATGTCCGGGGTCCTCGAGTATGTCGTCTACGGCTGTATCTCCGACACTCGACCATATTTTATCTGGATAGGTGAGTTGCCCCTCCTGAGATTGTCAAGTGATATACTTGGAGTATAGTTGATGTTTGTTAATAGTGATATGTGGTGGATCACAAGGTGACGTGTTACTTGTTCCCTCAGCTCCAGTAGCGGCTCTGCTGCTCAACTCCTGCACCATCGCCCAGCGGGCCATGATGACCAAGTTCGTCGCCAGGGATGAGATCGGTGAGTTACTCTTGTTACATTACGTGTTTACATGGAGAACAGATGAAACTGAACTTGATAACGTTATTTTTACATGTTTACATCTGCACTGTATCTAAGTGTTCCCTGCCTGTACTCTCCAGGTAAGGTGTCTGCTGTGCTGGGAGCCCTTGACGGCCTCATGCCCATGGTCAACTCTGCCCTCTACACCGCCATCTACCACGCCACCGTCAGCGTCTTCCCCTCAGCCCATTTCTTCCTGGGAGCTTCAGCCAGCGGCCTCATGATCGTTTTCTTCTGGTACGTCTTCTTCAGTGTTTTAGTAAACCACAAATTAATTGTCATTCTTTACGAGAGAACTGATGGTGAGTGAATCAGTTACTTGTTGTAATAAATGTTGAAAATTTTATGGCAAGCTATAATTATATTGTAATATCTTCTAACAGCGTCATCATGTGTGCCGACAAGTCTGGTCAGTATGACGTCGAAGGCGCCAAGCCCAGCAAAGCCTCAGGACCCATCACCAACAAGTCTCTAGTGATGAGAACCGACTCCTGGCTTGCCACCGACTCCTTGGCGCTGGCCCTATCCACGCCCAGTCTCCCTGTCCTTCCCGACCATTACAACATTCACCACCACCATATAGATCTCCAAAAATTTGTGTATCAAAAACCTGAAGCTACAGTGAAATCTAGTTCAGGAAATAACTCGAATATCAAGTCTCACAAGTTAATACACAGTATCAAGACTTCCCTCAGGGCAATCATGAGGCCAGGAGAAGCCTCGTGCCAAGATGTAGTCACAGTACATAAGCCTGATGCTAGGATGAACATATCAAACCTCTTCGTTAACATCAACAACATCACCAACCAAATTCTCATCCCGAAAACAACTCGTGATTCAGTGAGAGTTGGGGAAGAATCTCAAAATAATGTAAACAAAGTGGAGAAGACATTACCCCCAGTGTGAGCTGTAAACATACACAAGTTTTATGTGCCAACACTTCCTGTGATGTCAGAACATTATGTGACATTATAATTCTGGGATTGATAGTACATCAGTCTTTATTATTATTTCACATAAGCTTTACCATTAACACTCCCGATTCTAACCAAGTGTTAAATGTTTGATTGAAACAGATTATTCTGTTAGACGGAGTCATGGCGAGGACTGTACTGTACTGATCACATCCAAGTGTGTCAAGGTCACTCCTGTTGTGTTTGTGTATCTCTGTGCTTCAGCAGCTAATGTCTTTATGCTCGTCGACCCCGTCATTCCATGCGTTTGACAACAACTATTAGAATCTAAGGAAGACAGAACTTTCCTGTATTTCGACTCGATAAGACGAAAGTTGAGATGTCATGTGTTCTCAGTGTGCTACAGGGTACTAGTCTCGAGGAGGCTCTACCTTGGTTGTGTATGTGATGCGTGTTGTTCTTGTTTCCTATTTTGTTTGTAGATACATGTATAATTTATTGCAATATTTGTTTATGAATTCTCAAATATTTTGAGAAAATATATTTATTGATATCATACATTCCATTTTAATACCTTAAAGTGTTTTAAGACATTTTATTGTTTTGAAAGAAATCTGAAGCATCTCCCCAGGTAGCGCTGACGGGGTGGGGGGGGGGGGGTCTTCAGGCGGAGTTAGTTAAGGTTAGGTAGGTTAGGTTAGGTTAGGTTAGGTAGGTTAGGTTAGGTAGGTTTTCTAGAGAAAAAAAAGCCGGCTCATTTGTGACGGAATAAAGGTCAGATTCGTTTGAAACAACACAAAATACACAAGAAAATCTGTTGTTGTTAGTAGTGTCCATGGTTTAATTAAACCTAACCTTTACCATCGAATTACTACCCAATAACACGTATGTACTTAAAGCATTTTTTGTTGAGGCGCAGTAATATAGCACACTAGAGTACATTATACTTATAGCATCAGCTTGCTTATGGTTACATATTCTTTTTATAATAGTTACCGAAAATATTGATTATGTTCAACCACCATTTTCTTATAACAGCAAATGGTTGACTTTGCGGTCAACTTAAATAAAAGAAATACATCTTGTATACGTTGGGAAGACGATTCATTAGTCGACTTAAGGTACTAAAACTAGTGAGGGGATAAGTAGCCTGTCAAAGCTTAAGGTCCATAAGAGTCCCGGCCCTGATATGGTGCATCCAAGAGTGCTGAGAGAGTTGTGCAACGAGCTTGCCGAGCCCCTGAAGATCCAGTTTTGTAAATGCCTGGATGAACAAACGGTCCCCATGAATGCAAAGTGGCTTATGTGAGTCTATCTTCAAGAAGGGCGATTGCCACTCCACGAACAACTATAGACCGGTGAGCCTGACCAGCATAATATGTAAAGGACTTGAGAGTATTATCAGAGATGCTGCGATGGAACATCTACTATGAAACAACCTTGTAAAGGATTCCCAACACGGTTTTATGCCGGGGCGCTCCCGCTTAACACAATTCCTCAAGGTATTGGATATATTTGGACCCATATTCTGGAACGGGGTGGTAATATCGACAATATTTACCTAGATTTTGCCAAGGCTTTCGACATTGTACCCCACGAAAGGCTGAAAATCAAACTGGAATGGTACAGAATTCTGGGAAATGTCCTAGCGTGGATAGAAGACTTTCTACATGACTACAAGCAGTGTGTGGTGATTAATGGCACGAAATCATCATCCATACCTGTCACAAGCGGGGTACCACAGGGTAGTGTTTTGGGCCCGCTGTTGTTTGTTTGTTTCATAAATGACATGCCTGACGTTGTACACTCTTCCATACAAATGTTTGCCGATGACGCCAAGTTGTTTCTGGAAATCAAGAACCCATCGGACTGTGAAGAGGTGCAAAAGGACCTCTGTGGGCTCTAAGAATGGTCGAAGAAATGGCTGATGAGATTCAATGTCACGAAGTGTAAGAGGATGCACCTGGGGCGTACCAACGGTAAGGAGGAGTATCCTATGTCCCAACGGGATGAAGAAACTGCACTATTTGAAACTGAATGTGAGAAGGACCTAGGTGTGTATGTTGACAATAAGCTGAAGTTTTCGGGCCATTGCGAGAAGAAAGTAAATCAGAAAAATAAATTATTGGGTCTTATAAGAAGGTCGTTCAGATATCTAGACGGTCCGTCCCTCGTAACGATCTTCAAGAGTGAAGTGCTTCCCCATCTGGAGTACTGTCACCCCGTCTGGTCCCCGAGATATGCTAGGGACGGTCAGTTGGTTTAAAATGTTCAGAGGGCCACCAGACTGGTGCCTGCACTTCGGCACTTCAGCTACCCTGAGAGATTGGAGCGCCTAAACTTGCCTAGCTTCTACTACAGACGGACAGGGTGACCTAATTGAGGTGTATAAGCATCTCAAGGGGCACTACTCAGTTGGGTGTCTTTACTTGGAGCTGACGGACTCTCGCCCCACAAGGGGTCACAGCTCAAGATTGAAGAAGCCGCAAGTCCAGAAAACTGTGATGGCAAACTTTTTCGGAGTGAGACTTGTGAACTCTTGGAACAATTTGCCAGAAAGTGTTGTGACGGCACCGAGTGTGAGCTCTTTCAAGACCAGACTTGACCAACACTGGAGCAGGTTCAGGTATATTCAGGAGCCGGTACATGCCCAGTACTTGCCAACAGTGCATAACAGAAACGTGACCGATCGCCCAAGCGGCTAACTAGCCGATCAGTGGTGAAGAGGATAAAAGAAAAAGTAAAAAAGACTTTAGTTGGCTGCTCTGGGGGATGGGGGGAGAGATCTTCATATGATCCCTAAAATCCATTCAGCCCAATATCTGCCACTGGCTAAAATAAAAGAAAAAAGCAGTAAATCATCAAAGTAAATTTGCTTATTTATACGATGATGTGAGGACTAATAAGAAATTAGCTGTCTTAGCTCCTTTGGTAGTGTAAAAACCCAAGGGCGTGCGAGCGAGTCCACGGGCGATGTAAATTTTCAGGAAATATTGTACAAGTAGTGTAAAAATAACAAGTTTCCAACGTTAACATAATGACTATTCAGTTATTCATTATTTTTCTTTAGTACATCGTAATATTATATTTACTTAAACTACGAAGTAATTGGAGCAAAAATCCCGAATTTATCATTTCAATACTTATCTGGTTACTAGCGTTCAGCGGGTTGATCTTTAGACGCGCGATAACAACCGACTTACTTGTGTTCAGGCCAAACTGGACTCGAACACTAGACTTTAATTTGCGCATTTGCGTATTAAGTTGTCTGCTGGTGTAAGTCAGTTTCCGGTGTGGAAGCTCAGTGAAAGTTTGTCAACAGATTCTCAGTTGGAGTTAATCCAGTGGAGTAGACAGTTACGTCCCACTGCGTCAAACACCAAGCGAGTAAACTGTGATTGTCCTGACAACATGAGAGTCAAGTATTTACTGCTGCTTCTTGCGACAACAGGAATCTTCGGGAAGACTACTCCTGTGCCAGAAAACAGGTCACCTCGAGTCACTGCTTACACTAAAGTGGTTGATGTTAAGGATAACGACAACAGTGAGCGTCCTGAAAGAAGAACCGCATTTGTGGCAAAAGACCTGGCTAGGTATAACATCCTTTAGTGAGTCCTGGCTCCCAGACAGGGGTCATATCACAGAACAGGGGTCTGGCTGTGCCTTCTTCGTGAAGGGTAAGCCTGCTGCAGAGAGAAACTGCATTTATAGATTTGTCTTTGCCATTCGCCAACGCATCCTACACAGGGTAACTGAAATGCCTATTGGAATCAACGAGCGCCTCATGACGCTCCGAGTCCCACTGAATCACTCACGTCATGCCTTCCGTGGATACGTCCCAGCACTGTATGCAGAGGATGACATCAAGAAGGCCTTTTACGCTGACCTCGACAGATGGTGTTATGAGGGGCTTGACGTGGTGTAGTAATTCCCTTACAGATGGTGTGTGTGAGTGCGTGTGTGTGAAATGACATGACCCCATAAATATTTTGGCGCCATGTTATGTCTTTTGTACAAATACTCTCCCTAGCCTTCCTGCGTACCGTATTTGAACCATGATATGTATACCGTAATGTAAACATATTAATATATTGTGGTGTGTCCATGCTGTGTGTAATAGTGTAATCAAGCTGTATACTGATGTAGTATAGCCATGGGGTGTACTCTAGTGTACTTATACCCAATATCGTAGCGTCAGCAGGGCAGTAAACGTAATACCATGTACCGTACAGTATCTCGTTATGTACCGTAGTATCAGTAGCCATGGTTGTGTACCGTAGGGATGGTGGCGCCATCTGTTGACGGAGGAGGGAACTACGTGTGTGTTTATGTTTGCCGACTGACTGAGGGCTGATCCCCACCATGAATCCTTTAGGGAATGCTCAGGTAAGTCTGTGTTGCATTACTTAACACACATACAGCTCAAGTTGTTAGCGTAATTAACTTATGTTGCGTCAATATAAACCATAGGAATTAGTTGGTGGTGGTGGAAAGAGGCTGTACAGGGGTCATTACCTGCCGGGGTTATGTAGATGGGTTTATTTGTATGTATTTTGGGGTATTAGTTTACTGAAAATTGTGGTTTAGCTTCACTGTCAAGAGTAATTTATGGATTATCTGCAGTTAACGTTTTATTTCTGCCATAGGAAGGTTACTCTACATGGTGGTGGTGTGGACCTGACCAGAGGCTGATGCCCTCACTGTTCTAGGCCGGGGTTTATATTGCTCGAGTTTTGTGACTGTTTAGTTCTTCAGGGTCCTGTTCTTTCTTTTGTCTTGTTAGGTTAGGTTTATCCAGGTGGCAGAGCCTCCCTGGTTAGGTTAGGTCCTTCTGGCATCACTGGTTAGGTTAGGTTAGGTCAGGTCAGGTCCTTCTGGCATCACTGGTTAGATTAGACATGTATCCTGTACTGATATTTGAGTCATGTGATCATTTGGTTTTGCCAAAAAATTATTTCCTCCACCATTTGGGGGATTGGCTTGATAAACTGAAGAATTTATCATCTATTAAAAAGTTTTTTTTAGCTCCTTAACCCGGACACCTGATCTTAAGTATTATATTCCTTAAAATTTTCTTTAATAGTTAGGTTAGGCTTTGTTACTCAACAAGAAATATGGTTTACATAAAGTTAATTAGCATATTTGTTATCAGAGAACAGTAATTTGTTTTTAGTTTCAGGTGGACTTTAAAATTGTATTGCCATTATTATGATTATCATTTTTTTTTTAGAAATTCACGAAGGTGTGGGGTAGTGGTATAGAATGCTTTATGCAATTGGCATCAAGAACAAGGAAAATCTGACTTTGAATTTTCATAAACTATGAATCACCAAGTAGACCTCTTTCTTCCTCTGGGCTTGATGTAACTTTGTTGATAAGACCACAAATTATAGTACGAGGTATTTCACAGTTATCAATAATTCTTTTTAGGTTGTATAGGTCCTCAATGAGCACTTGTGTGTTACAGGGTACAGCCCCAGGTCAGAGGTTCTTGGGTGCAGGCAGCGGCATAACAAGTGCTGAACGAGACAAGATCTACCAGTGGATCATTGAACTTGCAAACCCTGATACAAGAGAAAATGCTCTCCTTGAACTGAGGTAAAGCTTACCACCGTATTTGTGAAATGGGCGGTGGTAAGTAGCTAGAACAGAGCCCCCTAAATCACATATAAAGTACAGTATTTCAGATGACAAGCCAACGAGACCTAACTAAAACCATGTTCGGCTTATGTTCTACACAGGAACACTTGTATTTTGCTGAATAATTTTAATAAAGTCATCAACAATATGTGCCTTTGGTAAGTTCCCTACAAATCATGTTTTCATAGTGTGATTTGGTTAAAGTGTAATGAATGTATTGGAGAACACATGTTATTTGGATATAAAATGATTGAGTAAAAGGAACTATGTCACTCAAGTAGGAATAAGCGTTTATGTGGTCACTTTGGCACCCCCGCAGTGTTAGTTTATCTTTCATATGCATCAGACGCGTTACTGCAGACTGGGTTTTATCTTAGAACTGTAGAAGTACTGTTTGAACTTTTTTGATTTTAATTACAGTGTGAAGAATTCTGGTGGAGGTGGTAGTCATTTCCTGGGGTATGTTACAGTTGAATATCAGTGAGGGATTATTCTGTTAGAGGTTATGAAGATTTGAGGGGAATGTGTGTGTTTGGTGAGTGCTGAGTTTGGAGAGAAGATGAATTGAGGGCGAGGAGGGTAGGAGGAAAATCTGGGACTGTCAATGGAATGTTTACGTAAAAGATAAAATACTGACATGTTAAAATTATGAGAAAAGAATGGATGCAAAGTGAATGATTATGGAAGTGTTTATGTTAGATGAATTCCATTAGGTTTGTAGGAGCAACAAGAGAAAGTGTATGTTTGAAAGGTGCAGCTAAGTGGAAGAATATGTATATTTTTCAGATGTCTTGCCCTGTGGAAGAAGTTGTGCTAAATTCACTGTGCTGTTTAGTGGGTGACAGTAGGCAGCAGGAGGATGTAGGTAGATTAATTAATGGCATCCTTGAAGTAAATTATGTTATATACTAATTGAAATTCCAAATGTTATATTTTCTATTACAAGATGATGATGTTTTCTTGAATTACTGCCAGGTGTTGGGTGTGACCTAAAGTACAGTACGGTATGTAAAATATTTTCTAACAGTGGCATAGACTTTATTTTGCATTGATATAAATTGTAACCAAGTTCCTGTTACACAGCAGAAAAGTATATATACTGTAGCAGTAATTGAAGCTTTAGGATTTTAGATACCTTTATGGGCTTTATATTCATGTCATGGTTAGGATACCATGTTTACATTCAAATGTAAGTAAAAAAGATACAGCTAATTCACGGGTTGAGACATCAAAGTAGGATATTGATATCATGTGCAACTCAAGGTAGCTACCCCTACTATTATTTCTGAATAAATGTTTGGAATTTGAATGATGTTACTAAGAAATGAGCCACATTAAGATGCCCTGTGGTGTCTTGTTAATTAACCCATCTTTCTACATGCAGTAAGAAGCGTGAGTCCGTCCCCGACCTTGCACCACTCTTGTGGAACTCCTTTGGAACCATCGCCGCCCTCCTGCAGGAGATCATCAATATCTACCCTGCTATTAACCCGGCCACTCTCACAGCTCATCAGAGCAATAGAGTCTGCAATGCTCTTGCTCTTCTTCAAGTAAGTATTTTGTGTGTGTGTGTATAATGAAAGAAAAAAGTCGTGTCGTGGATTTTGGTGAAAACATATGCCATATATATATATATATATATATATATATATATATATATATATATATATATATATATATATATATATATATATATATATATATATATATATATATATATATATATATATATATATATATATAGTAAAACCTCGATTAACTTACCCTCGATTAATCAACTTTCGGGTTAACCGTCGATCCCAGACCCCTAAAATAAATAAATAAATTTGATTTTCCGTATCCCAGTGCATATAGTAAGTAGATTAAAAAAATGTTTGTTTACTCAGTGCATATAGTGCATGAAATAAACAAATCCTATACAGGTTGACAATTCTTTATCCAGAATTACGAAAACCGTAAAGCTCTGAAAACTTAAAGTTTTTTCGTGGTGCATTACTCGTGTGATATCGAACATTACTTGGACCTGATGCTACCGGGCGCTTGACTCACGCGGGACAGCTGGTGTGAGTGAGGCGTCACTCACAATAATATGCATTTATGGAAACAAATATATTGCACGTATATATTTTTTTGTGTACTGTACTTACACAGATTTCAAATTGGGCGCGTTTTTGTTTTAATTGGGTGCCATGAGACCTATCGAGCTGGCAACACTGATCAGGCCTTAGTCTTCGTTGAGATACTGCAGAGTAAGCAACTCCTTCTGACTGCGTGTTTGTGCTTCCACGTGTTTGCTTAAGTGACAATGCCGCCAACTAAAGGCAAAAGGAAGCGTGTTGTGCTTAGTATTAATGATAAGTTGAAAATACTAAACCAATTGAAGGAAGGAAGATCAATAGCAAGCCTCGCGACTGAGTATAATGTTGGTGTTACAACAGTGAAAGACCTGAGGCATAATCAGGATAAGGTAGAGGGTTTTTCTCTTAAGTTTGATATAAGTGAAAAAGGAAAGAAAGCTTTGGATAATCGTGCCGATGATCCACTTGTCATGTCAATAGACGAGAGTGATTCAGATAACTAATTCTCTACAACACAGTGGCTCTACTTTACATACATTCATGGAAGGATTATGGTACTGTAAACACTATTTTATTTTTTTCTAAGGTTTTTGGATACTGCTTATGTGCCGTACAGTACTTCATTAATAAAAATTTTATTAAAGTATTATGTTCTTTGACTTTTCCTGTTAATGAATATGTTGTATTTCTTTGTGTATGAACCTCTGTACTGCGTGGCCGTGAGAAGTGGTACCACCCTCAGTGCCAAGACCTGACTGAATTATACTCAGAATAGGCAAACTGTACTCCAAGCTTTGTCAATAGATTTGTTAAAACTATAAAAAAAATACTGTCCCCTGCTGTTCCCTCCTTGCCCCCTTTCTGCTCTTCCCCTTCAGCCCATCCGTCTTTGAAATGTGTGTAACTCTTGATACAGTTACAGAATGATGAGAGAAAGAAGTAAAAATTTCAGCATATACCTAGATCACGCGCACCTACAGTGATTTACTTGCATATATATATATATATATATATATATATATATATATATATATATATATATATATATATATATATATATATATATATATATATATATATATATATATATATATATATATATATATATATATATATATATATATATATATATATATATATATATATATATATATATATATATATATATATATATGGGGGTAGATGTTGCTGCTATAATTGTTCGATTACATCAGGATCTCACTGAAAGTCCATAATCTTTACAGTGCGTAGCTTCACATCCGGAAACACGATCTCAGTTCTTGGCAGCTCACATTCCCCTGTACCTGTATCCATTCTTACAAACCGTCAGCAAAACTCGACCCTTTGAGTACCTGCGTCTCACGTCGCTAGGTGTCATCGGTGCTCTGGTTAAGGTAAGAATCCTGCTTTAATATCAAAGATTTTTCTGATAAATGACAAAGCTGTTTAGCAATGAGTGTTCTGCATTTACTGTACTGTAGTTGTGTCTATCCATCCATTATCTTCACCTCATTTCTTTAATATTTTAGATGCGATTCACTGCAAGTAGATTAATTTCATGTATGTGAACCTCCAGACAAACTTTCATTATTCCAGTACCTATATGTATGAATTGATGAATTGCCACTTACATCTCGTACAATCTACAGACGGACGAACAAGAGGTAATAAATTTCCTGTTGACTACCGAGATCATCCCACTGTGTTTGCGCATTATGGAGTCTGGGTCAGAGCTGAGCAAGACAGTGGCTACCTTCATCCTGCAGAAGATCCTTCTTGATGAGACCGGACTCAACTATATTTGCCAGGCGAGTTTTAGAGGGAAAGGTATATCATGCATGAGTGTGTTGTGAGAGGAATAGGATCGCGAGGGTTCAGAGGAAACATTCAGTGAGTTAGTTGCAGGATGGTGTTCACTGAATGTTTGTTTGATGACACTTGAAAAGGCTGAGAGAAGTGAATACAGATGTCTAGTGATTAAGTAGTCAGGATGATAATTTTCTAGTTATCAGATGATGGAAGATTTTGTTGTAAGAACAGATTGAACCAGCCCAGATGTTAGTTAAATCAGTATTTGAGCAAGTGTGTTAATACCTGTACAGTAAAGCCTCGAATAACGACGGTAATATGTCCTCCAATATTGCAGTGTGAGGTGAATCGTCGTATCATGAATCATTAATTACCATTAAAATAAAGCAATAATAATGAGATGATTTCCATAGTGTGACCTTTTCATTTATGCTGTGTGATATTTTACCCTCTTTTCCCCCCAAAAAGGAAAATTAATGAAAAATAAAAACTATAGTCTTTAAATAATGGTTATTAATACACCTTATACAATATAAATCAATAATGTAATAGTCGACCCTCGTTAATTCGGACCCCTTTAATCCGGATTTCGGATAATTCGGACAAAATCTGAATGAACTTTTTTTTTTTTTTAGATTTGTAGGAATATTACCTACGCGGACCTTAAGCTAAAATGCTGATCCACCCACTGCTGGGATAAAACACCAGCGTCTTTTTGGTTAAATGGAACATCTCAACCACTAGTGTGGGGGGGGGGAATGCAACTTTTAGCTTCAGACATGAAAAATATTTACCATTTACTGCCAGTAAACAATGAAAACGTAAAATATGTACCAATTAGTAATGAAAAGTTGTGCAGTTCCTTCAGCAAATGAAACTCACCAACTTACAATAGGCTAAATTACCTTACAACGTGTTTTCAGTAGTCTATGTTGAAGTTCTTAGCACAGGCTAACTTATCATATCATATACGGTATCACAGTTAATACATTGAATTATGAAGGAATGAATGTTACTGGGGCAGAGGAGGCATTCTGTTAATAGCTAAGAGGTATTTTGTTAAATTACCAAGTGCTAGTGACATGTGGAACTTAGCTGTAAATTACCAAAGGATTTTTTGGTGAAAGCAACATTAGAGGGAGCAGGCTAATTAGTTTAGTTTAGTGTAGAAAGAATATCATGAGATAGGTGGTCAAATTATTGTAATCAGACAGGATATCCTTAGTTGCTGTGGAAAAAAACAGACAATCATATCATCTCAGAGGTCTAAAAATATTTCAGAGATTTTTTGGACAAGTTGCTCATTATGTGATTTCCTATTTTAATTTAGTAAAAGTTTTCAGAGATTTACAGTAGGAGTCTGATAAAATATATCAGATGCGATATACTTTTTTTTTTATAAAGCCATAGGATATTTTAGTCTTTGGCAGGAACTATTTACAGGGTAGCCACAGTCAAGAGCAACACAGCTCCTCTTCTCATTTAATATAATTTTTCTTTCAAACTGACTTGCCATGTGTCCTTGTAAATTAAAAATGACCAATTTAATTTTTATCTTGAGTTTTTCGTCCACTGCAGACTTATGAGCGATTCTCCCATGTGGCCATGATCTTGGGCAAGATGGTGATTGCTTTAGCCAAGGAACAGTCTGCACGGTTGCTGAAGCATGTTATACGCTGCTACTTGAGGCTGTCAGATAACCCAAGGTATGTATGCTTTGATTTGTTACAATTTTTTTTTTAAATAAAAAATCTAGTGAAATACAGTACAGTGAAAGTAATAAATAATGAGGAATGGATACAGTGTGACTGAACACTTACCTTTAATGTAGTCAGCTGAATGCACTTGGGGCCCCCATAATTTTCTAATTATACATGGAGACTACATTAACTGGAAACGTTTCGGTATAGAAAATGCCTGCGTCATTTGAAAAAAAAAAAAAGTCACAACTGCGGCGGTCGTAAGTCCAAGCAGTCGTAAGTCGGGGTCTAGCTGTAATTAACAAAATAATAATAAATCCACAGATAAATACATTTATAACATAATCATAGCATTATTTTCCAGTAATACTACACTACAACTACACTACTTTTAGCAATAATAATAATGGAAGACCCTCATGTAACGAGGATGGCCTGCCCAAGGGCCTCCTAGGCGTGAATTTGTTTAAGGTGTAGAAGCTGTCGCCAACACAACAACCACATCGTAAATTAACGAGCTGCATGACACAGTGTCAAGGAATAGTCCGAGAAGACTGGACAGCTCGCCAACTGCACTGGCTAACCATTACCCCGGAATACGATTCGTAAATCGATTAACATCCAGGTTCCCAATTACTGCTGGGTAGACAGAGGCAAATGGCATAAAGAAACTTGCCCGTAGTTTCACCCTGCCCGAGGATTGAACCCGAGTCCGCTCACTTGCGAGGCGAGGATGCTAACCATTACACCACAGGCTTTTAGCAATATTACTTTGACACAACAAGATAAAATGGACAAACAATGGGAATGAAACAAACAAAAGTAGGTAATTTCGTTCAGGAAGCTTCCTTATGGCCGAGCGTGTGGCGTGACAGGCAAATAGTCACCCTGGAACCTGATAACCTGCGCTGGGCATTTAAACACTGGCGGAAAATGGCACGCGCATTAGTACATCACCCGGGGCGCAATAATCGGGCGTCTTAGACATCACCTTGGGCGTAAGGGTTAAACGCTTAAGCAGACCTCAGTTCTGCAAATAGATTGAACTGAGAATGTAGTGTCTGTAAGGGATTATTCTGTCTCAGTAAGAGGGGTGGGGGTGAGAAGTTTGGCTGGAAAACAGCAGGGAGAGAGGCAGGATAAGGAAACTGTGAAATAGGGTGTGAGGAAAGGTGGTGAAGGGGCAGTAAACCTATGGATGGTGACATATAGGTGGCATATTAAGACACTATCTCACCTTATGACAGCATGCCAATGTCTTTAAATCATGCCCAGAGCAGTCGTCAATCTTTCACTACCAAAACAACACAGGTGGCAGACCTCTAATTGACTGCAACCCGTTCCTCTCAGACTGGTGTCTCACAGCACTGGGGAATTTATATATACTATTGCTATTCGGACAGCTCTGTCTTTCACGTCCAGCAAACACTTTTTAAAATAGGTAGTGTTTTCTCAGGCCATACAGAGTCTGAAGTAAGAAGTCAAATGAAACTATACAATTTATTTACGTATTATGCTTTGTTGGTACAGTTGTAGAAATGTGTTCCTACACCCCCTGTGGTAATCTGTCTCTAAATGGCAACTTTGCAGTTGTAGTATCACTATTTATGAAAGAATGGGTATATTGGTCATGTAACAATGGATGTGATTGGTGAATAGGTTATATTGGTTGGCTTTTTGGTGGCATGGGTTACCACGGGGTGGTGGGAACACATTTCCGCAACTGTACAATAGTATAAATAGGCCAAGCATATAATTAATTCTCTAAAATATTAGGATATATTTTTTAGCAAATAAGAAGTACAGGGAGTCCCTGGGTTATAAACGGGTTCCGCTCCTGATGACGTTCTTAAGTCGGATTTGTACGTAAGTCGGAACACATGCTATGTGCATACCGTACTTACAGAACAATGTTTAAAATCCCACTATATCATAGTCTAAGTCCTTATATACATCTAAAAGCACTTAATTTAAGATAAAATAAGAAATAGAATGACAAAATATAGTAAATGAAAGTAAAAAAAGAAGTCATCAGCTAAATAAAATACTGTAAATTTCAAGTTTAACTCCTTTCGTATCTGCGGACGTTCGCAATTCGGAGACCCCGTATTCTTATTCGTATTTGAATATTGAACTCGTGTATTCACTCCATCCCTGATGTGAGTACATGTGGGCAACTGTCCCAGATGTAGTGAACTCAAAATGTGTAGAGACCATATCATACTGTATGTACCAGCCCAGTGAAAGGATTGAGTGCCTTCCCATTTGTGTAAAAGAGAAACTTAAACAAGATTATGTGTAGTTTTCATTTCTCTCTAATGTAAAACTTGTTCAACAGAGCAAGGGAAGCTTTACGTCAGTGTTTACCAGACCAGCTGAAGGACCAGACCTTTGCTGCCTGCCTCAAGGATGATAAATCCACTAAACATTGGCTGCAACAGCTCCTGGCCAACTTGGAGTCCACAGCTGCTGCTGACCCCCGAATTGCCCTCCCTCCCCTAGCAGCTCAGTGAAGCAGGAGATTGTGGGATTTGAGAGGACTTGGCCACAGTTGTGTCAGTTAATGATGCTGTGATTTCAAGTCATCTTTCCCATCTATGACATACATGCATCTCTTGCTGTTAGTGGTGCCATGATCAAATGTGTATCCTTGGCTACAGTAAGATTTATAGATGGTGGTGCTGTGATCAAGGACATCCCGTGCAATCGCGTCTTGTGCAGGCAGTGCTGTGATAAAATGTACATTCTTCTGTGCAGTTATATTTCCCAGTGATGCTCGCAGCTTGCTGTACAGCCAGGCTGCTCCGAGGTTATGATGAAAGGGAATTTTCTAAATGTCCCTTTTAAATACCAAACAATTCCCCTCCTTCCCGTAGGTGCTCTGTCACTTTAAGACAAACTTTATGATGCTTGATTGATCAGTTTGAGCATTTCTAAGGGAATTTGTATATGTAAATAATGCCAAAACCAATTATTTTTAAGGCTGCTGAGTGTAGAAAAACTGGTGAAGTTAACCATAGTTATTATATACAGTATATATATATTTCTAAGAACTTTGAAATAAATATTATTCTTGTCCATTGCATAATAGCAAATCAGAGCAAGAAGTGACTCTCTTCTCCAATAAAGATGTTTTTCCAGTGGAGTGAGAAGCAATGGTTTCATCAGTCATTTTGAAAAAATATTTTAAAGATAATGTGTCCCTTCTGAGATATCTAAATGTAAATGAGGGTTAATATATGTTGTTCTCTCATGTATTGTACCTGGTATAACTAAACATTCATATCTGAGGACAAGATGAGTTGACAATGAAATTACAGTACAGTACTGTATTGTGTTATAGTTTATACCAACCAAGAAATAATTAATGTTGTTAACCAGACACTGTACAGGCATCTCTCGTTTAACAATAGAGTTGTGTTCTTCAAAGAACTAACATTAAGTGAAATTATCGTTTAATGAGGGATAACAACAAAGTATGGAGGGTGAACAACAGGTTCAAACGGCAGGGCTGTAAACACTGAATATGCAATACTGTACTCCCTAGTATTAATAATAAATGAGATAGTTATAAATGGTTTTGAAGTTAAGCAATTGATTGATTTATTAGCTCCAAACTCCTATATAAATGATGTGGTTCAGAGTTAAACAATTTAGTGAGCAAAAGGCGAGCCAAATTCGAACAAAGATTGCTATGATAAACAGTAAAATTGATACATAACGTATTATAAGATACGACAGCACATATTTTATGTACAAAAAATAGCTCCTTCCACACTCAAGCTATCCTCTGGGCGACGTGACACAGAGACGTATGGTTGCTGCCGCAGAGGGAGTCGGTACACGGCTGGGCTTGCAACGCAGCTACAGCCCACTGCCTCAGTTACGTTCACTTCACACATATATTGTACACGCCCATGCTCTTCATTTTTCTTATTTTATAGTTTTATATTATATTTTCTTTATTTCTAAGCCACATTAGAGTATTGTAATGATTTTTCCACAACTTTTATAGTTCCATTACATGTAACAATGGCACCATGCCATCTCACAAGCCACCTCATCCCCATTTTTTTTGCCCATTCCACTGTGTCAAACTATCACTATACTGAATATTAAGTGAGAAAGGGTGTCCAATAAATTTTATCGCTCAACCGACTTAACGTTAAGTGAATTGACACTAAACGAGGGATATCTGTACTTGTGTTTGATTTGATCTGGGTTTAGTTGTCTGGTTCTGGTTCATAAGAAAGGAAACCTTCAGGCAACACTTCTTGGCAATGACAGATCTTATACATGTTCTACTTATAATAGTGTTGGAACTCTGGTGTGGTTAAGCATACAGCTCCTGCATGAATTAAATATGTAAAGCATTAGGCTACTGAACTGTGCCATATATAATTAAATTCATGGGGTAAAAACAAAACAAAGGTGGACAGAATATGGTGAAACTGTACAAATGAAATTCACCTTTTTGCCAGTACAGTAATAAGTTTATATATGTGTAAATTGCTTGGAGCTCATGTTATTAGGGCGGTGACATGTGAATGTGACCAGAACTCTCAGCAGGGTGAGCTTGGTCTCGTACAGTTTTGTGAATGGTAACACAGCTTGAGGAACCCATGGCTGTTCTATACTATAGTACTTGCTTCTTGGTATTTTGGTTCAGATAATCTAGTCTCATTTGGAAGGTTTGTAATTGTTGGAGGTCTTCAGATAATTGCCAACTTTATAAGCGATATTGAAGAGTATATACCAAGGAGGAGGTTCGTAAATACAAATTGAATGAGAACTAACTACTGTAGGTAAAGTCCAAATACTGCTGTCTATTGCTTTTAGTGTTGTGTTCATGTACTCCTTGACAACAGGCTGTAATATGTGACTTAAAGAGACGTATTCCACTATATTTACTCAGCTGAGCAAGTTTTTCTTTTTTATTTTCAAGAAGGAATATAATATTTTATGTAGAGCTTGTACTTATGTAGTATTGAAGCAAGCAGTGATAGTCTCCCTCTTGTAGCCTCACATTACACAAATTTTTCGACACACTGTGATGAGGTAGAGTGAAATTAATGTATATGTCATTGCCAGCTCAAAGAATGGTAATTATTGTTGATTTTGTGCTGGTTCACTTGACACTGGTTACTTCACTATACAGGTTGACAACCCTTTATCCGAAATTCCAAAAACCGAAAAGCTCTAAAAACCGAAAGTTTTTTTGGAGGGCAATTTTTTTTTTTTTTAAACAGGGATTAGCCCACCCGGGCATAGATCACTGACCCACATCAGGGCCTGGGGGCAAAAATGTAATAGTAATAATAATTATTCATAGTAAATAAAATTTTTAATAAAAATACACCAAAATAAAATAATAATAATAATAATAATAATAATAATAATAATAATAATAATAATAAAATATGATAATAAAATTAATTATAACAATAATACTGTAATAAAATAAAGAAATACAAGAATGAAAAAAGATCAAAAGTGAGAGACATGACCTAGACCTATGAATTGTTATTATAATTTTTATTATATGTTCGCCACCCAGGCCCCAATGTGGGTCAGTGACTTGTGCCCGGGTAGGCTTAAAAAATAAAAATAAAAAAATAAATAAATCTGAAAACCGAAAAATTCCAAAATGCCTCTGGCCCCAAGGATTTCGGATAAGGAATTGTCAACCCGTACATGTCAGGGATCACCGCCAGGAGTGTGAGCATGTGGGACAGCTATGCCTGAGATTTTGCATTGTCAAATTTCTGACCTTCACATTTTAAAATTTATAAAATCAATTAAGCTTTGTGTGTTGTTATATCACTAAGATTTATTGGTGACAATAAGTGAGGATTATTAATTACACTGCTGGGTATTAGCCATCAGCTGTCACATTAGTTTCTTGAATTTATGCGAGTGGTGATCTCTTGAGATATATACTGTACCTTATGTATGTTTTTCCTGCTGTGAGGGGTAACATTGATAAAAGTTATGATGACTAAGTTTGTCTTTGTTACTTTATACTGGCAGTTAAGATTCAGTATTTTGTGGATTAGCACTTACAAGTTTCGCAGTATTTTATTGCACTAACCTGTATGTAACTTTTGGATGATAGCCCCAAAGACTAGCATCACCATTGTTGTTTTCAGCAAATATGTGTTGGAAGTTATCTGTGGGGTATAATTGCCCCTTCCTGTCATCGATAAGACATATTGTAGCATGTAGCAAGTCACGTTAATTGTGTAGGTTTTTTGTTTTGTTTTTTCTTATGGGAGACCAGATGTACTATCGTACACAAAAGTCATGTCCACTACCCAGCCACAGTGAGGTTTCGAAACAGCTGGGGAAAATGCTATGGTCGGCCAACAGATGTCGCCCACTGTAGTGTGTGTGTGTGTGTGTTGGGGGCTGGATGAGAGGCAGGTTTATTTATTATTTATACCACCATAATTTCAAACTGCCTTTTTAACTACGTTTTGTCTTAGTTGTTTCTTTATGGTTACGAATTCATGGAACAGGTGCAGTGCCCTGGGTGCTTATTGCCACTCAGGTCACAATGATACTTTAAAGAATGGAATATATTAAGGATAAAAGTGAAATATGCAAGGATCAGGGTGAAGGGCCTTGGTCAGCTAGTTTTACTCAGCGACCATGTCACAATTTTGTTGTTATTCCAACAAAGAGATTATGGTAATATTTATTTATATTACACCCATCCTTTGCTTAATAAATATTTGTGATAATATGCAATCTTATATAATTATACACTTATGTTAAAAAGAGTGGAGTGAAAAAGTTATCAGTATATAAGATAATATTCAGACTTAATCTAGGTGACTGTCCCAATTCTTCCAAGTTCGTGTTTAAACACCCCACCACAATATGCAAGCTTCATATATTTTGGTGTGTGCTCAGGTACCGTTAATATTGTGTGCTGAACATCATGAGCATTTCAATGATGGTAGCAATTGTAACTATATACAGTAATTATATTGTGCTATAAGACAACACATTCCACGACGTGTCATACAGACCATTGTATACCACACAATACATAATTTGTGGCTGTTAAGTTACTTTGTTATGAATTTTCATGCAATATAGTTTAAGACATCATTAAGGACATGGATTTAATATAACACTGTAGGTGAGTTAATATATATTAATTGTATTTATAAACAATACTAAAATCCAAACAATACACACACACACCTTAGTATTTGGTCCAGCCACCCATTGCATTCAGGATTTCATCAAGGCGATTAGGGATGGAGTCGACCAGCTTCAGGCACACCCCTGGTCGTTGACGTAAACTCTCCCACACGTCGGAAGCTTTGGCCTCTATTGCTGCACAGGTTCGCTGCTCCCCAATATCCCAATCATGTTTCATCATGGTCCAAATATGTTCAATCGGATTAATATCACATCCTAGTGTTGGCCAGTCGATGACCTCAATTTCAGGGTGATCCTGGAGGTAGTCCTTCACTATGTTGCTGGTATGAATGGGACTGTTGTCATGAACCAGCCTGATAGTGTGGGGGGCTTTAACTCCCATAGCCCGGACTGTAGGAATTAGCACTTGCTCCAGGATGTCTACATACTGCTCACCAGTGAAACGGCCATTGATCTTGACCAGTTCACCTGGCCCATATTCCCACATCCACCCCAAAATGTCACTGACACCCTACCACTCACTGCGCGATGTTGAATGTGTTTCTCCTGGTAGCGTGTGTTGGGGGGCCACCAGCACTGCCATGCTTCGCTCCCACTGACCTGAACACCGTTTCATCGGTAAATATAATGGTTCTCCAGTATTCTTATCTATGTGGAAGGTGTTCCAATGCAAAGCCGAGTCGACACTCCTTGTGAGTAGGTGTTAGCCACCCTTTGTGAGCTGGAATATGGCAGTCGATCCCGGCTTCGCGTCTCATCGTCATGCGATGGCAGTTGAGGCCCAGATTTCTTGTATGCTCCACTGATGTTCACATTGGATATGCCGTTGCAGCTGCCACAATCATGGCATCCATCCTTGCCGACGTTACTCGTGGCCTCCCGCTTCGAGGTTTCGTCTCCATGAGCCCTCTTCCTCCCACTGGCGGATCCACCTCCTAATCGTCTTGGTGCTCCTCCCCACTTCGAGAACAATGTTCAGCACAGTTGCCCCGGCTCTCCACATCCCGATGATTTGGCCTTGCTCAGCAATCACTGCCGACGAATTTGCTCGTCCTGCAGGCATATCTGAAATGGCAGAGTAATATTATGTTGTGGTAACTGATGCAGGCTTTTATATACTAGAGTAAATTGATGGTATTAGTAATACCTAGGTGAAGCATTATTACTCTGACATAACGTTTTGTTAAATCTTTTTTGATCAACTGCCCAAGAAACCCTTCCTATTTCATGTATTCATAGTGCACTGCAAGTGGATCACACCCCCCCCAAAACCTCCACCACCATCCCTGCGACTGTAGAGTGAACATTCGCCGATAATCATCATCAAGATTTAGTTTAACCAGACCACTGACACCCATTTGAGTCTCTCCTAGGGCTGGCCAGAGGGATTAGTTAACATATATTTGTGTTTCTATAACTTAGTGTTATATTGTTTGGAGGAGATTACAGTATTTCAAAAAGGTCAAAACTGAACTTGGGGAAAAGTTTGGGGTCTGCTAAAATATCCTACATTGTAGGGTTTGTGAAGCACATTGTTCGATACCGATTATAAATAGGGCATTCAATGAGAATATGTTGGACTGTTATTTGTGTTCGGCAGTTGGAGCATATAGGTGGGGCTCCATTAGGGGAAGACACGAGTTGGCCATGCGTCAATCGCGTATGCCCAATTCTCAGACGATTCAGAATAGTTTTGTGATGAGAGGATTGTTTTGATGGTGACCAAGGATAAACTGATGATTTGATCATTTTTAGCTTATGGCTTGTTGGTTCATTTTCCCAGGACTTCTGCCAACCGAAAAATGCTTATGTGTATAGAAGATTTTCAACTCAATATCACATATTCTTTCACCTGTACAAATATCTGCTGTCACTCATGGGACACCCTGCAGTAGTATAAGGACGACATGGGCTATGGTGACAAATTAATGTGACTTACCTGTTGGTGACGACGATGGTAGGAACGAGACCTCGGCATGTTTCAGTGATCGATATCACCTCCTTCCCCTGGTGTGGGTGGCGCCAACCTTGGTAACGTGTGTATTCTCCGTGACTACCATTACTGGTAGTCACAGAGAATTAATTACTGGTGTGCCCATCATTCGCACCGTCGTAGCCATGAACGGCAGAGATATGGTCGTTGTAGTGCTTTTATTTACCCGTTGCACATCTCTTACCATGCTTAATAATATTAACTATCTTCATGACATTTTTATTGTTATCAGTGATTGCGGAATTCACGATGTTATGCTCCACCTACACACAGCCTGTTACTAGACTAACCCCCACCTCCTCTATTCCCCCACACACATTACAGTGGGCGACATCTGTTGGTCGACCATAGCATTTCCCCCAGTTGTTTCGAAACTTCAGAATCAAGGCCATTCGAAACCTCACTGTGGCTGGGTAGTGGACACGACTTTTGTACATGATAGTATAGTACAGTTAAAGAGGACTTCTTCAGGTTTAAGTTTATCATGTCGGGCAAAATTTTTGGAGTGTGTAACAAGATTCACATTTTCCAGGCATTCAAATATCAGTGAGACAATTCTCTTTATAAATCATGAATCCTGGACTTCATTTGTACAGTATATGGTGGACTAAACCTTTTATTGTGAGAGATTCTATTATGGTTTTCTGTGTAAGAACTGATGGTCTGACATACTGGTTTGTCTTGTAGGTTAATTTGGTAGAACCTAGATGTATTAAGAGTAACAAAGTATAAATACTGCTGATAAGTGTGTAAAAACTGGGATTGACCTCATTTTTCAGGTAAGGGACACTGAGGAAATCTTTATATGTGTGTGTGTGTTGGTCGGCAGAAGTAGTGCAGCATGTGGTCATTGCATCCAAGTTTGTGTTATTCTTTATTTTGCTTGTTTGATTGGCATACGAGTGGACAGACTACAGAAGAGGAGCTAGGGAGCCATGGGCACAGTTGTTGACTCCTGATGTATGGTATTGTAAATGGATACCAACCAATATTTAGAAACAGAACTGTGGTTATGTTAAAATGACTGACAGGTAAAATGAAATGGTTTACAACAGATTAATGGACACACAAACATTCAGGGGATGTTTATCATGTTTCTTAATACAATAGTGTATTTGTAAAGTTAACATGAAAAACAATAAAGAGCATCGGTGGTAATGAAGAATATTCCAATTTATTTTGACTGGCTAACTGTAGTAAGTTCTCACTTGTGATTTTGTAGAGGGCTGGCTGAGCTGAAAATTTTCTTATTTAATTTCAAAAGCAGAATATTTGGGATATATTTATGACTTCTTTCAGATGATGTATATAAAACCTCAAAGCTCTTGCAATGAGTTCAACGTACAATATCAAACACGTGGGAACATTTGATAATCAAAAACTAAACATACGTTCAAAAAACTAAAAGAAAAACCTGCTTTGTTGTCTTTTCAAATGTTTTAGTTAGCATTACTGCATTATAGGGATATCAATAAACCAAATTTTCATGTGTAGCGTTGTACCGTATTGTTTGAAAGTACTAATGTATCATGTGCCCTTAGACTTAAGAGAATGACAGAAGGGTGTGTGTGTGTTCATAACCCTGTCCTTTTATGTGAGAAAATTGATATCTCAGGGTTACACTGTCAGATATGATTTTTTTTTATGAACAATTGTACTATATGTACTGGTGTAGAAGACAGTTGGGATTGTGAATTTTTGGCCTCATAGCTTCTATCTGTCACCTAAATTGACATAAAAGAAGTTCACTGACATTGATACAGTGAAAATGTGTCTCTTGCAGGTATCACTTCAGCTGTTGAAACAAGGCAGGCATTGTTCTCAACTCTGAAATTTTTTAGTAAAACTAACATCTAAAGAGGTACAGTAGTCTGACTTTTATCACAACTTGTTCATCACCCTCATAACTTGACCAATGTGAGAAGTTTATTACCAATATCATGAAGACTTATTGTACGAGTGAAACATATTGCAACCTTGAAGATATAAACCCAGAAATAAGTGCTTGGCTTACATAATATAAACAAATGGTTTAACTTGTGAGTGTTGCTTAGGATTTTTGAAATACTGTTCACTTTCCACCTCTGGGTTTGATAACTAACACTGGAGTTGATGCTCTGTACTTAAAGCCATATGAATTAAACCGTTATTGTAATTGTTTATTCAAAGGATTGTATTGGAAGTTGACAGTCGACACAATGCTACTTTTGAAACATTGTGTACTGTACTTGTGTAAAGGTGTGTTAGGGTATATTATATATCACCCCAGCACATCTGAATTGTTTTATGTTTACATTCAGGGGTATGGAGTTAATGTGGGACAGAGTTTTAGGCTAGTACAGGCTTTTAAGTTTTGTCTCTATACAGGTCGCCCTCATTGTGCTGGATTTGTAAGAACCGGACTTACAGTTACACGGCTTATTTTTGTGACTAAATTTGTTTATGCCAGGTTAAGGTTGATGTGAACATGGGTGTGCACCGTGGAAAAACATCTTCCTCACCAGAATGCACTCAGAGATTGTTGTATATAAACAACTGTTCTACTCACTCACTTGAATCTTCTTGGCTCTGATAATGTTTCCTCCAAAACATCATTTAAGTTTTAATACAAGAACCCAAAGATGTTGACACTAGAAACAAAGTTGGAGATGTTGAAAAGTCTTGAAAGTGGTGCCTATTATCGCACACACTCGATCTGTGACTCGTACTGGCAGCAACAGTATCCCTGATAACTGGTAATTTACCTGAAGAGGCCATCTGGACCGAGTGTGACCCTGCCGCTACCTAATGATGACCTTACACCACCCTCTGTCCTCACAACACCATATAGTTCTCTTTAGTCGCTTAACACCAATGTTTCATCATACAGAAAAAACAGGAGTTTGTAAGTACAATACTCGTATATTTACTTATAATATTTGCATGTATGTACTGTGTGCACGTGTGCCCTCCATGGACACACACCTTGCACACACATTCCTTCAAAGAAGAATATGAGTGCAACTTTAAAACATTGTATTAGTTTACAACTGTGTTTCTGTGGCTGGCATAATCTAATTGTTTGTATGTACCTTATTTAAGGTTCAGCAGGAAACTGTGTATATATTACAGTATTTGTAGTAAACTCTACAAGTTAGTGAAAAGTGAAAGTAGGTCCTGTAGACCTGATAGCCAGGCACGGGCAGTGTGAATACAGCACACAGTAGGTTATGCCTTCTTTTAAATGGCCAGTACTGCACTTGACTACTTTCACTTTCCCAAACTATAAAGTTAAGTTTCCTTACTCAGCTGGGTGAGCTGACCCCATAAGCAGGCCATGGGAGAGGCATCTCGTTCTTCTGGTTTTATGTATGACTTACAGGCCCTTCAGACCTCAGTTACCCTCCACTCCTTCCTGCAAGGCCACCCTCATCTCATCCCTCTCCATACAATTTTAATGTTTTCTGCATGAAATACAGTACACAATAGTTTTACTATATTTTACGATTTTTAACACATGACAAATCTGCCGGGCCTTGGTCTTTTGGTACCATTTACCCCCACCCCCCCCTTCGTCCCAGGCCCTGCCCTAAAGGTGATTACTGTCTCAAATCAGCCACAGTATTTTATTTTATGACAAAATTAGTAGGTAACTGCAAAATATAAAAAAGGTAAAAGCGGATCCTTTAGGCAACACTTTTAGCAGGACTGGGACAGTAGTATACTGTCCTGTATATTGCCTGGGTCTTGTTTTGTTTCTCTGTTAAGGCTCAGCATATATCTGCTATAATATATTTTTGTTGATGTGTATTGTTTGTGGTTATGTCTGTAAAGCAATGCATTACTAAATATCAGTTTGATTCACATCCACTAGTGTCTTAACCCCTTGGTAACCATATGACTGAGCCAGTACATGTACACATGATAGCAGCAGTACAGTACATGTGTAAAGGGAGTTGTCCAAATGTGCAGGAACTAAGGAGTTAAACCAGTAAACTAATAACTTTTCCAAAAGATATGTTCAGAATTGCCTGTATTATACTGTACAGTACAGTACTTTGATTAGGCCACTCAGCATTTATTGAATCATGTGAAGTATTGTTTTAGAAACTGAAGTATATAAATTACTGTACAGTACTTTGAAATGTTTATCCGCTTGGCAAAATAAATTAAAATTTGTTAATGAATGTTTTCTTGTTGAATTAAATTAATTTACCAGTTTGTGATGGAAAACTTTGCAGAGGTTTAATAACTGCTGTGCTGCTACAGGTAAACTGTGTACGAGCATTACAGGCACACTGACCCAAGTTAACTGCTCAACTGTCTAACGAGGAAAATGCTTCTAATGGTTGGTTTTAATGCGTTGGTTTTGTATAGTGTCCTCATATGTTTGTAAAGGATGATCTTCCAAAAATATTTAATAAATAAAGTATTCTCACTGAAGTACCTTTAAGTTATTGCTTTTATCCTTTACTTGTATCTCAGAAGGAAAGCTGAAAATTAAGACTAGTGTACAGTGCAGGGGATTACCATATTTGCCGGCATATAAGACGCACCCTTATTTTACAAGGATATTTTGTGGAATTTTCTTTAGTACGTTTCATCATACAATTATTGAAAATTTTAAAGTGGTTTTGTAGGGAAAAACACATGATTTGTGCATGTAAATACATTATACAGTGACCTCGTTTAACGAACACCTCGGTTAACGTAATTTCGATTAACGAACTGCCTTCCATAAGGATCTTCAATTCGTTTAACGAAAAAAATTTCGCTTAACGAACTTCTTACGAACCGACCTCAACATGTTTTCGCTTGCACTGACCGGGCAACCAGCTTTAGTATCAGTCCGCCAATACATTAATCGGTTCTAGGGCTTAAATTCCTTACTATTTTTGTAAATATCAAGAAGTTTATACTATTCAATAATTTTAAAAGTTTAATATTCAATTTTTTAGTCATTTTAACAATTATTGAACATAATTGAAGGTAAAGTGACTAGTTTAATGCGCGGCATCCAGCCTCTTAACACAGCAAACAGGCGTCAGTCTCTCTCTGTTTTCACTGGAGGTAACATCTTGCTTGAGACTCTCTTCAACTAAACGCTTTTTTTCTGTGTTTCCAAGCAAATTATTGGTCATTTTGAAAATTATTTTACATATTGACAATATATAGTGCAGTGCAGTGTTATTTTAAAGAAAATATTCTTTATTTACAGCTAGTTTAACTTTGAAAAATACGTGTTGCCATTGTTTGAATCCAGCATGGGGCCTAAGAGATCAAGAAAAGTGATTTCAATCCAAATGAAGCAGGAAATAATAAAAAAACACGAACAAGGTATTAAATCAAATGCGCTATGCAAAGAATATGGCATGTCGGCATCAACTGTGTCGACAATTCTTGCACAAAAAGACAAATTTAAGGAAGTGAACGTGAGAGACAAATCTACAAGAGTGTTTAAAAGTAGATCCCTAATCGTAGAAACTGAGAGGTTACTTATCATCTGGATTAGGGAAAAACAGATGAAAGGTGATTCAGTTTCTGGTGATTTCATTTGTGAAAGAGCCAGGGAGATTTATGAACATTTAAAGACAGATCAACCTGGTTCTTCAGGAACAGAATTTGAAGATTTTCGGGCTAGCAAAGGCTGGTTCGAAAAATTTAAGAAAAGAAGTGACATTTTAAGTGTTGTTAGGCATGGTGAAGCTGCTAGTGCTGATAAAGAAGGGGCAGCAAAGTTTTTAATTGAATTTAAAAAACTGATGGAAGAAGAAAATTATCTTCCACAGCAAGTGTTCAATGTTGACGAAACTGGGCTGTTCTGGAAAAAGATGCCCAAAAGAACATTCATCACCAAGGATGAAGCCTCTTTACCTGGGCATAAACCCATGAAAGACCGTCTCACTCTATTGCTTGGTGCCAATGCTTCAGGGGATTTCCGACTGAAGCCTATGCTTGTCTACCACTCTGAAAACCCCAGGGTGTTCAAGCAACAGAAAGTGGTAAGAACAATGCTTGGAGTTTATTGGAAGTCCAACCGTAAGGCATGGGTGACAAGACAGTTCTTTAATGAATGGGCTATTGATGTGTTTTGCCCCTCTGTCAAGAGCTACCTAACCACCAATAAACTTCCTTTAAAGGCTCTTCTCCTCATGGATAATGCTCCTGGTCATGACCCTGACCTTGCCAGAAATTTGGAGTATAAATTTGACTTTGTGAAAGTGTTGTTTTTGCCTCCAAACACTACATCACTCATACAGCCAATGGACCAGAATGTGATCAGCAACTTCAAGAAGTTGTACATGAAGAAAATGTTTAGGAGGTGTCATCAGGCAACTTCCATTGATCCTGAACTAACACTGAAACAGTTCTGGAAGACACAATTCAACGTCCTGGAGGCTGTAAAATTGATTGTGTCATCATGGCAAGAAGTCTCCAATAGAACCCTCAATTCTTCATGGAAAGCACTGTGGCCATCAGTAGTCCATGATTTTGAGGGATTTGAGGATGACACAGAGTTGGACCAGGAGATTGTGTCCATTGGTCAGTCATTGGGTCTTGAAGTGGAGGAGAAGGATGTGGAAGAGCTTGTGATGTCTCATGAGGAGGAACTTACTCCTAATGACTTGAAGGAACTGGATGAGATGTTACGGGTAGAGGCTGACAGTGGTGAGGAGGAAATTGAAAGTGATGACCATATGTCAGCTACACAGTTGAAAGATGTGATTTACCACTGGGAGAAGTTCAGGGAACTGGCTTCAAAGCACCCAGAAGTGGAAAAAACTGAACTAACTTTGTGTCATGTTGAGGACTCAGTGGTCTCCTTCTTTAAACATAAGTTAATGGTGAGGAGGACAGATGCCCCACAGACCACAATTGACACTTTCTTCAGTAAAAGGCAGAGGGAACAAGATGCTAGCCCTCAGCCTTCCACTTCAAGAAGGAGAGAGGATGTTCATGGTGGAGAATCTGTCAGTCCAGAGGTTCCTGACATTTTCATGGAAGGTGACTCACCTTCCAAGAAGCAGTAAAATGCTTCTCCTCCACCTCCACTTCCTTCTCTTCTCCCTTCTCCTCCTGCACCTCCCACTTCAAATGCACATCATCACCATCATCCAGGAGCCTTCTACATACACACCTCAAAGTAAGTAAATTTTTCCGCCATTTTTGTTGAAGTTAGGAAATTTTCGGTGAGCTGGAACCAATTACCCAAAAACCCATTGAAACAATGGTTTCGGTTAACGAACGTTTCGGTTAACGAACGACCTTCTGGAACGGATTGAGTTCGTTAACCGAGGGGCCACTGTATACTGGAGTCAAGTAGGAAATCATATATAGTAACATTAAACTAACCCAACTCTGCCTCTGATCAGAGCAGCTGTGTGGCTTGCTTATATTTTGGTCAAGAGAATTACCGACAGGATGTGAAACTTGTATTTTTGGCCGTGATATTTGTTGCCGAAATCTGCCACCAGGGTGTAACACCATCGTTATTGTTTTGGCGTCATCGACTCACTGCAAATGGCTGACTGGCGGTTGAACTTTCTGTTAACATTTCTTTAATCCTTCTAGGGGCATTTTTCATTTAGATAATAAACAAATGTTTGTTAAAGGTAATACAGTCATTAAATAATGTAAGACATGTATCTGGTGTGGGTTACGTATTCTGGGAGGAGGTACAGTGAGATGTTGTGAGCTTCCCTCTACCATTAAGCCAATGTACGCCATTATTTAAGTCCGGCAAATTTGCCATAAGTTTGTGATAATTTGGCTTGTTTTTCTGTACGTATTTTATTAGTAGTAAACACAATTTTTGTGCTTAGAGGACTACTGCTCGTCCCAGACTCCTTAGCTAGGTACCTCCGCCTACAGTGCTTGGCCTCCCATCAGTAATATGGGCGCATTAGACGCAGGGTAATTTGGGATACATTTAAAAAAAAGAGGATCTTATACGCCGGCAAATACGGTATATGTAAACACTATATTGTACTCACCAGCAGATGCTGTTGTCTTGGGCTTGTGATGCAGGTAGACCTAATGGAAATATGATGATACAGGATGGCCTGCCTTTGTCCTGTACCATCTACAGTTTGGACCTCTTTAATCCGGAAGCTTGGAACCAGACTGGTTGCAGATTAGCGAAAATTCCGAACCATCAAAGCTGAGGTTATAAAAGGCAAAATAATGCATAAAATGTACTATTACTATACTCACTAATTTCTTCAGTATAGACATCTTTTCTAAAATAGTTAATGTCACATGCTTACATTTCACCACATTACAACCACTTCCACTGCTTGCTGGTCTCTCAGGAGGCATATTTAGGGGTAAATATAAATATTTAAAGGTAAAATAGTGGCAACAGCCACAAGAAGTGAGCTATGATACTGTACCGAACCATCGAAGCTGCCGGACTACTGTATCAGGTCCCGGGTTAGTGAGGTCCAACCTTTACTATAGCAGATGCTGAACAGGTAATGCTGTTGCTGAACAACTCTGCTGCTGAGCATGTTCTACTACTGCTGCTGCTGAGCAGCTTCTGTTGGTGAGCAGCTGCTGCTACTGAACAGTTTCTGTTGAGCAGCTGCTGCTGCTGCTGCTCCCAGTGGCAGCACCCACAGAGTGCCTCCCAGGAGCAGTGCGCCAAGTGTTTCAGGAAGCGTTGTTACTGGAAATGCGATGGTGAATGTATTTTTTCATTCAACTAACGTCGCATCTCAGGAAGTTCTAAATAGCACAAAAACATAGCCCCTGAGGCCCTACAGGGCCGGTGCACTGACAGAGCCCCATGGGACTCCAGCAGGGGCAAACCCCCCCAGGGCCCTCCAAGGGGCAACTCCCACAGCACCCCCTGGGGCCCTCCCGGGGACGGCACCCCATGGACCCTACTATAGGCGGCGCCTTCAGGGTCGTCGACCCCAGGGACCCTCCTAGGGGCATCGCTCCCAGGGGCAGCGTCCTCAAGGACCCTCCAGGGGACTGTGCTGCCAGGGGCAGTGACCCTAGGAGCAGTGTCCCAAGGTGACCTACCAAGGGTGGCAACCCAGGGACTCTCCCAGGGGCGCCACCCACGGTGGCCCTCCCAGGGGCGGCATCCCCAAGGACTTAAAGGAGTAGTGGCTGCAGGGGCCCACCCATGGGCGGCGCCTCAAAGGACCCTCCAAGAGTGCGGCGCCCTCAGGGGGGCCTACCAAGGGCGGTGCCCTCAGGGGCCCTACCAGCGGTGGTGCCCCCAGGGACCCTCACAGGGGTAGCACCCCCCAAGGGACCTCACAAGGGCGGCACCCCCAGAGGCTTTTCCAGGGGCGGTACCCCCATAGGCCCTACCAGGGGCATCAACCCCAAGGGCCCTCCCAGGGGCCCTCGTCGGGGCGGCGTCCCCAGGGACCCTCCCAAGGGTCCTCCCAGTGGTGGTGCCCCCAGGGGCGTCGCCCCCCGGACCCACATAGGGGCGTCGTTCCCAGGGGTCGGCGCCTCCAGGGGCCCTCCTTCGGGTGGGGAGCTCTCTCAAGGGCATCGCCCCCAGGGATCCTCCTAAGGGCGTCGCTCCCAGGGACCCTCCTAGGGGGCGGCACTCCCACGGGTGGCGACCTCAGGGGCTCTCCAAGGGACGGCGCTCCCAGAGAAGGTGCTACCAGGGGCGGGGTCCCCCGGGACCTTGCTAGAGGTAGCGCCTCTAGGGACCCTACCAGGGGCACTCCCAGGAGCCCTAGAAAGGCGGTTCCCCAGGAACCCTCCCAAGGATGGCGCCCCCAGGGACCCAACGAGAGGCAGTGCCACCAGGGGCTTTCCAGGATCCCTCCCAAGGGTGGTGCCTTCAGGGGACCTCCCAGAGGGGGAACCACCAGGGGCCATTCCAGGGGCTGTGACCCCAGGCTTACTTCCAGGGGCACTGCTAGGAGCGGGGCACCCAGGGACTCTACCAGTGGTAGTGCTTCAAGGGACCCTACCAGTACAAGAGGCACTCCCAGGGCCCTAGAAAGGCGGTTCCCCAGAGGCCCTACCAGGTGCACCGCCCAAAGGGGCCCTATAGCTTGATTGGTCATGGTGTGGTACATATTACATACATCCAGCATTCCTTTACTTATGTGATTTGTGGATTAAAATACAAACCCACTAATTTCAGCCAAAAGGTGAACAGAGCAGTCGGTCAGCACAACACCCCAATTTATGTTTTCCGATTGGATATTATTCTCCGTTTCGTTTTTTCGGGATGAGATGGCAAATGCGATGGACAATGTATTTATTTATTCAACTAACGTTGCATCTCGGGAAGTTCTAAATAGCACAGAAACAAAGCCCCTGGGGTCCTACAGTGACAGCGCCCCATGGGGGCCTAGCAAGGGCGACGCCCTCATGGGCCCTCCCAGGGGCGGCGCCCCCATGGCGCTCTCCCAGGGGCGGCCTCCCCAGGGGCGCTCTCAGGGACGGCGCCCCCAGGTGCCCTCCTAGAGGCGGCGCCACCAGGGGCACTACCAGGTGCTGCGCCGACAAGGGCCCTCCCAGGGGACGGTGCCTCAGGGACCCTTCCAGGGATGGCGCCCCCAGTGACCTTACGAGGTGCAGCACCCCCAGGGGCTTTCCAGGAGTCCTCCCACGGGCGGCGCCCCCAACGGACATCCCAGAGGCGGCGCCCCCAGGGGCCCTACAGGTGCAGCGCCACTAGGGGCCTTCCCAGGTGCGGCACACTCAGGAGCCTTCCTAGGGTCGTCCCCTCAAGGTCGACGCCCCCAGGGGTCCTCCCGGGGGCTGCTGCTGACCAGCTGATGCTGCTGCTAATGCCGCTGTTGAGCAGCTGATGCTGAGCTGCTGGTGCTAGTGCTGCTGATGATGATGATGAGCAGCAGCACTAGCACCAGCTGCTCAGCCCCAGCAGCAGCTGCTCAATATCATCATTAGCAGCAGCTCGGCAGCAGCAGCAACCAAATGTATGGAGCCAGGTGGAGAGATCCAGGAACCGGAAGCAGCCAGATGCAGATATCCAAGGTCTCTGCATCTGGCTGCTTCCGGTTCCTGGATCTCTCCGCCTGGCTCCATACATTTGGCTGCTGCTGCTGAAAATAAATGAAAATAATTATTTACACTTGTATTACCAGCAAGAGAATTTACTGAGCATCTGCTGCTGAGCATCTGCTAAACACCAGCATTCACCTCTCCTCTAGGTTAAAATTAAAAAGAAACTTTTATATTAAATTTATTATTTCACTGAAGATTTTGAAGTATAAAAGTTTTTAATGGAGGATATATTAAAGCACGATCTTTAGTCAAATAGTCGAGAATACCTGTAGTGTACCTCCCTATCTAATATGGTGAAAGCTAGCATGGTCGACCTGGAAACTGTTTATAGGACAGCCAAGCGTCTATACCGTGAACAACTCCCAACACCAGTCCAAGTGCCTGTAAGACAATACAGTATTATTAATACAAGTAATCAGATTAATAGAATTTTAATAGTAAGCTAGGTTTATATATATATATATATATATATATATATATATATATATATATATATATATATATATATATATATATATATATATATATATATATATATATATATATAACAGTGAAACTTTAGTCACCCTTAAAATATTATTCAGGGCCTCAATGCAGCGCTGAATCCCCTCCTCCCACTTCTGGACGCAGATCTGAAAGTCCTTGTTGGTGAGGCTGGAGAACACCTTCAGCGATGAGTACTGAATCTCCATTATGTCCATGATCATCTTCCCCTTGAGGTTCAATTTGAACTTGGGAAACAGCATGGCATCCCAGTGGCCCCCCACCCTCCATACTCTACAGATCTGGTCCCCTGTGACTTATGGCTGTTTCCGAAGTTCAAGTTGAACCTCAAGCTAGAGATGAAAATGAGACGAGCAAAACATGTTATGAAGCCAATGGTCTCCATGATAAGATGTGCAAGTTCGAGACTGCTATTTATGCTGTGTTTTGGCATGACGTTCTTGGTAAAGTTGATGCAACAAGCCATGCATTGCAAGATCCTAAACTCGATTTGAACAAAGCAGTAGCAATGCTGAAGTCCTTGGAATGTTTTTTACGAGAAAAAAAGAAATTGCTTCCATGTATATGAGAAAAAGGAAGGGAAATGTCAGAAACTGGGGATTATTCACAGACACGCAAGCGTCAACGTAATGTACGACTCAATCCATTGGATTATGGACGATCAGAAGAAGCAGCCCTCTCAGTCAGAAAAATTTCGGGTTCAGAATTTCCTTCCAGCAAGTGATCAGTTCCTGAGTTCACTGGATCAACGGTTAAAGGCCTATAAGGAAACATGTTCACTTTTCGGGTTCTTGTCTAAACTGGAGTCAATGAATTGTGACGAAATTGAAGCAGCTGCAGCAAAATTGGTTGCTGAGTACAAAAATGATTTGGATCAAACACTTGGAGTTGAACTTGTGCAGTTTGCAGCATTCTTCACTCAATTTCTTGAAGATGATGAGAAAGGGAGGGCACATTACCTTTACGAGCTGTTGATAGACAAGAAAGTTGTAGATACATTTCCAAATGTTGAAATAATGCTACGGATGTACTTAGTGCTCATGGTCACAAATTGTTCCGGAGAACGTTCTTTCAGTAAAATGAAGTTTATTAAAAACAGACTTCGTACTACAATGTGTCATGATAGGCTCAGCCACCTGGCTTTGATGAGTATCGAATATGACATCCTCAGAGAGATTGACTTCGAAAAGTTGATCAAAAACGTTGCAGCGGCCAGGTCAGGTAAAGTGCCTGGTCTGTAAATAAAGGTAATGTTTACTTTCTATTTTGCAATTGATCAATGTTTGTGTTCAATATATCCATTATACATGGTCGATGGCAGTTATTTTTATTAAAATTATTGTTATTTTCCAACATGTTCATACTTTTGTTATAATTTTATCAAATTCATTAAATTGTTTCTTTGTTTTACTATTGGATGCAAGACTTCAATTTTATTTATAGTTGCGTTAATACTTATTCTGAATCTATCTGACCTTGGACTTAAAGAAGCCTATACATGCATTCTTGGACAGAACCATTATTTGAGTAGAGGTTTATCAGACTAATAATGCAAAGAATCATCTCTCTGTAATAACTAATAATATATTCTTTTCTGTGAAGTCTCTTGAACGTTTTTGACATGTGCGGTAGTAGCTATATCAGGGCTGGTCGACTTGAAACCACATGAATGACTCCAGTCATGTCTCACTTTTGTGTGTGTGTGTGTGTGTGTTGGGAATTTGTACACTATCAATAAATATACAGTTAATTAAAAATTTCTCAATGTTCTAATTTCCTCAATATAACTGCATATGGCTTCAAATTTCTCCAAAGAAGTGTTCAAATTTCAAAATTTTCCAATACTCACATAAGCAGCCGTCATGGCTGGGTAGACAGTGAAGTATGGTCTAGTCAAGTAAGGGATCCATAGAAAGGTTTGGACTGACCAGGATACATAAGCTGAAGATGTCAAGTAGAGGATACAGGCCAAGGTGTTGAACACTATTTCCTGTTGGCAGAACAATACATCGTGACAGTTAATAAAATACTCTATAATGTATTCCCATAATTAGAGTGCATCTTTGTGCTGTTAGACAGCTACATACAGTACTGTCATTTACAATAGTTTGGTGGAAACAACACAATCCCCTACTTGCACTTTCCTTTACCCACTCTCTCCCTCACCCTCCCTCTCCCACACCCTCCCTCTCCCCCACCCTCCCTCTCCCCCACACTCACTCTCCCCCACACTCACTCTCCCACACCCTTCCTCATCTTCACTCTACACATTCGCCCGTCAAAGATACAGTACAGTACTGTATTATGAACAGCTGAGGTAATAACACATACCCTCTATAATAACTCCCACCATTTCTAAGGGCATGATGTTTAGGTATTCAAGATAGACTATCCAGTAATTTGATGATGCAAGTCACTCGTCGAAAGTAGAAAACATTGAGCATTTGGTATGTGTACTGTATATAAATCTTTGTCCAAGTTCATTTCTTTGTAATGAACTTCAGTGTCGAGTATAAACTAACCAGAACAGAAGAACGGATGAGTTGGAAGGAGTTGGCCGAGATGATGTAGCAGAAGGTGAGGAGGCACACCACAAAGATGCAGGCGGAGATGGTGACCAGAAAGAATGTGAAGGATTCTCCAATTTTTGAGCTGTGAGGTAACCCGTAGTTCAGTGTCAGTGATAGGCAGATTGCAGACAGAAACTGTAACAATGAGTGTGATTAGTTATCCAATTAGTACTAATTGCACAGCATGATTGACTTTAATTATATTAAATATCTTTAAAGATGATTTCAGAGGCCACTAATTAACACCAATTACTACAATTTTTAAGCAGTGAATCCAGATCCTTAATCAGCATATAAAGTAGTACCTCTATCTCTCCTCTAACATGGTCATGATCCGGGCTTCTGTTGTGCCATGTTGGTCTTAATGATAAAGAAAATAACTTAAAAACCTACCAGCTGAATGATCTTGAGCCAGCCGAACTTAGATCTCAGGACACCGAGGTGGATACAAGAGCAGCAAGTACAGCAGATACAGTTTATGCCAGCCTCTCCACCTCCCCTGTTAGAATAGGCTGAGGGCTGAATTACAGTGGGACGTACAGCACCACTACTCCACCCTACTGAAGGACCTTGTCGCATGCTGTGGATTTTGAGTCTTCCGTCGTCTCAAAGAAGCTAGATTGATAGTGCAGGGCCGTGTAGACCTGGAAAAAAGAATTTGTAATGAACGACTCAAGAGACAAAAAGCTATTCCTTGTATAATCAATGTTACATGGGTTGTTAACGGAAAAAAATATTATTGGACGCGTTTTTTAAAGTCCAGTACACTGTAGATATAGATTTAGATTACTGCTGTGAATGTAGTTAGTGACTAAAGAGGACAGGTAGATTTTCTCGAGTCATTTCATGGACTAAAAGGTGCACGATTCCAATTGGTAGATCCAGACACATTGTAAACCGATTTTTATAAACATTCACACACACAGGCTCCAAGGACACCGTTGTGCTACATTTGATACCCTTAATTGACTAACATTTTATTGTGTTAAATGCATTTAGGTTTGTTCGTGGGTCATGGTCAGTGCACATAACCAATTTATATCTCGTGGCCCACTGAGATGGAGGCCCACTCGTGTAGCTTACAAAAGGAGGGCCACTCCAATAGCCTACTCACTAGGGTGGTACGTGGAGCAACTATGACAAGGGTAACACTGACCTTTGTAGCGGTGGTAGTACGTGGAGCAGTCATGACAAGGGTAACACTGACCTTTGTAGCGGTGGTAGTACGTGGAGCAGTCATGACAAGGGTAACACTGACCTTTGTAGCGGTGGTAGTACGTGGAGCAGTCATGACAAGGGTAACACTGACCTTTGTAACGGTGGTTATTACCACTGCTACCGTGGAGCAGTTATGACTAAAACTGACCTGGGTGGGGTTGTGGTCGGTGGGGCGGAGGTGAGGTACTGGCAAGGCAAGGCAAGGGGCAGAGGCGGTGACAGTGAAGGTGCCATCTCCTACCGAGAGCTATTTTGGGCAGCAGTCGGAACCCACCCCGGGAGTAAGACTGTAGTGCCCACCACCGCCTGTCACCACACCCACGTCCGCTCTGCTACTTCCGCTCGACAGTATTTGCGTCTTTTGTTTGTAGGGAGGGGGGAATTTTTTTTTTTTAACGAAAAATGGATCTCTTACGCCTTTTTCCCCTCATGGCGCAGGTCGGCCTACTGTGCGTCATGAAATATATAAACACACTCACTCATCATTCTCTCCATCTGAGGTTATTCCACTCTGGTGTTCCCTCCACAATGATACCATTATTTTGAGAGAAGTGTTTTGTTTACTGCATATGAACTTAACTAATGGTCACCCACTAGAGGTGGCCATGCCGAGGGAAGGAAGCCTGTGGCTTGTGTAGGATGCCTTCATTGTTCTTGAATATGTTTACTCGACTTAGCACTTTGCTATCACTAAACATATGCAAGCCTTACACACACCCCTTCATTGAGATATAGGAATATCTTAATCCTCTCCACACACGAGTTTGCATTACTTATGACAAATAGTGCATTATTTTATGAAAAAGTATTATACCCACGAAATTAAAATGAAGGAAGTGTAGAGAAAAAACGAGGGGGAGGAAATAACTGGCACACGAGACTGAACCAGTTCTAATGTTCTGGCGATCTAGCATGTGACTTGCCCAGCAGTCACGTATACAAATTTGTGCATACATTTACTCGGCTAATTTCATCAAATTATTAAATACTTTAATATTAATATAACTTAACCTGGATAGCGATCAAGGTCTAAATACACAGGACAGCCAGAGTGCAGGTTCCTTCCCTTCCCTCACAAGTCAGGCCAAGGAGGTTATATTCTAGGATGGCTCACTCAATGCTAATTTTTTATCGGCTTGCGACGGTGGCGTCACCAAGGGGCTAGTGGATACATAACACATTAAGCCCAGTGCACCTTACATGATAGTGTATTCCGTTTTGACAGGATTTTTTCTTTATTTTTTTTTTTGCTATTGATGAAACAATTCCCTCTCCCTTATACAGCGGAAGATTATCTTAATTCATGATCTTCCACATTAGGCGTCTCCGGAATCATACGAACTTTAAATGCCCCAGGATCACATGTACAGTACTACAAGTACCCCTTCTGTGTGTATTATTATATTCGAGTTTATATTATATTTACATGCCCATTTATCAGCATTGTCAAGCAAAATTACGTCTAGGAAACTCTTCCACCAATTGGCTCCATTGTTATAAGACCACTAACCATTTATTCATATGACTCCAGCAACTGTACACCGATAAGAGGATTTTATATGAATCCTCACCAGGGAAGAACGGCGAGTAGCACCTTCCCTGCTAAGTGGTTGTGAGCGAACTCACTTCTGGGTTGGTAGCAGCCCGGTTTGTTTACATTGACATCATTATGGCTCGAACCTTCGTGGAATTTTCGAGGCCGGGCCTCATTTTTTATGCTTAATTTGTATAAGCGAACCAAGTATAACGCAGCTTGCCGTGTTTCCAGGTAGTTGTGTTAACAGGTCTATGAAAACGGGTTCACATGTTATCTATTTGATGTTATTAATAAATGTTGTATACATCAATTACATACACACAACAGGTTTTGCTAACCGAGTGAATCTGTTGCCTGTAGAGGCGAGACAGGTGAAGGTCGCGGTGGTGTGGATCACTGCTTGAGAACTTCGTCTCTTAACTTGACGACTATCACTTTGCTTCCATGTCGAGCAATAATAGAGGAACAGTACCATCACTTTCTCATTTGTTTAGATACACATTAAAGGCAGTAACATTTAGAATCTATAAGCTTCTTTAGTGAAAATAGTCATGTGGGCAGCATAAACGTTCACTCGGCTGACCAACCTCGGCAAAGAGGAGAGATGAAGGGAATATTGAGTGAGAAACCTTCGGAAAATTGGTTAATTCCCGAATCGATTGTCCGATTCATGGCACTAAGTACCACTATCCTGAGCGCTCACTCAACAGTGAAGGACCAAACAATAACTGTCCTTAGAATCTTTATGACCATGGAATTTTGCTCGCGACCTATAGTTGCCACAAATTGAGGGGGGGGCGCTATACGCGACTCGATACATACAATATAAGCAATTATGATAGGTGAATCATACGCGTTAGTAGCTGTACTGGTGTGAGGAAAGCAGAGGGATGTCGTGGCCGTCACTCTTCCCATCCACATACTAAACCCTTCCAAGACCAGGTCGACCCGATGCTTTTCAGTAATGGCGATATCCGGAAGTACTTTTGCTACGTGTAAATCACCAGTAAGTTATAAAATCATGACTGAGGACCCGTTAATACTGGGAGGCATTAGGATTTGGTATCCAAAAGGACCGAAGCCGCCTCTTATTTGCTCCATAACTCTTGAGGAATGTTATCATCTGGTCCCTTGGTATTGTATATGATCTAACTTGACTGTGGCCTGTTAACTTCGGGGATACCAGGAGTAAGTATCCATTAGGGTTAAGGACCAGCAGTGAGACGCATTAGACGTGTCCATTATCTGGCGTCATGGTGTAGAATCAAGCCACAATACACTATTACATAAAACCCCTAAGATAGTTCTCTTTATATACTGTTATTTTACCTTTACAATCATCAATTAGGATAAAATAAATACAAAGTATTAAAAAAATTCATTGAATAATAACATTTCTTTTTCCTGTAGTACCATCACTAACCAAGGCCATTATATATTAAAACCTGAATGCTCCGGGCGACATTTATCATTGTGCAGTAAATACAGTGGAGGGCGCCAAAACTTTGGATCTACATTCAAGAAAAAATAAAATACTGTACAGTTATTTGCAATTTTACAGGTCTGCTACCAGTTACATATTTCTATATCTACTCTTGGATTATGCATTCTGAAAATAGTACTTCCTTTTAGTGAGAAGGCTGGCTCTCTGGGCCCGGTCCGGGGTAAACATCCACGTCCTGTACACCTGCAGGAGCTTGGAGATTCTCCAGCCCAGGATCAGCTGCAGCAAGTCTCCCATTTTATATAACGTCACTTATTAACCAAACAAAACTTTCCTCAAGTCTTTAGTAACATGAACATGTTTACGAGACTTAGGTTGGTCCCTGTGACACACCTGTCGGCAGTGCTCGTCAGTGATGGAATGATTGCAGCCAGACTTGTTAACGCCACACAACATCTGCAAGAACGAAAAAGTCAACTACAGATGTTGCTGCAGACTCTGGACCGACAAATTAAAATTTTACACTTCCCTAACTCCAGATCACCAGAGATGTGACCACTTACCTCACCGGAAGGTTGGCAGACGCAGTACCTACAAGGAGACCAGGGCACAACTCTGCCTGGTAGATAATAGTGGTCCTTGAACACACACAACCTCGGCTTGTGGCGAGGATCTTCAGCCCACAACTTCATTTGTGTCCCCCTGAGTTCGTCACACGGATGTAAAGGATTCCTGTAACATTCAACCAATCATTACTTTGAAGAAAATATTGTTACCACTTTGCTATCCAAAGGGAAGAACGTCTTCTTTATGACCATTATCCATTGTTAATACGGTCTACTCCAACATTCTATTCTTACCTATACACGAGACGACTTTTCAACATTAGTCACGGACACCATACAAGCTTTGAATTGGTGCCAGCTTTGAATTGGTGCCAGCTTTGAAGAATATTAATCTTAGATAGGATTCATTAAGTATAGTATGGCGGTCGGGGGCAGTGTTCAGGAATAGTTTTCATAAAGCTCTTAAACACTTTTTACTGGCAATCAAAATACTGTTTCCTTGCTATCTCAAACACGGTTTTCAGTTTAGATACTTGAACAAGCAGTTCCAAGCTTTTAAATTACACAACCTAAAAAATTACCTGCGAACAGTACTTTTAACTAACTTTTTGCTAAGTATATTAAAGACCTCTGCTGGTGCCTTGGCCCTCACGTCATCCAAGTTGTTACAGATAACACGCGCCAGTGTCGACTTACGAATTGACTGCAGTTGTTGGTGGGAGAAACCAGCGTCGGCGTTTTCATACCTGTAAATGATAAAATAAACACGTGTATCAATGAGGAGAAAGATCTGAATATACTGACCTAGTGCCTTCATTTAGAATATACTGCACACGAGGAACATCAATAAAAAGTACTCGAAGAAGGTAAAACAATCCCGTGAAGACATGCAACGTACTATAGTCCACAGGTTATGGTTCGAGAATTCTTTAGTACACCTCTATGTGTTTCCTCGTTCATTGTGCAATGGTGAGCAGCCCGAGGTGTGTAGGGGGGCCAGGAAGCTGGGTGTACAAGACGAGCAATAACAAGGTTTAAGAAGGACTCACCAAAATCTGTCTCCACGCTTTAGGTTGTAGAACTGATAGGCTATGATGCAGGAAAATGTTGGTCCAATTAAAGCATCTGGTAGACTTTCCTCCGCCTGAGAAGAATATAATTACACGTGTAAGCTTAAGTGATTCACCGGATTTGAACATCTGGTATTAAAGCTAGTCATCAACACACGCCCTAACTACTTAACTAAATGCATCTTTCAAATTCAATGGATGAATTCTCATAACTGCTGGATTAAACAATTCCTTTGGAAAGAAGAGCATAGTGCAGGTATACAAACAATATACATAGTGCAGGTATACAAACAATGGGAAACTGTTCGTCGGTTTGACCAAGGGAGCCCAAGTATGAAGTAAATACAACGCTTGAAAGGATGGTAAAGGCAAATGTAAACTATATCGACAATAATTAATCCGTCTACTTCATCTCACCAAGGCCCCAACGGAGAGGTCCACATCTTGCACGTTTGAGTAAATTTTTCTGAGGAGATCAAGAGAGACCGGAGGCATGAATTGTTTTAGGTCTCGAAATAAAGTTATATTTTTCTTTTCACAAGCAGCGACGTACAAGTGGTATGGAGGTATCCCGTGATCACGACCTGGGGAAGAAGTCATTATTCGTCAAGATTTCGTTCGTTTCTATGAATATCACTACGAGTGTTCATTTAGGTATTGTTCAGTGTTCATTCTGCAAACTTCGTACAGATACAACTGTCAATTACACTTCAAAAGAAACAACAACGTGAATGTCAACGTCAAATTAAGGTTTACTTTACCAACTTCTAGAGGAATTCTCACCTCGAGCTATGTTGAGGGCGAGGAGGTCCTTGCCAGAGTGGGGGACACCGAGGTTCTCAAACAGTCGGTTGAGGATAGTGTCGACCAAGCGAAGGTCCACACCGTTCACCCTCGTACCCACAAGACCTCTCAACACCTCCTCGAATTTACCAGGCTGTATGAACCATTAATCAAAGAAGATGAGATTAGGTAGTGATCACGAATTGGTTTTTGGTTGTGTTAAGCTGCACTAGAAAAATATACGCAGGATGATAAGCCACGTAATTTCAGAACAATCGGGGACTGCGAGGACTAAACAAAGTTAAAAGCAAATAAAGTAAACGTTGGCAAAAGAGAAACTTACAGGGCACTAAAATATTTAATGCATTTAGACAATAAACTTAAGTTCTTCTAAATTCAATGGCTGCACATTATCAACAAGTCATGAGCCTCCCTTATATAAAAATGTAGAACTACTAAATTGTAACTTGCCTGAAAAAAAAAAAAAAAAATTCAAACCTACAAAAACTGAGCACTCGGGAAGCATTCACCAAAAATGCCACTTAACCCGGTGACCAGCGAGATCAAACCGCGCGGTCACACACACAATCATACCGATCTAGCTACTATTCACCTCAAAGATGGCAGACGGGTTCTCAAAGGTTTGGACAAGGGGTATCGAGGACGTCCGTGTGTAATGACGGTCTACCAGCCTCAGGTCGTCAGGGATCATGGTGTGACCCACTCTGAAGGCTGCCGAGGCGAACTCATTCAAGATCCCCGGGTTGACCTGGTTGTCATAATCCTGTAAAATTATGAAGAACTGAAGTCATGTTTTACTCTAACTCCTGACAAAACACCTTTTGTATCTCCTGCCGATTCCTATTTAAATGCAGAGTTTACAAGCCTTTTTTTTAGCGTGTAAAATTCTTAGTTTACACAGAAATCTAGTGCAGAGGAAATGCGCTTTGTTGCATGTATATTAATTTTATAAATTAAACCTTTTTGTTGCTGCTATGAAAGATTCATGGATTTTTATTACTGTATTATTCACCCCCTCCCCTGCTCTCCACATCAACAAAGGAAGGAGAAACTATTACAGTACCGTTGTGTAATGTAGACTAAAACTGCCATAGACCTATTCAGTACACATCTCAAGACCAATCGTTCGGTACCTGATAGTATCCAAAGCTTCTGGGATTTAGTTTGTACTCTTTCATTTTCGTCTTCCCAAGAAAAATTGGCAGAAACTCAGTGTAGATCATATTCTGATACTGTGCAATGTTGATCCTCCGCGCCTCCTGTTGACAAAGAGGACGTATAAACTGTACATTAAAAACCAACAAGATTACAAGATAAAGCCACAATCGATGATTTTTTTAGCAGCTTTTCGATTATAGTGCAGATATTTTCTTGCTTTCTAGTCTTACCACCATTAGTGAAAAAGATTTTGAATTTTACAAACAAGGTAAATATGGTGGCTAATGGGGTCCAGTTCGATTAGTCAAGGCTAAGAAAAGATCTATTAGGACTGGGGTGGTATCCATTTGGCCCGTAACCAGAGGAAGTGACCGACTCGCAACACTTGTCTGGGTTACCTGATAGAGTCTCTCGTCGTCCCAGTGAGGGTTGATCGTCTTCAGCTTCCTGGCGAGGCGGTTGTGTTCCCTCAGGTACAGCGCATGCATCACCAACAGCGCCAAGTGCTCGTTCACCCTAAAGGTGTACGAGCCGTCAGGTGAGCTTATCTACCTTCTATTTATTTCTATCAATCATTTATCATCTAATTTATGTGCAATTTAGACTAAAGAATAAACTATTGTTCCTAAAAAGTTGCCTTTGTCTTTAGACAACATAAAAAATAGGAACCCTTAATTAAAAAAACTACGGAAAATGACCGTTTGTCTGGTTAACGGGGAAGGATTCACACCCACCACGAAGGGACGTCATGCATTAACACCCTCGAGGGATGTCACGCACCTGTCATCTCCACCCAGGAAGCACTGTCGTTGGGGTGTCCGACAGTCTATGAAAAGCTCTGCTGGAAGTAACGGTAGAAGGCCCTTGTAGGTCTCCTTAAGGTAACCCGCCGAGTAGGTCCTCAGCGCTTCTTGTCGACACACTGTGCTCCCGTACACCTGTGAGGGCAAATGAAACCGTCACAGGTAGAAAATTTACTCTGAAAGGATGTGCAACATGTAAGGTAGGCGGATGAGCGAGTGCGCCTGCGTGACATTTCTACTTGTTCTAACCCTTTCCTATCACTTCCTGCATTTGGCATTCATTTTACTGTCAAACAATTGACTAATTATAGAAAATAATTTGGAAGGAACAATAAGACTTTGTTTATAAGGACACAGACTCCCATACGTAGCTCAGTCTTAGAACAATATTGTTATCTAAAGTGTGTGGTTAGAATACGAAGCTACAACCACAAAATACATAACTAAAAATTCGCAAGTTTTAGAGTTGCAGCCACTCTGTATCTTCCCTGTCGATACAACTACAGTGAGCACTGGTTACCTTTACCAGGAGTCGCGTATATTTTTCTTGTTCGTCTATTACTCGAACTTTCCTTTCTGGACTTAAGGCAATGGTCTGGTCTGTTTAGCGGGAACTAACCAATACTAGTCGGTCACTTAGATGCGTGAGCAAATCCCACACCTAAATAGCTACCCACTTCGTCTCTTGGTATCTTTACCACCATTCAAAAATATCCACACAACTTGCTCTTGATCTACTAAACAATCCTCCATCCCTACAAATTCACTGATGGCATTACTTTTTGCATCAAGTTACTCATTTTGGAGAAGATGAAACTAGTTAATCCAAGGACTCACAGTAGATAAATCCAGGAACGCTGTGTTGAAGTTCCGCTGTTGAAGTGACATATGACTGGCACTGTCTGGCCTCCAGTCTGCCAACGTCCTGTGGACAAAGTTCAGGGACTTTGAAGCCGAGTGAACACGAGTCATCTGAAGACTTTGTCCTCACATGAACTATCTAAGCAGGGAAGCACGAATAACTTCTAGATGTTATGGGATATGCAAGGTTCGTCTTGTATACAGGATACAGCACAGTAACCAATAAAATCTTGTGGTTCTGTGGAGACAAATCCGAAATGGTTCTGTACACTTTAATTTACGAGCTGATAAGTACTTTAAAACTTTAGTGAATCGTACAAACATTAGACACCCCTGATTATTGAACTTCATTAAACACCCTAATGCTACCGGGGGTGGGGGTTAGGAGGGTGGGGGTTAGGAGGGTGGGTCGAGTTAGGTTAGTGTTTGGGGGGGGGGGTGTAATTATTCAGTGAAATACAATGGGGGGGTATCAAATCTTCACGCAATACCTTTGATCATGAAAACCCTCTCCACTTCGGCCGTGATCCAGAACTTTACCTGATGACTGGGAGACACCGTCGCTTGCCTGTCTGGTCTACGGTGGCAGAGATGAAGGGATCGTGGAGAGGCAGAGGTATTGGGGCGCAGGCTGGGTTTCTCCAAGAGCTGCAGTCCTCGCACTTCTTTTTGATCTCGGCATCTGTAGGTCGATATTTACCAAGCAAGGTTAATGTAGCAACAACCACCACCCGAACAGCACAGGAGAGTAAATCAACGGGAACGTTTCTAAATATAACTTGCTTATAATATTTTGGATACGAACCAGATCTGTAGTCAATTTAACGGAATTGCACTCTTTACCTTAAAGTTGTGTACCTTATATTGCCGAAGTTGTATCATTTAACTTAAAACTACATAGATTGACCAAAAGCTTACCTAAAACCTTGCGAGTGAGGACCAGATCGTGGTCAATGAACTGTCCCATCTGCATGAGGAGGACCGTGTGGGCAGGAGGCTTCTCGACAGGCGCCTCTCGCAGAAGGAGACTCACCACACGAGGGTTGGGCAACAAACCTCCTGAAGATGACCGCCTCCTCATCAGCGCCAAGTCTGCGGAAGTTGAAGGAAACGTCTCTGAAGTAAGCAGCTTGAGAACATTTTATTTCTGGAAATAATTGCTGATGGAGTTTGTGATGAATCATAGGAAGGCTTCTAAAAGAATTCCAGGCAGAGCTTTTCCAATAACAGTTAGGAGAAAGTTCAAGTGAGGTGTTAAGAACATGTAATTCGCAATATGTATGGTGGGGGTTAACAATAAAATATCCACAAAGACATGCTCGTTTTCTCCCAACATAAGACAGCAGCTGTTGGTCAGCACAGCACGGACAAGCACTAATCTTGAGTTGGGTGGAATGCTACAGGTTGACAGGACCAATCACATCCTGTCATGCCCGCCTGCACGTGGATCTTGCTTCGTTAGTGTCTTGGCGTCAGTATCCACACTCGAGCCCAAGCACACAGTCATTGTTTAAAAGACACGAGTCCAGCATAAGGATGGCAAGAAATGTGATCTAAACCATTTTTCTAATCAATATTGAAAAAAAAAATTATCTAAATTTATTCAATAGGTTTCAAACTTTTTTTTCTTTTTTTTTTTACTAATTAGCGTCTGTTATGATTTCTTATTTTAGATTTTTGTCTTTTTGAACTTTTTTTTAGCAATTTTTTCGTTTAATTTTTTTTCTTAGGTTTTTATTTTAATTTTTTTTTAACATTTAAAACATTCTTTGTAATATTCGGGGTGGGGAGGAGAGGAAGTGTGGGGGAGGGAAGGGAGTGTGGGGAGTGTGGGGGAAGGGAAGGGACGCTCACTTGCCCACACATGTCAGTCTCAATACATTGGAGTGCCTTACGAACAGCCCCTCTAGTCTTTAAGTGTGGACACGTCAGTTATTAGGAGCATCACAAGTTAACTAAAGAGAAATAACCCAATTTACCATTGATATTTTCTTGTAAGTTTTTGTCATTTCCACGAATATACTCTTAGTCACGAATATATTCTTTTCATTACGAATACTTGTCACAAAAATATTCTTTTAGTCACGTATATATTATTTTAGTCACGAAAGTATGTCTTAGTCACGAATATACTTTGTCATGAATAAAACGCCGACACCTGGAATTACGAGTCGGTAACGAGACTATCTGAATACTTTAGTGAATAACTGGGAAATAAATAAAACAATCCCTACATGAATATCTAAACCTAGCTAGTTATTTTCCTGCAAGAGAAGGGAAAAAACCCACAAGTTTAGCGACTAGCGAGTAAAAACCCAACTAGTTTACTTTCCAGGGAGTTGAAACCCAAATAGTTGACTTTCCAGGAATAGAACATCAAAACCAGAGCTCTTACTCTCCAGAACGAGAACTTCAAGAAAGAATGATCCCAGACACGAATATCCGGAGGTGGTGGTGGTGGTGTGGCTTACCATAGACCGGTGGCAGGATACGAGGCATCGGCTGCTCGGAGCTTCCAAACTCAGGGTAGATTCGGTTGTTGCAGCGGCCTGTGATAGTGCGATAGAGGGCGCTGGCGTTACACGGTCCCTCTAATTCTCTTCTGTTGACAAGAGAAGTGCTGGTTAATTTTCAGGGGATTAAAGGGAATGTCTAAAGGTAAAATAAGCCAACTCAATGCTTGTCTAGTCTTCTCAATGATTATCATGCTCGAGACGTTACCACTTGAGGTATGTTCTATACATATCCAACACGCTATGCTTATATTTATATTGGCCTGATGAAGGTGATAAAACACTTTCCCCCCAAAAAAATATCTTTACGGAGGGAGTCGATAAATTTAAAAATGAACACGGCGACTCCAGTTGTCTCGGTTTGGGTGTGTCAAAAACCTTCACCAGTTGTTTCATATAGTCTCGGCCAAAATCTAATACACACTTTTTGGGGCAGTACCGAAGACATACTGAAACGTTAAAACTATGCCTAATTTAGACAGCCAAATGAAAAATTACCTGAATACTAGAGAAATCAAATCCCACAGAACGCAAGAGAATTCAAATCCCGCAGAATGCAAGAGAATTCAAATCCCGCAGAATACAAGAGAATTCAAATCCCACAATACAAGAGAATTCAAATCCCACAGATTACAAGAGAATTCAAATCCCACAATACAAGAGAATTCAAATCCCACAATACAAGAAAATTCAAATCCCACAATACAAGAGAATTCAAATCCCACAATACAAGAGAATTCAAATCCCACAGATTACAAGAGAATTCAAATCCCAGAATACAAGAGAATTCAAATCCCACAGAATACAAGAGAATTCAAATCCCACAGAATACAAATCCTACAGAATACAAAAGACTCCAATTTCTACAGAATACAAAAGTAACAACGAAAGTCGAGAACCTACGGACACTGGCTGGGTCCTGGAGCAAGTTGGCTCGGGAGGGTATTAGGTGGGAGGTTGACAGGGCTCCGGCCATCAGGGTCTGCCCAGTAGGGCGACACGCTCTCGTCTTCAATAAGGGAGATTTATTTTATCATTTAGGAGACGACACACTTGGCGCCGTAATAGAAATTGCATTATACGGTTACCCATCAATAAACTATATAATATGTTTGCATTAAGGTAATTTGCTTAAAAAAAATCGTGAATAAATTAACTAGATTTTAGATTTGCTATTGAGATCTAGTCTGAATCCCAAACTATAAAACTTAGCTTGGTTACAATTTTGCCTGCGTCTAACCCTCCTTTACCAAACCATCATTAACAGGACCTGACACCTTGACCCCGAAGCGACTCACCGACTGTTGGGTCCCTCACAAAGGCCCCAGGATGAGGAAGCTGGTCAGGAGATCGCTGCTGTAGTTTTTCCAGTGTTAGGTAACTTCTGCCACTAAAGAAGTTCCCTCTAGCCTGGTGTGGTTGAGAAGCATCTAGATCTTGGTGGTGTGGTTGGGTAGCGTCTTGTGCACGAGGGTGTAGTGTCTGTCCTGTGGGTGAGGTGTAGTCTAGGTAGCCGGTGACCAAGACACTCCTCAACACGATGGTTGTTACCTGCAGAGTGAATTTTTTAATTCCTACAATCTAGATTTGAACCATTTAATTTAGACCACTTCAAGATTAGCCACCCTGCTTACCTCGCCTAATAATTAAACACCCAAACGTTTACTGTAGGGGGTGGGGATAAACTTGAGTAACGAGCGTAAAATCACAAACTTCCTTGTTCGCATTCGTGGTGGCCGGAAGTACTATGGTGGACAAAAGTCCCTTCCCTCAGCCCACCTTCTCTTTCCCCCATCCCCCTTTGTCCCCCGTCATACGCACTTATCTGTAGGACGATAACACCACTTCCCTCAGTTGCTTCGTTATTCGAACCTCAGGCGATTCATTCACATTGTGGCTGGCTGAGGGAAGGAACTTTTGTCCACCATAGTACCAGATACTACAGTAATGAAGCACTACGAATACGATCTTAGCGCTCAAGTCATCACGCAAAACTAACATAAGAAAACACTACCTTCTTCGCAAAGGCTGGTAGATCTATGGAACTGTCTACCAGCTCAAGCTTTGGAATCAAGAACAGCACTGGGTCAATTTGAGGTGGTAGCCAGGTTTCCAATCGGTTATTGTTTGCAATCACATTACCAAAAAAGAAAAATTTCTGACTCGGCGCCAACGAGAAATAACGTTGATAAACCAGCTAAAAAACACATCCCTAGAAGAGCTGTTCTCGGCAATAGGTAAACAATGAACTGGGAAACGCGGGCCCGTTCGTAATTTGTTTCATGTCTTGCGTTGTGGGAAAGCGATAGCCAATTGACGACCACTGCCTGACATCGTTCGTAATTTATTAAAAAAAATTGCATTGTGGGAAGGTGGTAGCTAATTAGCTATGACACCTTGTGTATTGATATAGGCCACTCACAGCCTGAGGAGCCAGACGCTCACATTCTGATCATCGACGCCAGCCTCTAAAGAACGCGGTCAACACGAAGGGTGGGGTGGAGTAGAGGTCATCAGGCTTTTTAAGGTTAGGTTTACTCGAAAACGGGCGGTTAGCACCAAAAACCAAGGTTAGATTCGTTTGTATCACAAGAATAGGAAAAAACGTATTTATGGAAGATCGAAATCTAGCTACGGTACTATCAACTTGATCCAGCACCGAGATTCAAAATAGCCTTAGACAAAACTACCAAGAAAAATGGGTATTAATTTACAAGTGGACTCTCAATAGAAGTTTGCAAATGAATTGTTGCTATAGGTAGATCTCACCCGTATACAAACTGTCTTATGGCATTTCTATCGCAAATAACTTTTTATCGGAAATTTAAGTTTTGGTTATTTATCATAAATACTCCTCCGGAAAATCTGCAGTCACCGTGTGTCACCTGTTTCTTTACAACCGACCCCGCTCGGTGCCAGCGTACAGTTTTCTCACGTCCACAGAATACTTAAAATTACACCATACGCTTCAAGAAAGATGATTTCATTGGCACCAGATAACAAAAGAAGTACTTTGTTTAATATAGCGGGGCCGTCCCCCGGCCAGGAAGCAAGGTAAGGTTGGGTAGGTTTCTTTAGTTGGTTAGGTCAGGTCAGGTCATATCAGGTTCATTTTTATTCATTTGCGACGGAAGTGTATACAGTAGCAATCTTCCCTCGGCATGGCCACCTCTAGTTGGGTGGCCATTAGGTGAACAAGGTCTTGTACCTTGTAGCAGGGCTGCCGCTCATCCGGCTGTCTGCATCCGATCACGTTTTCTTGAAAATAATTAGCAGTTCTTTGTAGAAAACTTTCAAATGAAGATGTATAACCAAGGCATTTTGAGCACTATGAATACTTCCAATAAAAGGCCTAGGAAAAACACTGAATTCATGTTTAATGAACCCCCAAAATATAAACACATTTACCTGCAACATACCTATACGTGTAAAAATCAATACCTTATTTTTTAATTACACCAATCAGTTGTTGTACATCCGTGGTATTGATATTCATACAACCTCCTTTACACTTCGCATATTTTTCCATAGTGATAAGGGCATTCAGCGTTTGCAAGGAGTTTCTACACTGTTTTGGTAAGGTTAAATTTTGTTAATAGTCTTTCAGCGTCTGCGTTAGACGTTGGCAATGCAACGACATCCAACGCAAAATTTCCCAATTACATCATATTTAAGGTTCCCGTCATCATTCATTTTCATTACTTATAAAAATTTAATATATCCAAACTTTTTGTTTCGTCATCTATTGTCTCCCAGCATAACCTTTGCCACTGATCATTTAACTCCTAAAGCGTTCCATTAAATATCCTTGGTACCAATTCAACCAAGTCTGACAATGATGTAATAAGAATCGTTGGATCTAGGGCTTTCTGGGGATTAAGAAAAGCGAAGTTTTTGAAATGGAACATTTATGTCAAGTCTCTAATTTTTTGTGCACAAACATGAAGTTTTGCATCTCATCTTTGCATCTAATAATAAGGTTTGATTTTCTGCAATATCTGGTCTATTTTTATATACTGTAGTTGGGCAATTTCTTCCTTTATCATTATATGGTATTTAGGCCCAAAAATAAAATTTATTGAAATTTCCGATTGCTGGATAGTGACACGTCACTAATAGAATGGCGTGGTGTCAGTTTTCTTTCATCTGACTAGCAGAAGCAATTTCCGGCAAACGGCAGCCATGCCTGGTAAACATGAAATGGTAAATTTGCATAAGTGCACACAACTGTTAGAACGTAATAAAAATGTTTTTCTATGTATTTATGTGGGTTTAGATCGGTTATGACCATTTCCGTCGGAAATTGGCCGGGTTTTTTTGTCTCTTTCTTTTGGTGGGGCGTTTACCGACAAAATTATGGCCAAGCGAATGAAAAAAAATAAAAAATAAAAACAGAAAACAAACCTGACCTAACCGACTAGCCATATGATAGAATCACTTTTTTCTTACCTTATTGGACGAGTTACCACGACGCCACATATGTTGGCCTTGACGATATTTGCATTCGTTCTTGCACTTAGGACACTTTACTAAGATTGGGAGAACACCACGAGATCGAAAAAATGCTATAGTTTTTCTTTTTCTCCAAAACTCGCAATCAGCTCCATATAATTGAAGTGACACCCATCGCAGATTTCCATAGTCGGAAATGAATTTGAATTTCGAAATAGAACCAAAATAAAAATCGAATTTGATTGGGCAAAAAATACCGTGAATTAAACCACAAATCACTTTAATTGGTTGTCCCCCAAAAAACGCTTTTAATTGGCCGCGTGATGTGTACGGTAACGCATGCGCACGATGATTTATGAAGGATACAAGCAGTGTGGGGATAGAGATAATGGCGGAAGATTAATGGAAGAAAATAGATAAATTATGGATACGCCATCTCTTATTATACATTTGCGACGGTAACGTAATAGAAGAAAATTATCTTACAATTAGACGTCTTAATCGAATATGATAATAGATTAGGGGTAGGAATGTGTGGTGCGGAAATGCAATAATACCATACATATTAACTACTCGTGAAACCATCCATGTTTATCCTCAGAATGCGAGACCGATTACTGGTTACCTATATGAGACTGGACTATCAGATCATGAATAAAAATGACTACACATCGGGTTAACGATTGTTACCCTCACACATCCGTACGATCATCCGCTTTTGCTTGTTCGCTATAGGGAAGGACCTCCCATTACTCAAACATAATCAAGTTCAGTACTTACCACAACCCTAAAAATCATCGTAGCCGAGGTATAACAGGTCACCGTGTTTCAGCCACGACCATAATTCTTGCACTCCTATCACCACCACGTCCGACAAGCTAATGGACTACTGAGTCATTGACGCTGACTCGATGGTTTTACCGAGGCTGTGCCCGCTGGTCATAAATCTAAACTGCAAGTACTGTATGTAACACAAGACCAGAAACTTTGTCACAACCATAATGGGAAGGAATTTTCAGAGCCATCTAGTGAGTGTAACACGAACTGTGTCAGTAATAGAAAATGAATCAAATGTGTGTGTGTGTGTGTGTGAGGGGAGGTGTTGAGGTATGCTTTTGGGTAAACTAGGATAAAATTCATGAATTAGTTTGCTGGCTCTATGGTCTTCACCTTATTAGTGGTTAGGGATGACTCAAGACGGAGTTAAGGAGGAGTAAAGTGTCTTCAGACGAGGTTGCTGCTGTACATGGCCCGAGTTGTTTCGAATGTGGATTTCAAGCTGGTTCAGGAGAGGCGACAGGTCTTTTGTGAGTGACAGTACGTAATAACTACATCTGTCGACATGATACTGCCACCACGACGGACATGATACTATCACTTTAAACTTCCTCTACTGCAGGTAAAACATGACACTAATGCGTAGAAAAGTACAAATACACGATTCAATAGATAAATATGACGTCATCAATATTTTGTTATATGACTCCCAAGAAATTGTAACGTCATCCAGGTGTTTTAAATTCATCCTCCCACACCTGTAATCACCTGTATCGATATTTTTCCAAGGTAATTGATGGTCATTAACTAATAGAACGAAAAGGTAAAAGAAGTCATAAGCAGATGAGACGAGAACTTTGTGCGAGCCTCGATTCTTCTGTTTATACAATGTTAATGTAGTGTAATGTGTAGGAAGAGTCACGCAGTACACTTGAAAAATAATGTTGTTTTTTTCGTTCCTCAGATTCAGTTGCAGTTGAAATTTGTACATGTTTGTTGAGATCTGTTAGAAAAGACATTTTTAAGTACAAATTGAAACACTTCTACTATAATCTTTTCCAACTCGATTCAACAATTTTCTAGCATTTTTTTTGTTTCGTAACTTAGACTAAACAAGTTATTGGGGAATTTGTATAATAAATATTTCAAGTTTGATCATAAAGTATTATTGATTCAGAAAGTTAACAAATTTAAAGAAAAATTTATAACTGTTTTTGTTACCTTAGCATAAATCAATATCTTCAGAAATACTTGGATTTAGTTTTTATATTTGGAGAAAATTTGTAAATGAAAAAAGGACCAATTTGAGGATGAAATATATTGTTTACATTGGGAATAAAGTTTTTGGCTATGAAGAGAGATTAAGGGAGTACCGAGTAAAGAGTTTCAGTGCAACAGGAACAGTACCACCACACACGTACCTGCCTCAGGTGCTATGCCATTGAGGATCATGATAGTGTGAACTGCCCCAAACCCAAGGAATACAAGATCTGTTCCAAATGTACCTCTAGGGAACAAACCTGGACCGAGTGTAAGGCACCACTAAAATTCCTTAACTGTGATGGGTCTCACAGCACTATGTCCATGAACTGTCCCAAAAGAAAGGAAAAAATCAAGGAAGCGCAACAAATAGCCACAAATACATCAGTATCACCATACAAGGCTGTGCTGCCGATAGGGACCCCGACTCCTGCAGTCACTGCACGGTCATACAGAGGTGCAGTGATGGTAGGGACCCCGACTCCTGCAGTCACTATGGTCCCTGCAGCCACTACAGACTCTACAGTGTTGTTGAATACCAGAGATAGATACCTCCATGACCGTGACATACTCGCCAACATGATTGTCAAACACGCCCATGAGGAGGATGTTCGGCACCCAGGCTGCTTTCAAACAATACTCGAAAAATGCTTACGCCACCACAATCTGCCCATCCCAAAACTGTTCAGGGCAACATCCCCAGCCTCGGAGGAGACAACAGTGGTCTTTGGGGTGCACGAGTACCCGCACCAGAGATTATACGTGTTTCTCAGACTCTAACTAACACAGAGAAGACAACAAATGTCTCTGATGGGGATGCACAAGTACCCGCATCGGAGATGATAGTTGTCCCCCAAATTCCAACATTCACAGGTGTGGATGTACCTACACCGGAGATGATACCTGTCTCTCGGACCCCAAGCGATCTATCAGGAAAAGACCTGAATCTAAGCATCTACGTACCAGACCACAGCAACGAGGACTGTACACGTGATGAAGTCGCTAACGGAGTAATGGAGTACAAGATGAAATGAAAGTACGACCACCCCAGTTCCGAGGAGTACATCCACGAAGCAATTAAAGAAAAACAGGTCGATTTAACAAACTGCATCCACAAGTCATCCGATGGGATGATAAAAAAATTGAGGAATGGACGCACAGTGAACAAACCACGAATCCGAGGCATCCCCCCAAAACCAAATACAAGATACAATCGGCTCGCTTCGTAAGGCAGTGAAAATAATGCAACATAACGTCCTCCATAACGTCTGGCAAAAGATATAACGATCAGGGCAAGAACTCCTTCAAAGACTCCCACCAGATAACGACAACAACCCTACATGGTTCCCAAAAAGTTACGTAATCTCAAAAGGTCCATTACCACCCCTGATCTACATGGCCAGGCAACAGACAACCTCCCTAGACCAACATCCGCCAGTAGGGTCGGCGGAATATGAAATAAGGCCCTTAAAACACCCATATATGGGACAGGGTAGGCTGTCTAGTGCCTGTACCGACAGACAATAACTAACCCATGACACAACCCTAAGACACCATTAGCTTAGCTAGGTGGTCAGCCCGCCCTCTCTTACCTCCTCCTAAATTTCTTCAATTTCCGAACTATAACTTCCTTCCCTTACCTCTAATCTTCCTTCATTCCTCCTTTCTCTAAAAAAAAAAAAATAAAAAAAAAATAAAAAAGCTTCAGTGCATAAAGTACAGTAAAATGATGATAATTTAATTAATTTCAATGCAGTACCGTAAGACCAAATCCATTTGAGTCTAGGTTTCCTTGTTACCACGGAGACAAAACAAGCCAGAACCACCCTAAAATGCTGGTAAAATAAGACTTATCGGGATCACGTAAAAGCTAGAGTGCGTTTTTTCTCAGTTGAGAAAAGATGCCCTCCCCCTCCCCAAGAGTTATAGCTGATTGGCTGTTGCAAACCTGTCCGATTTTGTCTTGAAGTAATGATGTATTTCTAAATGAGTTTATTCAGAATCATTAGGATGACCGTTTCTGACGAGAAAGATATTTAGCTAAATTATATAAAGATACATACATTCATTATTTCAAACATGAGCACGTAGGAAGTTTATCAGAAGTATTATACATGAATTAACTGTTAAACTCTGGTAGCAAATTTACGATTTCGGAAGATGCATTTAATATATACTTATTTTTACCCACAATACGGCATACTAAGACAAATTACGTATCCGTAATACTACATTATGCAAAAACAACATTTTAAAAGATCAGAATTATATTGAAATATTACACGACCGTCAGCAGAAGCGTGAAGCACATGAAGTTGTTCGCAGTCATATTTCCCGCCTCTGCTGACGGCCGTGCTTATGTTCGAAATAATGAATGTACTGTAAGTATCTTTATATAATTTAGCTAAATATCTTTCGTCAGAAGCGGTCATCCCAACGATTCTGAATAAACTCATTTAGAAATACATCATTACTTCAGGGCAAAATCGGACAGGTTTGCAACAGCCAATCAGCTGTAAATTTTGAGGGGGGCGGGGCATCTTTTCTCAGCTGGGAAAAAAACGCACTTTAGGCACCCTAGCTTGGGTTAGGTCAGGTCAGGTCAGGTTGGGTTAGCCGAGGTTAGGTTAACTCAGGTTAGGTTAGCTGATGTTAGGTTAGATTTAGTTGGGTTAGGTTAGATTAGCTTAGGGAGATGAAATAAAAACAATATGGTTTCTGTTGAAGGATAAGAAATACTTTGTTTTAAATCTATATTAAATATAAGCTTTTACACATATAACAAATATTCATATACATAGGACAAGCATAAGATATACGAGTGATAAACGTTGAAGCTCATCTGCGCTTATATGTCTAACATGAAAAAAAAATATTGGAAGGTGGTATAATATTATCACAAAGTTCTATAATAATATATTGAATTATACAAGTATTTTTTTTATCAGATTAAATTTACATATTTTTTCTCGGTATTACTGAACAATTATCAACCAAAAAGTCATGGCAGAATTTGGCTCATTTAATCATTATAAAATATATAATTCACAAATTATCTTAAGTCTTATAGTTCGTGAGATATCTAGGCCCACCCAGATGTCAACAAAATACGCTCATAGACGATCTTCGTGAGGTATCCAGACCAATCCACACGTCATCCACGAACGCGTCCTCAACACCATCTGGCTCCTCTTTGTTTGGTTTACATTCGGATTGAGAAGACTACTAGGTCGCCTCTTCCCTTGGTATCACAGCCGAGAGTTGCCCTGTAGCCATCCAACACAAATCTTCTTACAGTAGTCGTCCCATCTAGTAGGCAAGCGGCACCCGGATACATCGTACTGACATTTTATCTGAAGTTAAAAAAGACAGGATTTTGAAGCACTGTACTGTACATTACATTCCATTTTGATCTCTTAAACTAAATTTCCTGCTGCCTGTGTGTATAAGTGAAAAATCGCCATTATTAGTTTAAACGATTCAAAGACTTTACAAACGCCCACACACACACACACACACTTGTATTACTTTTTCAGAACCCATACACTCACCAAACACCCTTCCACCACTCACTTGTGCATCAGGCTGACAGATACAGATGAGACAGGGAGAGACAGGTATAGTGGTCAGAGGGGGGTAAGGTACTCCCAAGTGATGACACGGCCTTGTATACACCTGGTCGGGCTCCTTCCACAGGCTGAGGTCCGTGGCAGGCAGGAGATGACATCGACGAAGTGGATTACTGTCAAATGAGGAGGGGGTGGGGGGTAATGGAATCATTAAATCCATAGGATACGATCATTAATCCCTCAGAGAAACAAAAGAAGGCTATTATTAATCCTGAGTAAAAAATTTTACATTAATCCCCTAAAATCAAACAAAAAAGACCATCCCATTAATCCCCATTGAATAAATAAAAGCCAATTTAAAAAAAATCCTCTTTAACAAAACACAAATCCCTCTCACCATTTCTCTCTCAAATCCATGCAATAAAACACTATGATCCACGAAAAGCTTCCACCAAGACTTGAAACCCGACTCCCCGCACTCACCTCTTCTCATTGGGAACCTGATAGGCATTGACAGGCACCTTAGGGTTCTTTTCGTCCATATTCTTACACACGACACTCGACAGTGTGATGGTACGGATACTCTGAAGCTGACTGTAGGTGAACCCTGACCCCAGGCTTTCATACCTGGACGAGACATTGTCGTCATAGGGGGTGAAAAAATATAAAACTTATGTTATTTAGATCTTTTTCTTTATGTGTGCGTCATTACCTATCGATCTATTCATTTATCCACTCGTCTATTCATTTGTCTACCTATCCATCTATACTGCTTTATTTATTTTCAGAACTCATTTTCTAGACAAGGTAAATCAAGGGACAGGTGTACTAGAGGGGGGGCCAACAGGTGTACTAGAGGGGGGGCAGCAGGTGTACAGAGGCAGCAGGTGTAATAGAAGGACCAACAGGGTGTACAAGAAGGGGCAGCACGTGTACAAGAAGGGGACAGCAGTACTAGAGGGGGGGACAGCAGGTGTACTAGAGGACAGCAGGTGTACTAGAGGGGGGCCAACAGGTGTACAAGAGGGGGGGCAGCACGTGCACAAGAGGGACAACAGGTGTACAGGGGGACAGCAGGTGTACTAGGGGGGGGACAGCAGGTGTACTAGAGGGGGGGGACAGCAGGTGTACTAGAGGGGGACAGCAGTGTGTACTAGGGGGGACAGCAGGTGTACTAGAGGGGGGACAGCAGGTACTAGAGGGAGGACAACAGGTGTACAGAAGGGGGCAGCAGGTGTACTAGAGGGGACAGCAGGTGTACTAGAGGAGGGACAAGGTACTAGAGGGAGGACAACAGGTGTACAAGAAGGGGCAGCAGGTGTACTAGGGGGGGACAGCAGGGTACTAGGGGGGGACAGCAGGTGTACTAGAGGGAGGACAACAGGTGTACTAGAGGGAGGACAACAGGTGTACAAGAAGGGGCAGCAGGTGTACTAGAGGGGACAGCAGGTGTACTAGGGGGGGACAGCAGGTGTACTAGGGAGGGACAACATGTACAAGAAGGGGGCAGCAGGTGTACTAGGGAGGTGTACTAGAGGGGACAACAGGTGTACAAGAAGGGGCACAGGTGTACTAGAGGGGGACAGCAGGTGTACTAGAGGAGGGACAACAGTGTACTAGGGGAGGACAACAGGTGTACAAGAAGGGGCAGCAGGTGTACTAGAGGGGGGACAGCAGGTGTACTAGAGGGAGAGAACAGGTGTACAGGTGTACTACTAGGACAGGTGTACAGGGACACAGGTGTACTAGAGGGGGACAGCAGGTGTACTAGAGGGGGGACAACAGGTGTACTAGAGGGAGGACAACAGGTGTACAAGAAGGGGGACAGCAGGTGTACTACTAGAGGGGGGACAGCAGGTGTAAGGAGGGACAACTAGAGGGGGGACAACAGGTGTACAGAGGGGGACAGCAGGGTACTAGGGGGACAGGTGTACTAGGGGGGGACAACAGGTGAGAGGGGGGACAGCAGGTGTACTAGGGAGAGGGGGGACAGGTACTGTGTACTGGGGACAGGTGTACAGGTGTACTAGAGGGGGACAGCAGGTGTACTAGAGGGGGACAACAGGTGGAGGGACAACAGGTGTACAAGAAGGGACAGCAGGTGTACTAGAGAGGGACAGCAGGTGTACTAGGAGGACAGCAGGTGTACTAGAGGAGGGGACAACAGGTGTACTAGAGGAGGGAGGTGTACACACAGGTGTACTAGAGGGGGACAACAGGTGTACTAGAGGGGGGACAACAGGTGTACAAGAAGGGGACAGCAGGTACTAGAGGGGGGACAACAGGTGTACTAGGAGGGGGGACAGCAGGGTGTACTAGAGGGGGGACAACAGGTGTACAAGAAGGGGGACAGCAGGGTGTACTAGAGGGGGGACAGCAGGTGAGGGGACAGCAGGTGTACTAGAGGGACAGCAGGTACTAGGTGAGGAGGGGGGACAACAGGTGTACTAGAGGAGGACAACAGGTGTAGCACAGAGAGGGGACAGCAGGTGTACTAGAGGGGGACAACAGGTGTACTAGATGGGGGACAACAGGTACAAGAAGGGACAGCAGGTGTACTAGAGGGACAGCAGGTGTACTAGGGGGGGACAGCAGGTGTACTAGAGGGGACAACAGGTACTAGAGGAGGGACAACAGGTGTACTAGAGGGGGACAACAGGCTAGGAGGGGGGGACAACAGGTGTGAGGGGGGGACAACAGGTGTGTACAGGAGAGGGGGACAGCAGGTGTACTAGAGGAGGACAACAGGTGTACTAGAGGGGACAACAGGTGTACTAGAGGGGACAACAGTGGGAGGGGGGACAACAGGTGTACTAGAGGGGGGACAGCAGGTGTACTAGAGGGACAACAACAGGTGTACTAGAGGGGGGACAACAGTACAAGACAGAGAGGTGTACTAGAGGGGGGACAGCAGGTGTACTAGAGGGGGGACAGCAGGTGTAGGGGACAGCAGGTACACAGAAGGGGGACAGCAGGTGTACTAGAGGGGGACAGCAGGTACTAGAGAGGGACAACTAGGACAACAGGGCACAGGGACAGCAGGGTACAACAGGTGTACTAGAGGGGACAACAGGGGGACAACAGTGTACAAGAAGGGGACAGCAGGTGTACTAGAGGGGACAGCAGGTGTACTAGAGGGGGGACAACAGGGTGTACAGAGGGGAGGACAACAGGTGTAGCAGGTGTACTAGAGGGGGACAGCAGGTGTACTAGAGGAGGACAGGTGTACTAGAGGGAGGACAACAGGTGTACAAGAACACAGTGTACTAGAGCAGCAGGTGTACTAGACAGCAGTGTACTAGAGCAGCAGGTGTACTAGAGGGGCAGCAGGTGTACTGTGTACTGCAGGTGTACTAGGGGGGGGCAGCAGGGTACAGAGGGGGGGCAGCAGGTGCACTAGAGGGGGGGGGCACTGGGCAGGTGCCTAGAGGGGGGCAGCAGGTGTACTAGAGGGGGGCAGCAGGTGTACTAGAGGGGGGGGCAGCAGAGTGTACTAGGAGGGGGGGGGGCAGCAAGCAGGTGGGGGGGGCAGGTGTACTAGGGGCAGGTGTAGAGGGGGGCAGGTGCTAGAGCTAGAGGGGGCAGGTGTCAGAGGGGGGCCAGAGGGGGGGCAGGTGTAGAGGGGGGCAGGTAGGTGTACTGGAGGGGGGGGCAGGTACTAGAGGGGGGGCAGGTGTACTGGGGGGGGCAGGTGTGCTAGAGGGGGGGCAGGTGTACCAGAGGGGGCAGGTGTACCAGAGGGGGGGGCAGGTGTACTGGAGGCAGGTGTACCAGTGGGGGGCAGGTGTACTGGGGGGGGCAGGGTGTGGAGGGGGGCAGGTGTACCAGAGGGGGGGCAGGTGTGCAGAGGGGGGCAGGTGTCAGAGGGGGGGGCAGGTGAATTAGAGGGGGGCAGGTGAATTAGAGGGGAGGACAGGTGAATACAGTCAAGACAGAAATCTTACCAGAATCTGTCACTTGTCTTGGTGATTTTGAACTGCAGTGTTATGATGCAGGCGAACGTGGGTCCCACTGTAGCCCCTGGCAGGTGGTTCTCTGCCTGACGGAGGTAATACTTGGTTAGCCAGTGACGGGGTGAATATATACAGACAGTGACGTAGTAAAGTTATTTAAGAACTCAACCTAACAAATTGAAAGCTTTTACTTTGTGATTATTTTATCCATAAACATCATTCATTTACAGAGTTGTTAGAATGTTGGTAATTCACATCAATGAAAAACTTGTATGGTTATTCTTTATCACACACTAGCTTTTACACTTGACAATAATTTAAAAAATAATTCTCATCCGCGTCGATCAGAAAGGATGACATTTTCAACAATATCTATGAACCCGAAACAAGGGTGAGGAACTTGTAAAGGAAATTATCGGTACCGTCGTCTCTTTTATGGCTTTACGGATGTTTTTTTTTAATTACTTAACACAGGACACTCGTTCCAAAATGTATTTTTACGATTTTGTGTGAGACAATTAACGAGGGATTTTGACAACCCTGCTGAGACAAGTCACAATGTTTATTTTAAAATTCATCATGCTCCTCTGTAAAGAAACTTTTTGGAGTAATTATACATATCACATCAAGTATTTCCGTTTTCATTTGAAAGAGTTTTTGCGATTCAAACCCAGAGATATTACTTCCATCAACTAAAATAATGAGATGAATTTTACCAGGCCTCCCACGTAGAGATCTATGTCGTGTACATGGCGGTAGGCCTGACGTAGTGCTGCCACGGCCCGGATGGACATAAGGCTCCTCAGGTCAGAGAAGTCCTTCACCTCACCCACGCCACAGTAGAAGACGTATTTGACATAGGGAGCAAGGCCGTGATCTCGTCCTGGGCCCAAAACAGTGATACCAGAATCAATTTAATGTTGATGTTCATTGACAAACGGCAACCCTGGTGGTCACAGTGCCACAGTCTAGAAGTTTTATTAAAGAAGTCAGATCAAGGGAAGATTACGCACCTCAAGGGTTTTAAGTCATCGTATTCAAGGGGTTTTAAGTCCTCGTACTGAAGGGGTTTTAAGTCATCGTACTCAAGGGGTTATAAAATATAATCATTCAAACCTCTGGCAAGATTTAAGGCAAAGAGGTCTTGTCCTGAGTGAGGAAGGTTAGTCTTCTGGAAAAGCTCATTCATAATACTGTCCGCAAGGCGAAGGTCAGTTGGCAGCATGACAGACCCCAGCAACCCACGCAGGAGAGGATCGGCTGGGCCAGGCTGGAAGCAAATAGTGGCATTGAGAGTCTAATACAAGGCAAGAAGCCCCTCCCTTTACACTGCAGTTATGAGGAGAGTTTAGTTTTTTATGATACCAGGCTTTCAAAAATCCTAACTGCACTCCAATCAACTTTTCTTTAACCTAACTTGATCGACTCAAACTTAACTTGGCTAAACTTATTCAAGACTGACCTTAACCAAATTTAACCTAACCCCCTAAAAAACCGACCTAAGCTGAACTTAACCAACAAGCTTAACTAAACTTATTTTTTTATTACCCGACAGGAAAAAAAAACAACTTACGCTAATCAAGCTGGTCACGTTGTGGAAGGTGGAGACCATTGGCACAGAGGAGAGGAGTTTGTAGTGAGGATCCAGGAGTTGCAAGGTGTCGGGGATGGAAGAGTGACCCATTCTGAAGGCTGCCGTAGAGAACTCGTTGAGGATGCTGGGGTTCCTGCTTTCATTGTAACCCTGGAAGAGTACAAGACCTCAGTATGTCTCCTAGCAGGCAAGAAAGACCACAATATGTCTCCAAATAGACAAAAAAGACCATAATATGTCTCCTAGTAGGCAAGAAAGACCTTTTATGTCTCCAAGTAGACAAAAAAGACCACAATATGTCTCCAAGTAGGCAAGAAAGACCCCATTGTGTCAAGTCCACCACACACACAGGTGAACCCCACTCTAAACAAAAGATTTACAGGATCTGGAAAGATTAAGCCTGTACAGTAATTATACAAACTTGAATACATTGGTACATAAATCTTTAGCCATTTACACACACATTATTTATTCCAGTACACGATAGTTCCCAGTTACCATAAAGTATCCATTCTGTTGAGGCAGTAGTTTGTGTCTGGCCGCCATGTCGTAACCTACTATGATAGGTACATACTCTAGAGACGTGCAGTGCTGGTGTTGAGCGATATTAATCCTTCGAGCTTCCTGTAGGGGCAAGAACAAGACAAAAACAGGATATATTTGTAGAATTGGAACCAAAAGTTCCATAATAGGTTTCGTTCTTTCCACTGCATGGTTCTTATATCTTATATGTGGTCTCTTAATATAACCCCCTTTAAGGGAAGCCCATAATTATATAATTGGGTTATGATATCCTAACAAAAGCCAATTAAGTTAAGGTCATTATCTCATGAAGAAATTCTCTCCCAACAAAAGTCCTTCAAGGTAAGGCCATCATCTAACAAAAGTCCTTCAAGGTAAGACCATCATCTAACAAAAGTCCTTCAAGGTAAGACCATCATCTAACAAAAGTCCTTCAAGGTAAGACCATCATCTAACAAAAGTCCTTCAAGGTAAGACCATCTAACAAAAGTCCTTCAAGGTAAGACCATCTAACAAAAGTCTTTCAAGGTAGGACCATCTCACAAAAGTCTTTCAAGGTAGGACCATTATATCTACGGAAAAGCGTCTCCCACTAACCCCAGTTACCAATCTGAGGTCTTGATCGAGCAACATTTGTAAGAAGGACTACCCCAAATCCCTGCCGTTTCTTCCCTTATCACTCTTAAGTCCCCTTCACAAGTACCTGAAAGAGTTTCTCATCGTCCCAGTGAGTGTTGATCGCCTGCAGAGACTTGGCCAGGCGGTTGTGCTCTCTGTGGAACACCATGTGCAACAGCGCCAGGCCTGGGTTCTCGTTGGGCCTAGGAAATGAGTAGAAGCTCACATGGTACTTTACGTGCATACGACAGGGACTGAAAGCTTTACACACCTAAAACAAACACTATGATGAGTGATATCTCTCACACACACACACCTGGGATCACCAGAGAAGGCACATAATTTATCATAGGTGCGGCAGTCTGGGAAGTTGTGGCTTTCCTTCAGCAACAATCTCTCGTTTTCACTCGAGTTTAGCAGACCGCCAGAGAACAGTCGGAGGTTCTTCTGCACACACAAATCATTCCCGTAAATCTGGGGAATGAAACCCAATTTCTATAAGGGAAGAACCGCTTATCTGGGGATAAAACTGGAAATCCCGGTACCAACATTACCCCATACTAGCAATAGGATACTTTCCATATATCAAAACAGTTTCCTTGATCTCTCCGGGACAAGTTCCCTGCCTTCTGTTGTGCTGAGGGAAGGAAGGAGGAACATGACTTACCAGAGACAAGTCGAGGAAGGCGGTGTTTAGGTTGTGCTGCTGTAGAATCTTCCTGCCCCTGTAGTCCTCCTCGAACTTAGCGACGCTTCTGGGAACCAAGTGAAATTTAGGGACTGAAAATATGTGGAATTAATCAAACTTCTCTGACCATACAAGTATAATTTGGAGATAAACAACAATTTTCCTTCAACAAGATAGTCAAACTAGATTTGAAGGCCCATAAAACTACATATCATAATAAATGTGGACACGAACAGGATAAACAAATACTGAGAACGAAAATATGAACAAATTACACTCAAGTTACTGAGGTCAATTTGTGTCCATTGCCATGATTAATCTTTGACTGTGACCCCTGATCCCCCAACTGCAGTAGAAAAATCAGATAATTTGAGTTCTAAAATCTTCTGGCTTTCAACTGCTAAGGGATACTGAGGATGTAGCCAAACCAGGCAGACACGAGTGTTCTAGTACCTGACAACTGGGAGGCAGCGACGTTCGCCTTTGTCATCAAGAGACGGTATGAAAGGGTCGTACTTAGGCAGTGGGATGGGGGCACACCACGGGGCCTGCCATGAAGTACACGAGTTGCAGATCTTCTTACCGTGTGCATCTGCAAGACTACGACAAAGTTAAGAGAAAGTACTACACACAGAAGACAAACTTAATACAGTAATCATAAAATTAATTGGTGTTAGGTTAGGTACACAAACACCAGGGAACACTTGCCTTTGAAAACACTTGTGATGGAGTAATCGTGGTCAATGAACTGTCCCATCTGCATAACCATAGCATTGTGTTGTGGGGCAGAGAAGATGGTGGGCTGGCTGGGGTGAGAAGGAAGGTGAGGCACACGATGCACCAGGAGACTCACCAGGCGCGGGTTGGGTAGGAGGCCGCCCAACACTGAGGCAGTCCGCATCATGCCACGGTCTGACACGGGAGGAGAGATTAAAGAGATACAGATACCATAAATCCCCTAAAACCGCCCTTAAAATGAATTGAAACCTAAATCGTCGTCTTAAAATTATTAAGATTAACCCTATTAACAAAACCTTACTTTCACTTCACCATTTGGTCAAATTTCTATACACAGTTTATCAAGGGATCTGTAATTTAATTCTTGCTATTATCCGGGTACGATAGGTGGACAGACAGACAATTCCAGTCCAGCCTAACACAATTCACAGGCCGGGATGGGTAGGGAAATACAGTATAAAAGTATTATGATATTTAACTTCCTTTGTATCTTTTGGGATTTTGTCATCTTAAACCACCCCCACCAACCCACAGCAGCGTCAAGGGCTCACCATACACAGGCGACAGGAGGCGGTAGAGGAACTGGCCTGAAGTGCCGTACTCCGGGTGGATCAAGTTGTTACAGCGACCAGACGCACTCCGGTAAAGCACACTCCCGTCACACGTACCAACCGATATCCTGATGGGAAGAAATATTTTCATTCCTGGTAATATAAAAATAATTTTATCCTAAGATTATCCGCCCTAAAATACTTGGCGTTTCATAAGGAGTTTAAAAAATAATTCTAGGTAGATGATATATTCATATATTCTATGAGCCATTGTGTATAACAGACAAATGAACGACTGCCCGATCATCTAGCTAGTGAGCCAACCAGGGGCAGTAGCGAAGATTAAAAAATAACTCAAGCTTTACATTTACTTCTCCAGTTCAATAAACTTTAATGCTAAAACGTTAAGAAAATCAAGTTACTTGCACTTCTTGGGGAGCATTGCGAGGTGGTCAGGACTCAGCTCTGGCGGGAGGTTGGCCTCGAGGCCATCGGGATCCAGCCAATAGGGCGATGCGGTGGGGTCCAGGTAGCCTGAAAGAAGTGGTTTATTAAGTCACATTCCATAACCTGTATTAACCGATTAACCAAGGATTTAGCTTGTGGATACACCATTAACGTCAACTGAAATAAAAAAACAAACAATGATCTTAAGATATGACTAAGTTAGTATACGTTGGTTCGGTTTGGTCTATTATTATTGGTGCAGAGGAACATCCTCACCCGAGGCATCGTTGTAATTTAGTGAGAGAAACGTCCAAACTCACCTGTTGGAGCTTTCAGTAACGACCTCCACACTCAAAAAGTCTTATCAAGGTATGGCATCATTTCCTTGCCCAGCCACCAGAGTCTAGTGACTAGACTAACCAAGGCACACAGTAAGGTCAGGTAGGGAGCAACATGCATTAAATACTATCAACAACTCAAAACCTGCGGTAGAGGTGTAGAAAAGGGTGACCACCAGAAGGAATTAACAGAATTGGTTGAATTTTTTTCTACAAACTAATATGATATTAAACACAAAATGGAAACAATGCATTGAACCAAATAGAACCTGACCTGACATACCCATAGGTTGGGTTTGTTAGGTCAGGTTATATTAGGTTCTATGCATTATCGTGTTAATATTGAAGTTGATACACATCAGCAATGGCGCGGAGGAATTTGTGGAAGCGTTCACCATCATTTAAAGGAAACGTCTCTTGGAAAGGGATTCAGCGAGGTAAACAACAAAAATGGCGCCGGGAGGAGAATTGTGAAGCGGGAATAGAGTAAATAAAAAAAATACTTAAAATTATAATAATCGAAATCATCAAAACAACAAGTACAACAAAAATCAAGAAAATCAACAAAAACTTCTGGTGGTCATCCTTTTCTACACCTTTGCCAATCCTGGTAGTTGAATGGCGCCCCTGGTCTTAAAACTTGCCAACAAATGGTCGCTGGGCTGAGTTATGAGACCTTTTGACGGTGGCGGCGACGGGAGTCTTCCTCAGAGGGACCTCCACTTGTCTACCAACACTGGCGCTCACACACGCCAACACCTGCAAGAATGATACAGCTTAGCTCAAACCTCAAAGAGCTTCATGGATGTGTGAGTACATTGTGTCTTATTGATCAGGCTGTAGTCTTTGGGAGCACCAACAGTGAGTCAAAACGAACCACCAAATTTAACCCACCAAGTTACAAAACCAAACCAACTTCACGTTAAACCCTTCACTTCGGGGACACCACTTTTAATATTTTATTTGGCTAACGCCAGACGATTTTATTCAACTAAGAGGGGGGGGGGGGGCGCAAGCAAGGGGTTATTCATCTACGTATGTATATACACATATATGTATACATGAATGAATGAATATAAAAACAATCGAGGATAACAAAATATTAAAAACAAACTAACCTAACCTTTTTAGGTTAAGTTAGATCAGGTAAGGTAGGTTAATTTGGGTTTTTTTTGAACGACTAATTATATAACAGCAGTACTTGCTACTTTGTACAGTAAAGTTCTCAGTCTTGTCGAATGTCAACAACAGCGTTCGGGATTTTGCGCCCGATGAATACAAGATTACCGTGATCTTAATGTTATGTTCGGAAACGGAAACCAACAGGGCATATAATGGGAGGGAGGTGGGGTAGGGAAGAAACTGGTGGGGAAGCTAGGACTTCAAAAATATTACACAAACTACGAGCTTAGACACATTCATCTCTCCTAAGAGTGCATGCTGTGCCAACTCACCACAGCCACGAAGGTGTTCATTACGAGAGACAAGTAGATAGGAATCGGGAAGCACAGTACCTGGCCGGCCTGCACATTAGTCCTCACACAACACAACGACAACTGATGAATGATGACAACTGACTCGGCCAGTCGCAGTGCATCATGGGTACTAAGGAAGGACGTACACAGATATATAAGTCGTGAACCCTCGCCCTGAACCCGTACTACAGTCGTTAACTTTTCAACTCCTAGATGTCGCCACAACCACCACCGCAATTGGTGGCCTATTGGTGTGTCCTAGATGATGCCTCTACTTCTGTACCGTATTAAATTTTCTGCAGTAGATGGATTAGTGATTTTACAAGCATATTCAGGCCAATATGTTTTCTCTGGTGACTTTGTTGAACATGGTTATATTAATTTGACGAAAGCTTGTCTAGTCTTTTATCGGTCAGCATGGATGCTATCGCCTAAAACAGCGTTTCTTAACCTGGGGTGCTGGGAATGAACAAAATAAATTATCAAGCAGTATTTTATTTACTTTTTATAGCCCTGTAGCAACTGTAGTCTCTGCAACCAGATGCAGGGGGTGCTGGACTGCCTTGACCTGACTACAGGGGGTGTTGAGGTCGGAAAAGGTTAAGAAACGCTGGCCTTAAATCTAAATAGACAAGTTTTACCATTATATCTTATGTTTCTCTTTTCCCTCCAGACCTAACGAGTATAATAGTCCACCTCCAAATCCTATATTTTCGCCTTAACTTCACGAGTAAATGGTATACGGTGAGTAAGAGTTTGTTTGCCTCTACTGACCTGACTGATGAATATGTTTTTCTCCAGATATATTATTTTGGGTTTAGAAGTTGCTAATATATTGTTCATAGTAATTGTGTGTGTGTGTATGTTCTACTATGAACATACACTAACAAAATAACTTCCACATTTTTGGCAACATCTGACGTCACCTGAAGGATCATGTAGGTAAAGGCGATTGGAATCTTAACATATTTACTCAGATTTTCGTTTAATTCATAGATGATTCGCATGTTATTACAATGTGATTTATAATATCAAGTCTTATAGTTTGATCAAGTTCCTTATATACTATTTTGATTCGGTTTCCAGTGACTTATGTTAAATACTTTTAACAACAAACTAAAAACTAATAGAATTATACAATAAGCATTACTGTTGTGGACTTTAATGAAAATAATAAACTTGACAATTTTAGGTTTACATAGGATGATTGTGGCCTCAGTTGTGATCAGATATGGGATCATTAATAACAAACAAGACTCCCCCCTCAAAAGAGCCTTTCGAGTCTGATTGGCTATTGACAAAGCTGCTGACCGCTAAAGATCCGATAATAATCAATCACCCGGGAATATTAAACCTTCGCTTCTTATCGTCCATTTATCTCGCTAATCCAATCAACGTATTTTCTATTCAATACTACGTTCTCTCTTGTGAATAGGATCAAATAAATTATTGGGTCTTATAAGGTCGTTCAGATATCTAGACGGTCCGTCCCTCGTGACGATCTTCAGGAGTGAAGTGCTTCCCCATCTGGAGTACTGTCACCCCATCTGGTCCCCGAGATATGCTAGGGACTGTCAGTTGGTTGAAAATGTTCAAAGGAGGGCCACCAGACTGGTGCCTGCACTTCGGCACCTCAGCTACCCTGAGAGATTGGAGCGCCTGAACTTGCCTAGCTAATACTACAGACGGGCAAGGGGGGACCTAGTTGAGGTTTATAAGCATCTCAGGGGGCACTACTCAGTTGAGTGTCCTTACTTGGAGCTGGCGGACGCTCGCCCCACAAGGGGTCACAGCTCAAGATTGAAGAAGCCGCAAGTCCAGAAAACCGTGAGGGCAAACTTTTTCGGAGTGAGAGTTGTAAACTCTTGGAACAATCTACCAGTGTGTGTTGTGACGGCACCGAGTGTGAGCTCTTTCAAGAGAAGACTTAACCAACACTGGAGCCGGTGCATGCCCAATATTTGCCAACAGTGCGTGACAGAGACGTGACCGATCGCCCGGGCGGCTAGCGAGCCGACCTTTTGGTGAAGAATATAAAGGAAAAGAGACGTGACCGATCGCCCAAGCGGCTAACAAGCCGATCAGTGGCGAAGAGGATAAAAGTAAAGTAAAAGAAATAGTGAGGGCCATGTTGAAGGTATCGAGAGAAAACAGTAGTGAGTGAAGGGGGGACTCGTGTGTTGCTACGCAGAGGGAATATAATTGAAGAAAAACTTTAATTTAGTCTAGTTTACCATTAATATACAGATTTCTTCTTCCACATCAGTTTCCTCTGCAATCTGGTATCATCGTCATTATGAGTCGAGTTTAGAGGAAATCAAAACCATTGTTACTTATTTTATATTTGCTAAATTAGTTTGTTTTAAACGTCAACGAATTACAGTTTAGTTGGATTGTCTAATAAATATTACTCCACGTAAACTCTCATAGACTCGCACACGATAACTCTTTACACCTCATGTTCGTTCTTAGCTTCAAAACATCACAATTCATAACTAAATCTTTAATATTTCCGTCATAATATAGCTCGCTCATAATCCATTTTCTATATATCTTAAATTGGGTTTTAAAAACTTATAATATTCTCGTTTAATAAATATTCCTCTTTATTATAATAACCAAAAGACGATACAGAATGATATGTTTTCAAAAATTTTCAGAAGACAAGCGTAATATTCTTAGACGGGAGAGCCGCTGTGTGCTAGACCATCTTGTCACCAGTGTTGAGGGGACGAGGAAGGCTCGTCAACACAGCAGCTGGCAGTGTTCGTCCTGGTTTGGCTGTTGACAGCCAGACAGTTGAGGCTTACAGCGCATCTGAGGTAAACATAAACAATTAGGGGATACGGGCTTAAATAGATATTCCTTGAAGTCTTAAGGCCACACCAGATATATATACGGGTAAAAGTCAACGTCTGAAAAATAAACTAAATAAATTAATAACAAGATAAAAGATGATTTGTTTGCTATAAATTCCGTTTCTACATTAGTCTGGGTGGATCAAGGGGGTACAGATACTTTAACAGAGAAATGATGAAAAACATAAATACAGGAGGTTCAGCAGGCGAGAGACGAGATTCGCCTTGACGAGAGACAGAATTTACCTAGCACGAGAGACAGGAGAATTACCAAGCACGAGAGACAGGAGAATTACCTAGACGAGAGAAGGAATTTACCTAGCACGAGACAAGAAATTTACCTAGACGAGAGATAAGGAATTTACCTAGCAAATGTGACAGGGTCTTCCCTAGCACGAGAGACAGGGTACTCACATGGCCGTGGGAGAGACAGAGACAGACGAGACAGGGAGAGACGTGGACGTATCTGCCAGGAGGGTGAAGTTGACCCCTGTAAGCACATTCCACCTGAAGAGGGTAGTGTTCCTCCTCCCATAGGGTCAGGTCAAGGGAAGCCAGCTGGTCACACAACTTCAAGGGGTTCCTAATGGGGGGAGGGGGGTAAAGTTGTCCTGGTTAAATAGGTTTCAATCCTAATAGGTTTTCTATTAACAGGTTTCAATCCTAATAGGTTCTCAATTAATAGGTTCCAGCCCTAATAGGCCCTAGAATTATAACACCAGTTCTGATAGGTCTCAATCCTAATAGTACCCAGGCACTTACTTTAGGAGGAAAAGAGGTACTCACTCTCTCTTAGAAGGGAGGAAGAATACATTGGCAGGAATTCTAGCGTCGTCTTCATCCAAGTTGTCACAGACGAGGCGAGCCAAGGAGGAGGAAGTGCGGACGTCGTGAAGCTGAGGAGGTGTCAGCCCTGCGTCAGCGTTCTCATACCTGACAAAAAAAAAAAACCTTCGATATACTAAAATAAATTAGGGTCACATGAGAATTAGCCACCCCTTCTCCCCAGCTTATTATTATTAAACTTATATAAATTAGTTTGTGTATTAGTAAATGTATAAAGGATCGAGGGTCGGGGGAGGATCGGGGGAGGGTCGGGGAGGGTCGGGGAGGGTCGGGGTCGGGGGAGGATCTGATGGTCGGGGGGAATCGAGGGTCGGGGGATCGAGGTCGGAGGAGGATCGAGGTCGGGGAAGGATCGAGGGTCGGGGAGGATCGAGGGTCGGGGGGGTCGGGGAGGATCGAGGGTCGGGGAGGATCGTGGGGAGCATCGTGGGACAGGGTGTGCATGGGGAGGGGAGACTCACCAGAACCTGTCGCCACGTCGGGAGTTGAGAAACTGGTAGGCGATGATGCAGGCGAATGTTGGCCCCACCAGACCTCCTGGTACATGATTCTCCGCCTGCGATGAGCAACAGTCGATCTTATTATCTCAGGTTTTTACCCAAACACACACCGACCCTCTCACTAATCAACTCCCGACGGTTTTCTTTAGCCTCTAACATACCCCAGAACATCATTATATAGCCCAAACATCATTATGTAGCCCTAACATAGCCCAAACATCATTTTATAGCCCTAACATAGCCCAAACACCATTATGTAGCCCTAACATAGCCCAAACATCATTATATAGCCCTAACAGCCCAAACATCATGATGTAGCCCTAACATAGCCCAAACATTATATAGCCCTAACATAATCCGAGCATCATTATACAGCTCAAACATAGCCTTAACACCGACTCAACATAGTCAACTAACCACCAACTCGTCATTTCGTAACATAGTCCCAAGACAACTTCTGGCACATACAGTACACAACACAGCCCCCACATGCACAACACAGCCCCTACATACTCACCAGGCCCCCCACATACACAACACAGCCCTCCATACTCACCAGACCACCACATACACAGCCCCACATACCATAGCACATACTCACCAGACCCCACATACACACAGCCCCCACATACAGCCCCTATATACTCACCCCCACATACACAACACAGCCCCACATACTCACCAGCCCCTCACATACACAACACAGCCCCTACATACTCACCAGACCACCACATACACAACAGCCCCTACATACTCACCAGATCCCCACATACACAACAGCCCCCACATACTCACCAGACCCCCCACACAACACAGCACTCACCACACCCCACAACAAAGCTCCTACATACTCACCAGACCCCCACATACACAACACAGCCCCCACATACTCACCAGACCCCCAGGGAAGAGGTCCACATCTTCAACATGAGCATAAGCCTGACGAAGGGCGGCCACGGCTGACTGTGACATTACACGGAGTAGGTCGTCGAATGAGGTGGCAGCCTCACCACCACACGCTGCCCGATACTTGATGTAAGGCCCAATCCCGTGATCTCGACCTGACCAACACACACACACACACGGAACAAGGCCATTATGGTTAAATAGTTATAGGTAATACGTCATTTGAATAATCACCTGAGGACTAGACATCCAAGCTTATTTCACCTGAGGATACCTGTGGGGCGTTAGGTTAGGTCAGGGTGTTTAATCATATATATATATTTTTTTTTACCATTATAACATTTTTCTCTTACTACACGTATCCCATTCTTCTTCACATCTCCTCCTCCTCCTCTGTACTTCCTTGTTTCATCTCACACAAACGTAAGAGAATAATCAATAAAAATAAATTAAAAGTAGATACAAAAGTATAAAAAATAATACTTTTCTCATGGATAGACTAAAGTGAAAGTAATAAAAGTGTGGGTCATTGGTGAGAAAAATATATATATAACATTCTTTATTTCCTGTGTATAATGTCATTGTGTTCACAGGGTTATAATATCGTATTTAAAGTGTTAAGAGATCGTACTCAAGGTGTTAAAATATCGTACTCAAGGTGTTATGTTATCGTACTCAAGGTGTTATGTTATCGTATTCAAGGTGTTATGATATCGTACTCAAGGTGTTATGTTATCGTACTCAGGGTGTTATGTTATCGTACTCAGGGTGTTATGTTATCGTACTCAAGGTGTTATGTTATCGTATTCAAGGTGTTATGTTATCGTACTCAAGGTGTTATGTTATCGTATTCAAGGTGTTATGTTATCGTACTCAAGGTGTTATGTTATCGTACTCAAGGTGTTATGTTATCGTACTCAAGGTGTTATGTTATCGTACTCAAGAGGTTAAGTTGCTCCTACAAAATTAACCCAAGTTAATTTATGAAGTCAGCTCGTGGTCTCATTGGCTATGCTGGAGACAACACATGCCATCAGCCAATACACATCCCCCAATGGAACATACCATTAACCAATCAGATCCTCTACAAATCACGCCATCGACCAATCACCGTCGGAAAACATATCAAAACTAACAGTGTTCTTGTAAAACGGTTACCCAAATTTGTCTTATGCAACAATAAATGAAAAAAAAAATGATCGATCACCTGAAGAATAGACACCCCTGCTTATTTCACCTGATTTGAACACCCTGATACTACCTGCAGGGAAGGTCAGCGTTCGGGTATTTAATCAATGTGAAATAAATCAGCGTGCCTAATCCTCAGGTGATCCAAATAGACTAACCAGAGAGGGTGGTTGACGACCTACCTATAGCCACGAGTTACAAGCCTTACCTCTGGCGATGTTCCTGGCGAAGAGGTCTTGGGGAGCAGTGTGGAGCCCCTGGAAGAGCTGGTTCAGGATGGCCCCCTCAAAGCGTAGGTCGACGGCCTCAAGCCTTGTCCCCACTAGTCCACGCACCACGGTGTCAGACATACCAGGCTGTGTGTGGGGGGTTAGGTTAATCTGGGTTAGGTTAGTCTGGGTTAGGTTAGTCTGGGTTAGGTTAGTCTGGGTTAGGTTGGTTTAGGCGGAGTTAGGTTTGGTTAGGCTGGTTTAGGTTTGGTTGGGTTAGGTTTGGTTTAGCTAGGCTGGGTTAGGTTAGGTTAGGTTTTGTTAGGCTTTTCTTCCCTTCCTATGCCAGTTCTCCCACACTTTCTCCCCTTTCCCCCCAGCCCTTTCTTCTTCTTTCCCTCTCCCAATCCTCTCTCTCTCTCCCTCCCTCCCTCTTCCAACCTTCTCTCCCTCCTTCCCACCCCCTCCCATACCTCTTCTCTCACCTTCAGCGCCAGGGAGGAGTTGTGGAAGGTGTGGACGAGAGGAACAGAGGCCAGCGGGAAGTAGTTGTGGTCTAGGAGAAACAGCCGATTAGGTACCATGGTGTGACCCACTCTAAAGGCACTCGTAGCGAACTCGTTTAGTACTCCTGGGTTGACCCGAGCGTCGTAGCCCTGTTGGAGGAGGCGGCGGCGGCGGTTGAGGAAATACAAGGAAGAGAAAGAGGAGGAATATTTACAAGGAAGAGGAGGAGAGTAGGTGGAGGAAGAGATAGGAGGAGGAAAGGATAGGAGGAGGAAAGGATAAGAGGAGGAGGAAGAGATACAAAGAACAGAAAGATAAAGAGGAGATAATGGTTCGTTGGTAAAATTATTAATCAAAACAAATATCAAGAGAATGTTCCAAGATATCAGTGCCCTGTTTTTACCTGTCCTAATTACCTGTCCGTGCCTAATTAACCTATCAATACCCTAAATTACCTGATAGTATCCCGACTTCTCCGGAGTAAGGCGGTAGTCGGCCATCTTCTGTTGGCCGAGCAGTACTGGCAGAAACTCACTGTAGACAATATGTTGATACTGTGCAATGTTGATTCGACGTGCCTCCTGAACGACAAGGGGCGACAGTGTTAACATATGGGCGACACCGTGTTAAAATCTAGCTCACACGTCATTAAATATTGAAATTTATGCTGAAATCTGAGTTTAACGTCGAAAAACGCAAATACACATCCCCTCCACACATACCTACAAACACATCCAAACCCATAAGTACTAAATTAACACACATACACCTCCAAAACAAACACAAACACCCACACACCCAAAAACACTCACACACACACCTACAAACACACACACAGCTACAAAACAAACAAACGCCCACGCACCCTCACACACCTACAAACGCACCCCCACCCACACATAGCTACAAAGCAAACACAAATAAACGCCCACACACCCACCTACAAACACACACCCACCCCCACACACACCCTCACCCACCTACAAACACACACCCTCACGCGCACGCACTCACACACACACCCACCTGGAAGATGGTCTCGTCGCCCCAGTGAGGGTTGAGGGCAGACAGGTGGGTGGCGAGGCGGTTGTGCTCCCTGAAGAACAGTGTGTGTATCACCATCAAGGCCAGGTGCTCGTTGTTCCTGTCACCATAGAAGGGGTGTTATTATTGTGAGTGAGTATTTTTGGTGTAAAGAATAGGGGTGAAAGAAGATTAAAAGGGGTATTAAGTTTACTTCCAACAACAGATGTTTGGTGGGGTGAAAGGATGGGCTTAACTTTGTGCTCGGTGTTTATCTTAACAGAACTTAACCTGAAGAAGCCAACCCACCTGTCGTCACCAGCGAGGAAACATTTATTCTTGTCGCTGCGGCAATCCTCGAAGTGATGGGCGTCCGTCGTGGGAGGAAAACCTCTCCGGGAGTTCCCCGGCTTCACCTCCACCATCATCCCCCCAAAGTACAGTCTCAGGTCCCTCTCGCGGCACTCGTCACTCCCGTACACCTGTCATCACAACATAACAGAACTCTTGAAAGTTTTAATCTCGGGGTTACAAAAAAATGTGATTGGGTGTTGTTCGCCATACCGTTTATTCCAGCGCCTCTGTCACCCCGACCAATAAGAATTCGCGATAGCTCAAGACTCGGGGTTACCAAAAAATAATATTGGGTGTCGGAATGGTTAGAAAAAAATATGAAGGTATGTCTTAAGGCGAGCAAGAGCACTTACAAACTATGAAAGTTAAAGATATTGGAGCAGAATTTTTTTCTCGTACGGCGAAGAAACGTACATATATTTTTATAATTTTTTTTACCAGGAGAATAATATTAGGTATAAGGAAAAGTATAAATATTTTTAGAAACTTTAAAAAAAATCTTACTTCGCAGTTTGTATTTTCGAAACAGCAGCACGGAACTTGTTGAAATAAAACACTTAATTGTCTAAACCAAACGTTCAACTAAGATAAACTACTATCATGACGCAACACAATCGGCCGACGCACTGATGCCCACACAAGCAGTCTCCGTAGTAGAGGAGATGAGGATAAGACGAAGTATAGACTCACCGTGGAGAGGTCGAGGAACGCGGTGCACACGCTGGTCTGATCGAGTGTGGGCAGCCCCTGCATGTCACGCCCACCCACAGCACCACTCCTGCAACATACAAGTCATGATACAATCATTGACAGTGATCAACTCTTGCAGAAAAAGACATTAAGTAACTAACAAGTTTATCATTAGATAACACCCACTTTCCCCATTTTACCATCTCGGGACGCCCTCTGTCGCCTCACCTGACGAAGCTGAGGCACCTGCGCTGGCCGGAGTAGAGATCCTGTGGCTGGAGGTGAGAGTCGTCTTGAGGGATGGGGATTGGGGCACAGGCCGGGTCGTCCCTCCACATGCTACAGGCCTCACACTTCTTCGGGGTCGAATCCGCACCTGTAGGGAGGGAGACACACACACGTACAGGGGCGATAGTGTGTCAATGGCCGAGTGATTACCCTTCCAAATATTCTATCACACACACACCTACCCACTGAGTCGACTGACTGCCTCCCTGACTCTCCTGCCTCCCTGACTCTCCTGCCTCCCTGACTCTCCTGCCTGCATGTACCTGTGATGATGGAGATGAGGGCCAGATCGTGGTCTATGAACTGCCCTATCTGCATGAAGAGGAGGTTGTGTGAGGTGGGTGGGCCTGTGGGCGCCTCCCTCACCACCAAGCTCACCTCCCTCGGGTTAGGCAGAAGACCTCCTACTGCTGACCGAGTCCTCATCAACCCGGCGTCTGTAATACAACAGGTGGGTTAAGTTAAGTTACGTTAGGTTAGGTTAGGCTAGACTAATGAAGCACAGGGGGGGTCACTTACCATACACAGGTGGGAGGACGCGGGGCATAGGCTGGCCGGGGGAGCCCAGGTGAGGGTAGAGCAGGTTGTTACAGCGCCCCGAGATGCTCCGATACCTGGCAGATGAGTTGCACGCCACAGGTACCTCTCTGTGGCACGCCGGTGGGGCGGGGGGGGGGGTGGATGGGAGGAGGAAGTTGGGGAGGTTTTGGAGGGAAGGGAGGAGGATGGAAACGATGAGGATGGAGGCGAGGTGGTGGTGTGGAGGAAGAGGGAGGCGAGGTGGTGGTGTGGAGGAAGAGGGAGGCAAGGTGGTGGTGTGGAGGAAGAGGGAGGCAAGGTGGTGTGGAGGAAGCGAGGTGGTGGTGTGGAGGAAGCGAGGTGGTGGAATGGGAGGTGTAGAGGGGAAGAGAGAGATAATATGGTTATTAATATGGACAAGACTTAGGTAAAGATACAAAAGTTTAGGGTAGAGGGGCGTGGTCGCCAACACCACCAACTAAGTACTGGTCCTTAACATCCACTTTATTCCCCGTCAACTATTACTTTTATTTCTCTAAGTTATTTTTGTTGACTTTAAGGAGCCAGTGCAGTTGAGGCATATGAATAAAAAAAAATACATCTCTCATGCTCAGAAAACATCCATCAGTCGAGTCAGAATTAGCAGACGTTGGCTGGACTTGAAAAAAATGATGAGGAAATGTCACACTGTCATATAAAGAAGACCCTCATACTTATTAAATATATTAATGTGTTTAATCATCGTATCTCACAGCTTCTCTTTCTCATACCGGATATGTTTATGTTGTGCGCGATCTTGGAATCCTGAGAGGAGGGGGAGAGGTGGAGGAGGGGGAGGGGTGGAGAGGGGGTGGAGAGTGGAGGGGGTGGAGGGGGTGGAGAGAGTGGGAGAGGGGGTGGAGAGGGGGGGTGGAGAGGGGGGTATAAACACAATCCAACCAATTCGACCGTAACTCAAAGAATACCTAAGTTAATTGCGGTTGAGTTAGGTTAGGGTAGTGTGTGTTGTATGCAGTCAGCTGATAGGCTTTACACCATACACTCTCGCAGGAATCCAATATTGTTCACCAACAACTCACCTGCAGGTTGGAAGAGGTGGGGTCAGGTCATCGTGGGTGGTGGGCGGTGCCTTGCTCGGGCGGCGGCCTTCAGGGTCAGTCCAGTATGGCGACACGTTGGGGTCATTTTCTGAGGAAGGGTCAATCTTAGGTCAAAAGGAAAGAAGCTTGTTCGGGGCCTCAATCTCAGTAACAATAACCATAATAACAAATAACAATAGGTTAGGTTAGGTATGGATTCTCTCAGCTTCGAGTTCTCACCTTGGTTGGGTTGAATGCCGTCAGGTGTTGATGCTGCCGCTGATGATGATTGGGAACGTCTTTGATAATCAATTACTGTGGCATCCCCTTCAGTCGCCCTCAAGTTCTGGAGTGTTTTGGGATCTATGACGAGGTTCTGGACTGTTTTGAGGTTCACAGGTAGGGTCTGGACGGCGCTGGGTACTGCAGACTGGGGGTTCACTGGCTGGGTGGTGTACGGGTTGATGAAGATGTTATGGACGGTGTTGGTATCGACGAAGAAGGTGCCGCGAGAGGTGGTGACGGAGGGGTCGAGGCGCTGGAGGAGAGTTTCGGTGTGGGGGGAGGCGTCGTCGAGGGTGATGCCCGTGTACACCACCAGACCGAGGCCACCACGACACCAACACACCACCTGACATACATATACACACACGCTAATAATAATAAGGTAACAAACACAAACTGACAAAGGGCTAGAAAAACGCACACGAACGGAAAGGAAGATGCACACACATACATGAACGAGACTGACTCCCTCCAACACACAAGTACAAGAAGCTGAATACGACAAAAATAGGCAGGGCAAAGTTTAAGAACAGTTAAGGAGAGTTAAATAAGGTATAAGTATAGTCAATTGGTCACAGGTGGGCAAGTGACGGTAGTGGCCGCCTGTCGAACAACACTTCCCGTCCACCACTGGTCAGGAGGGTGCAAGAGACGGGGCTTTGTGGTGTCTGGTAGGTTACTCGGCTTTAAAATATTAAATACATGAGGATTAGCCCCCCCCCCTTCCTCCAACTTATTTCACCTGATAATTAAACACCCTAATACTCACTACCTGCTGGCTAAGTGGTGCCTCCGTTGTTCAGCAACAGCCCCACATACCTTTAGTCCTCACAGGTCATATCCAGACATTTATATCAAGGGGTAAATATTAATGGCCGGCAGTGTTAATGGTTAAGTTAGGTTGATGTCTACAATTAGTGTCCATTTAGTTTAGAGCTGTAAAAATAACTGTGAAGTACTCGAAAGTTCACAACCAGTCAACTACAACGTGACAGTCAGTGCCTGTCACACCTCATAATGACCACATACACACACAAGCTAGACCTTGATCACCCACCATCCATCAGTGTCATTGTTTAGGTAAATCCCTCTTACATTTTCTCCTCACGGGCCCTAAGTCATTCCTGCCCTGTTACCGGCACCAAAAGCTGAAAAATATCCTCTACCAACACTAATCTTGAGTCAACACCCACACAGTCGTCAACACAAGAGAGAATTAGCATTTAGTTACCAGAAATAAGAGCACCAACATTGGCTCCATCAGGACAGGTGACCACTTCAACTACACACAGCAGAGGACAGGACGCGCCACCGCACACCCACACATACTGTACACTCCAACACATTGACCGGTACAAAAAGACTATAAGAAAGACGGGAAAGTTCAGGCGTAAACAACACAACTAGGTGTAACATTTTCTCAGAGCGTATAGCGCGCCATCTATTGAGCGCACTACCAAGTACCTTTCTCAACAGGGTGCTGATAAATAATAATAATGCAAACACAGTGGCTTCTATTTAGCTCTTTGTTAGGGTGCCAACCCGGGGGATAATTAAAGGCCGCGTCTATAGTTTGTTCATTAGCGAAGGTGACAAGGGAAGATAGAAATGTTCACGCAGCGCGGCGTCTGGGCCCAAACTATCTCCCGTCAGCTGGCGGACTCATACACTGGTGCTAAACCGGCACATACCCTAACACTCTTCAAATGTTTTCCCCTTCAAAGGTATGCCTAGTATCTTCTGCCATCTACTACATCTGAAGAAATGTATCCAGAATTACTTAAAGTTACTAAAATTATAATAATGATAATACCTGCCCCTAGCATCTCCCATGGAAATTGTTTAACTTTCAACATATTATACATCGATAATAAATAGGACTTATACAATCTTACTCTTGGTCTATTTTTCAAATATATCTACAGAACTTACTTTTCTTTATCTTTGGGTAATCGATGACATACGGAATCGGGATGTGTGTCCTTTCTCTGTTTACAGATTATGCACGGGTGTCCTTTACTTGTCATGTTTATAAGACCATTCATTTCTATATTGTGCTCGTGTGTGGATTGCGATTGTCATATTCAATGTGTAAACTAGCAAACGACGCGCTCCACACTAGCGACATCTATCCACCGCACTACCAAATTTGTGCGTTCGTTCGTGTGTTAACCATTACATGTGAATGCCTGAGCTTTCCCGTCTTTCTTATAGTCTTTGGCGGTACTGCTGATGACACACGAAAAAAAGTGAACTCCGATTGTCTGCTGTTTTAGCGTCGAATGAATCACTTCTTGTTTGTGAGCCTAAATGAATGAAGCTTCGAACAGTGGTTGAATTTGTCTCGAAACATCTCGATTCAGGAAGTCGAATATTCCAAGTTTAAGAGATATATTAAGCGAAGATTCAAGGACAGGTTGTTTCAAGACTCATCGAATCATCTAACAACGAAGATTCGCTGTTCTTGCAGTCTAAATCAACAAATTATCGAGTACACTATCGACACTCACTACACCCAAGCTCAACAAACCGTAATTTACGGCAACATAATCGATTAAACCAAGTCGTCAATGTCCCGATATCGCAAAATCAATCTCTGCTATACGAAGGAGTTAACGTTACGATATCGGGATCATTATCGGCTGAATAACCGATAGCTCCCAAGGGAACTCTGTATCTAGCAAACATATTCCTGTCTGACAATATTACTCCATTAGGTTAGGTTAGGTTAGGTTATCATAATACTTAAAGTCTCCTTAAGGTACGGCTGCCTGGGCTCTGTACGAAAGACAAGAAATCCCTGACTAGGTTTATTACTGACGTGTTGTACTTCCCACCCGCCCCGCCCCGCCCCGCCCCGCCACCACCTCCTCCAGGCCCCGCAGACAACAACGCCGTATTTTTTGTGGGTTTACAAATGAAAACAAACACCACCATATACTTAACAAAAGTGTTACCTGACCTAATAAACGAAACCCAAAAACTAAACACACCTTCCACTCTCAGATCCCAGAACATCTAAGTACTGTATTGTATAATTTTCCTCCATTAGCTAATAGTAAATTCAACCTTATGGAAGAACATCTGAAGGGTGAAAATAATAATGGGTGAAAGAGACAGACAACATGATAACACTTTAATCACCCAGAGTTGTGTTTCCGTGTCTGGTATAGAGGGAGGAGCGGGTAGGGGGAGGGGGGGGGGCCTTACGGTAAGGCAGATTCCATTCGTTGTGTAACTTCCCCGGTAATAGCAGGTAGTCCCTCACGGAGCATACTTCCGCCTACTGACGAAGACGAAGATGAAGATGGTCTCCTCCCCCTACCTACTTACTTCCTCCCTCTTCCCTACCTCCTTCCCCCCTCCCTTCCTCCTCTCCCCTCCCTACCTCTTTCCCCCTACTAATCCCCTACACCCTTCCCCCTCCCATCCTCCTCCCCCTTCCTCTCCCCAAGGTCCTAGGTATTAGACTAACTCCTGGAACTGCTGCTGGTTTTTCATAATTTCTTTTCTGGAGAAGCGAGGGAGGGGAAGCGAGAGGGGGGGGGCGTATATCCCTCTGACGCAGGATATACTAATTTCTATATCTTGGATACTCGAAAAGACACATTTTAATAGTATATACGATAAGGCTCATGAGGTATATATGATGAAGGGAAGAATGAATGGTTGAAATAAATACTGAAGAAGAACTAATGTAATGGTATTTGTGTTTAGCTGTGAGGTTCTGGATGTTGTGTGATGTTAGGTGATGTTTTCCGTTGTTGTCTGCATTACCCCACTCCGCCACAACACAGCCCCACCACCACTTACCACCCCACTCCGCCTGTACAGCCCTACCTCCACGCGCCACAACTGGCCCCACCTGCCTCCGCCCCACCACCTCCGCCACAACACAGCCTACCTCACTCCCGCCACAACACAGCCCCACCTCCCCTCCGCACAACACAGCCCCACCACCCCCTCCCTTGCTTTAGCCCCACCACCTCCGCCACAACACAACCCCACCACCTCCGCCCACCTCCGCCACAGCAGCCCACCACCTCCGCCTACAGCACAGCCCACACCCCTCCGCCACAACACAGCCTACCCCACTCCACTTTGTACAGCCCCACCACCTCCGCCACAACACAGCCCCACCACCCCTCCACCCCTAGCAGCCCTACCCTCCGCCACAACCCACCACCCCACTCCGCCTGTACAGCCCTACCCCTCCATACCTTTGTTACCACCCCTCCACCCTTTGACCCCCACTCCCATACAACCCCCTCCACCACAACACAGCCCTACCCCTCCCGCCACAACAGCCCACACCCCGCCACCACCCCCTCCACCCCCAGCACAACCCCACCACACACCCCACCATACCACCCACTCCATACAGCATTACCCACCCCTCCACCCCCTTGTCCCACACCCTGCCACACCTCCCTTACCTTGGCCACACACCCCACCCCCCGCCCCACCCACCTCCCTTTAGCACAGCCCACCACCACACCCCGCCTTACCACCCCACTCCACCCACAACACAGCCCCACCACCTCACCCCGCCACACCCACCACCACACCACACGCCCACACACAATGCCCTTCCTCTTCTTCGCGCCTCCCTCGGTCAGCCCGGGGTACAGATGGCGCTGTGTTACGCTGTCGAAATGTGATGGGAAGGAAGTTAAGGAGATATTACGAAATGGTTATACAACAGTTTCGGAGAGAGAGAGAGAGAGAGAGAGTGATTTGGTTAGACCCATCTGAATTTTCCTGGGTTCTTGGTTACGTATTTTGGTCTTTCGGTCATTCAGAAATTATGGGTAAACTTGGTCTCTGGAGTTTCGTGAGTCTCGGATATTATTTCGTGTGTCTCGATTATACGGGATCTGGTTAATTCGGTCTCTGTGTTGTACGAAATTTGGTTAATTTGGTCCGTACACTGGGAGGGGATGAAGGCTAGAAACGTGATTGGTTGAGACAGTGGTAACGTCATCGTCGGGTATGGAGAGGGAGGTATTGTGATTAGCTTAAGTTCTTGTTGATGTTATCCTTTTAGGTATGTGATTGGTTGAATTATTAGTGACGTCATCTCTGGGTATGAATATGGAGGGAAAGCAATTGATTTAATCCATGTTGACGTCATCCTTGTGCGTAGAGGACTCGTGTATAATTCCTACTTGTGTATGGCGGAAGGAAAGGTGGAATCATTGGTGACGTTATTCATAAGGGAAGGTGAATGGTTTAATTTCTAGTGATGTCATCCTCGTATATGAAGACTAGAAAGGGGATTGGATTAATAGGTAGTGACGTTATGTTTATTTGTGAAAATTAGATAGGGGATTGGGTTAATTTTTATGACGTCATATTTATTAGTATAATGTAGAAAGGTGATTGGTTTAATTAGTGATGACGTCAATGGCGGTGTGTAGGGGAGAGGAATGTGACCATATGCCACATCGAAGGTCACACCTATCACATGACCTAACGTAACGAGCCTCTCTGACGTCACACTGGCCGATGACGCCATGGAAGTGATTGCCAATAACAGAGGTGATTGGTAGTCCTGACGATTAGGGTATTGGCTATTCGTTTTGTAAATAGCAAATCATGAATATCAGTTATGCGAAGAAAATTGGGGAATAGTGAAACAGTAAGGTCAGGTCAGGTCAAGTTAGGTATCACGTAATTTTTATCTGATCTCAGTCTCTCTCTGAAAGGTCATATCAGATTCTCTTTAAACTTATCACAATTTCCCTCAACGCTTAATCACAGTCACCACCCAAGCTGATCACAGTCGTCACCCCCCAGTAAGCTGATCAGTTACCATCCAAGCTGATCACAGTAAGCTGGCTACGTGTATCCAGGCCATGTCCTTCCTATCTTACGACTCAGTATTATTCTTCACTTAGTGTCACATGTGATGATTTGTGACTCGTAAAACATTGCCTCCCTCTGTGTGGCTGAAGAGAAATTATTATCTCTCTCTCTCTCTCTCTCTCTCTCTCTCTCTCTCTCTCTCTCTATCTATCTCTCTCTCTCTCTCATTCTTTTCCTCCCTCAATCTCCTTTTTTTCTCACTCTCTTTCTCTCCTCTTCCTCCTCCTCCTCACCTCCCCGTAGAGAGAGGCCTTTGTCACCAGGGGTTGAAATAATAGGATCTGATGTCTTCGACTACAGAAGCCATAATGATGCTAGATATGCAAATGATCCCCTTGGGTGCCTGTCTAGTCTGATGTAACCCGTAACTAGATTATAAACCTTTTGGTGGTTTAACAGGAGAGTGGTTTAGTCAATGAGGTTTGGTTTATATAGTGGACGGTAATGCTGGTTTAACAGGAGGACTGAACAGGTTTAGGTTTAATGGTCTATTACGTGAAGGATGTTGGTTTAATTGAATGATGGTTTAACACCACACACACACACACCCTCCACCACACAACCACCATCCACCACACACAACCACCCTCCACCACACACACACACACACACTCACCACGATCTACAAACCTCCTCTCATCTTGATATCGTCCTGTACTTGGTGACCGCAGTCAACATATGGAAGGGCTGGAGAGGTTACTGAGAGAGAGAGAGACTCGTTTTCTTCTAATCAGAACTGAGAGACTTGGCACCCTCACACCCTCAGCCTCTCCACAGTTACACAGATCATCACATCTGTTTATAGTCTCTCCACCTTCTCGCAACTTCCTACAACTCCACACCTCACAGCCTCTCACAGCCTCTCACAGTTACCCACAGATCATCACATTTCTTCACAGTCTCTCACACTTTCTCGCAGCTTCCTACAACACCTCACAGTACCCTCACAGTACCCTCGCAGCCCCTCGCAGCCCCTCGCAGCCCCTCGCAGCCCCTCACAGCCCCTCACAGCCTCTCCTTCCATTGTCAGGTAAAAGGCACTTAACATTATCCCCCAATCCTCCAGGTATCGATACACAACAATGAGAATCACCTTCACGAAATGGTGATTGCATTTCTGTTCACAATGTACAGTTTACGTCAATGCATTTTTAAACAGGAGGAGGAGGAGGAGGAGGAGGAGGAGGAGGAGGAGAGGAAGAAGAAGAAGAAGAAGAAGAAGAAGAAGAAGAAGAAGAAGAAGAAGAAGAAGAAGAAGAAGAAGTTTCATGTCTCGCCCAATAAATTTCGTAATTTACCTCTAGGGGGACATGTTTAATGATAAGGTGTTAAGTTTTATTTATTTTTTCATTCTACAGGTTCCTAGGATGACTATTACCCACCAGGTGTAAGGGGAGGGGCATGGGGATGGAGATGGGCGTGAGGTGGGGGCGTGGGAGGGCAGGGCGTGGAGTGACAGGAAGGTTGTGGGGGTCTTCCAGGCAGTCATGAGATGTGCCTCATCGCTCACATTTGGAGGAGAGGAGGAGGGACGGAGGGAGGAGGAGGGAGGAGAGGAGGGAGGGAGGAGGAGGAGGAGGGAAGGAGGAGGTTGGTAGGGAGGGATGTCTCTTGTCAACCTTAGCCCCTCCTGATGTGGTGATCCTCTCCTCTTGCACAGAATCTCTCAGTGATTCTGTGTTCCTGAGTGTAGGTCCTGTTGTTACTGACTGCCTACTACTACTACTACTACTACTACATGGCCTCCAGCCTCCCCCCAATAGCCATACCTTCGCCACCATTATATTACCTTAATATTAAATATACTAATACACAAGTAGCTACCCTAGCTGTGTTGAGTTAGTTGAGCCGCAGATTTATACGGAATTCAGTGACTGTTGCCTCAAAGTCAATATCTGCAACAGTTGTCGGCTTTAGGGCCGATGCTTTCGTTCCCCTGAGGCAGAACAAAGCCGACCGAAGGAGAGAGAAGGACAGTCGACATCTCATCCAGGGTGTAACATAACTTCTGGGCTGCTGCTTCTGTTCGGATATCACCTCCGCGAGTCTGGCGTAGAAGCATCTTGCACTTGGTCCCATCCCACCAGAGGTTGTGAACACTAGAGGAGTGAAGCTGCCTTGATCAACGTTCTGTATTCTCCCCCCATATGCCCTTATCTTGTCGTTGTCGTTCCTCCTGTGTGCAGCATCGAGAGCTAAGTTATGGTGACATGCGGCCATGGGATAAAATATCCTGATGTCGAAGAAGGCTCACTGTCCCCGCGTCTAGAATCCTCGAGCACTGACGTCAATATGGGCTTCGTTGGATGTGTTTGAAGTCCTATGTTGGAAAATCTCACCGTCCAATGGAAGGAGGGTCGGTTCTACCCTGACATCACGGTAGATTTCCTTCAACATATTTGCTGTGAGATCCCGTACTTCGTCGTGCCTCATACATATGAAGCCTCCTTTCTTGCACACCATGGCGTGATCGACGTCATAAGAAGAGCCACACACGCATTGGGAGGGCAAACCTTCTACTGGCCTACCGTACCTTAGAGCATTGGCATCTGTAAATTCTTGTTTATTGAGACTGAAACCACCAGTTCGGGGCGCCCACCTCCTGCGCTATAGCTACTTTTTTTCAAATTCTCTGGTACTTGCACCAACAGTTGCTGCAGCTTATCACTTTGGCCATGTTGTCGTTCTGTCGTAATGGACCTTCTAATCTTGTTTACTTCACTGGTATCCACCTCCCCCATTGAGTTCTGAGCTATTATGTGGTCCGTGAGGGCTGCCGTGAGCTTAACTGAGTTTTGATGTTCGCTGGCAGCAATCTCCTCTGGATTGGTCAATCCCATTCCTCCCAGTCATGGTGGTAGTGCAAGGAGTGATCTTTCTACTGGGGTTAAGTGAGAGTGTTTCACTAATTTGGGGAATGAAATTGACGCTGGGAGCTTCTTCCAGAGGGTGGAGGAGGGGTCCGATATCAGGGATAGTGCGCATCAGGTAGTTCCAGCGATGCTTGACTCCATGGGTGAATGCCACAAAAGCCGCATGTGGCTCTGTATTAGCAATCTCAGACAGCGCTTGGATTTCCCTAACCCACTCATTCACCTTTCCCGTTACGTACTCGGTCTTGAAGTCCGTCGTGCCTATTACTGAGTCTTGGTGTCTTTGACTACTACTACTACTACTACTACTACTACTACTACTACTACTACTACTACTATCATTGTTCCTCCTTTTGCTACTGCTCTTTCTCTCTCTCACACACCTCTCTCTCTCTCACCTTCGTCTGTAATTGATAGAGGTTTCAAGAATGTCATACCTGTTCATACACATAGTCGAGTGTGTGTGTGTGTGTGTGTGGGCGGGTGTGTGTACGTGTAGTTGGGTTGGGTATACGTGTGGTCGGGTGCGTATACGTGTGGTCGGGTGTATATACATGTGGTCGGGTGTATATACATGTGGTCGGGTGTGTATACTTGTGGTCGGGTGTGTGTGTATGTGTGTGTGGTCACGACCAGGTTTCGGGTCATGGTGGGTGACACTCCCTGGCCTAGTCGATACTCCTCCCCCTGCCCCATTCATGGCGCTTTCTCCTCCCTTCCCATGTGTCACTGTCTGTCTGTCTGTCTGTCTCTCAGTCTGTCTGTCTCTCTGTCTGTCTGTCTTTCTATCTGTGCGTGTGTGGTCTAACTTTCTATCTGTGTGTGTGCGTGTGCGTGTCTACCTTTCTATACATACACACACACACACACACACACACAGGTCAGGCTAAACATCTTTTCCCGGGGACTCCTCTTAACCCCAGAAGGACAGGTGCAGCAGGTGGGGTGGGGTGGGGTGAGGTGGGGAAGGAGAGGATAGGAGGTGGTCGAATCCAGAAAAGGTCACCGGGTATTTCCATGCAGAAGAATAGGTCTTCGAGTTTCGGGGAGGAGAGCGGGTGAAGTGAAGAGGTGGTGGGGAGGAGACGGGATGGGGAGGAAAGGGAATGGGGAGGTGGTGTTGGTGTCTAGGAAGGGTCACGACTCACGAAGGATCTCTACCAACAGGATGTAGGGTGAGGATGAAGGAAAGGACTCTGACGAACCTCCACTAATAGGATATAAAATATTCAGGAGGGGGTAGGGTCCAAAGAGATCAAGTCTTCCGGCCCCTAAAAACAAGTCTCCTCATAAGGTCATAAATCCTTCTCACCCACCAGGTCTTGTAAATCCAAAGGAACATAAAACCCTTTAGGAACTCCCCAAACTGTGTGTGTGTGTGTGTATGTGTTAAAAGGTATCTGTTTTTGTAATCTTGTATTTTTTTTTTTGCTGTATATATTTTCAGTGTATTGTGAGTATTTGATGTTACCACCCCACCACCCATCACCCCATATCCACCCACCATCCACCCACCCACCTCCACCCACCCATCCACCTGCCCACCCACCTGCCTGCCTGCCTGCCTGCCTCTATCTACTCTTTCTAGGCTTCTATCTCTCTCACGCATACACAATCTGTCCCACCTCTCATTTACCACAACAACTGGGACACACCCTTAAAAGGAGAGTTCTCGGCGAGGTCAAATCAGCGTGTTGCCGAAATAGGTCACGGGAGGTCACCAGCCAAGGAGGTCGTGGGAAAAATTGTTGACTGGGAAAGATAATGAAGATGGTGAAAGGTCAAAGAGTTGTTGGCTGGTGAGGAGGAGGAGATATTGGTGACCATCTGAGAGACTGGGGGAGAATTTTGGTGATTATCTGAGAGGTTGTGAAAATTATAATCAAGAGAGAGAGAGAGAGAGAGAGAGAGACACACACACACACACACATTTTACTAGATGTAACCTGCAATGGCCTGAATTAAGAGTTAAGAATTTTCTAGAAAGTTATCACGATAAGAAGAATTTATATTTTTAAGTAATTCTTCCTTGTAACATAAAATCATACGAAAAGAAAATAAGAGAAAGAAGACAAAGACGAAGACGAAGGAATAAGAACTGAAGACAAGAAATAAGAGACGAAGACGAGAGTAGGAGCAAGAGACGAAGACGAAGAAGAAAGAAGAAGAAGAAGAAGAAAAGAAGAAAAAGCGAATAAACGTACATAGTGAAAGTAATGTTCCATGATTCATCACAAAGAGGAAATACAGGTTAATAAAGGTTATATATTGATGTATGTTCTCCTTTGTGGCTATGCTCTTTCTTTAACAAAGCTGCCTCTCCAGTCCTCGTGAGGGGCAGATGACCTACTAGTCCCACCACCTGAGGTCATCCACGGTCAAGCCCCCCCACACACACAAACCCACACACACACACACACATACACACACACTCTTTCGTGACTGCTGGTGTGTGAGTTGCATAAGGGGTAGTGATATCCCTTTCTATACTTCCAAACATAACTGAGGATTTTTGTGCAGTGGGTGAGGAGATAGAGGAACAGGAGGGAGCAGTCACGAGGGAGACCATCACGAACTGGCATACGAGCAACAAATAAAAGTGAATTACATTGACCACTGGTTCTGTTGCTTACTGGCAAAACGATCATCTTGTAACCACATGATCACGGGTTCGCTTTGCAGTCGAATTGGAAGGATGGATTCACTGAAAATATATGCGGTATAATATTGAACTAAATTCCGGTGAACACCTCGTTGGGTGGACAGGCATCCTAACTAAAAATCCTTACCTAACATCCC
>NW_024729259.1:447091-454591 GCF_018991925.1 Homarus americanus
TGCACACAAGAGGAACGAGAATGACAAGAACAGGGCATATGGGGAGAGAATTTTGAATGTTGATCAAGGCAGCTTCACTCCTCTGGTGTTCACAACCTCTGGTGGGATGGGACCAAGTGCAAGATGTTTCTATGCCAAACTCACGGAAGTGTTATCTGAACGGAAGCAGCAGCCCAGAAGTTACGTTAAAGCCTGGTTGAGATGTCGACTGTCCTTCTCTCTCCTTAGGTCTGCATTGCTCTACCTCAGGGGAACGAGAGCATCGGCCCCAAAGCCAACAACAGTTGAAGATATTGACTATGAGGCAACAGTCACTGAATGCCGCATAGATCTGCGGCTCAACTAACTCAACACAGCTAGGGTAGCTACTTATGTATTAGGGTATTTAATTATAAGGTAATAAAATGGCGGTGAAGGGGTGGCTATTGGGGGAGGCTGGAGGCCACGAGTAGAAAAAAGTAGTAGTAAGTGGTGGTAGTGAAAGGACGTGCCTTACTACTTATTACTCTCAATATATGTGTGTGTGTGTGTGTGTGTACCTGAGAGTAGCTGAGGTATTGTTGCTTCACTCCTGAAGGCCTGCCCACACCTCCACCTCCTTACCTCCACCTGAGCCTCTCCCATTAACTTCAATTTCACTTTCCCCTCACCTCCCCTCACCTCACCTTCATTTCCTTCTTACCTTCACCTCTACCCTCATCCCATTTTCTTCCTCCAAATGTGTATGTGTGTGTGGAGGAAGAGAAGGAGAGAGGGAGGAAGATACATAGGAGGTGTAGGAAGAGAGAGGAAGGAATAGGACAGAGGGGAAGGGGAAAGAGGGTGAGGAGGAGAGAAGGATCAGAAATAGAGTGAGGGAAGGCATGGGAAGAGAGTGAGAGAAAAGGGAGGATAAGTAGATAGAGGAGGAGGGAAGAGAGAAGGAAGGTGGAAGGGAAATGATGGTAGAAGTGGTAGACGTAAATACAAATTATAAATGACGAGAGAGAGTAATCGCAGTATAGTTGTGATAGAGAATGTACACACACACACACACACACACACACACACACACACACACACACCGAGCGGCCTCTGCCTTAACCTAGATCTACCTAACTCAACCACCATCACCTTTCTAAACTGACAGCCTCAAGCTACGCCCCCCCAGAACCACAACCGCCTGACCTCCCCCTCCACACCTGACCCTTGCCTAACACTCCACCTGACCCGCACCTGACTTCTCATTAATCTCATCCCTAAGCTGACCTTCCTAGTTAATCTCTCGCTAACCCATCGCCTGACACTTCTATTGGTCTAAATTATTTATCCCTGACAGACGTGGCCATCTTGGTTTAATTGGCAATCAGATGACCTTTTATTTTCTTGACCTATGTTTGACCTGACTGGTTAAATAGATTATCCTCATATCATGGGGAGATTAGACACCCTAATTTATTTCATCTGATGATTAAGAATCAAACGCTACCTGGGTTTGGTTAGGTTAGAGTAAAAGTTATGTAATGTTAAGTTAGGTAAGGTTAGGTTAGATTAAATTATATTAGATTAGTTTTGGTTAGGTTTGCTTAAGTCAGCTCATGGTGTCAGCTATGGAGTCAGCCCATGGTGTCAGCTATGGAGTCAGCCCATGGTGTCAGCTATGGAGTCAGCCCATGGTGTCAGCTATGGAGTCAGCCCACAGTGTTTTGCATCACAGACAGGAAGAGATAGGTTCTATAAATCTCCCCCATGATCTTTTGTGTACACTTGGCCATGTGTTTACACCTGAACCTTGGCTACACCTGACTCTTGTTTACACTGTACATCATGTATACATCTCGTCTGTTTACATGTAACACCTCTTTGTTCACATCTACCTCGTGTTTACACCAATCAGCTGACTCCTGTTTATATTGACAAACTCCTCTTCACTGTTTACGTTCTCACCGTGTTTTTGTTTACCTGTTAACACCTGACACGTAAGTTGATTGAGAGATTGCATTTCCTGGTGTGAGGTGTTGGATGTGACTTCCAAGTAACCTTACCTGACCCAACAACTTCTTCTTTAGGTTCGCTACCGCATTGAACACCGCCTACAGTAGGACTCCTCCGCCCTTTCAACCAACGTCCTCACCATCTCTCTGTAAGTCACCACCACCACCACCACCACCACCACCACCACCACCATCACTACCACCCTCCCACTTCCTCAGTAGTGAGCATTTCCTGATGGTGCTGTAAATGTGTGTGGGGTAGAAGAGGCCTAGTAATCTTAGCTGACCCCTTCCAAATCGTCTTTCTCCGTCTAATACCCCACGCCACGTCACCCCCCACACGCCTGATGTCTCTCGCCCTTTCAACTTTAATGCTCTTGAGGCCGTTTTCTCTGTAACTCACTCAGCCTGTGTGTGTGTGTTTTTTTTTATAACTTACTCGGCGCAATACCATCACACACACCACTACCACCACCAGGCACATAATTAAAAAGATGAAGCTACACTATTCACCCAGCGTATGTTCTCTCTCTCTCTCTCTCTCTCTCTCTAACGTAACACTACAGCAAAAGATGGAAGTACACTGTAGCGTCTTAGTGTTGGATTGTTCGTATTTTGGTTTCAATTATCACCTCAGAGTCACTTCCTCTCCTGGCTTTCCTCTCACTTCCTCATGTCAGGCAACCATTACACGTCACCCGAGCCCTCCCTTCAAAACCTCTCCCTTACTAATATTTCCTCGGCCACTACAGTATAGGTACAGTATATCTTAGGCTGTACTTAAATAGTCTGTGGATAATGGGTGTTAAAAAGTGGACTCCGTTCCTGTTGATGTGGGTGTTAAGTTGCTGATAACACGAGCTTGATATATTGCAACCCACAGTCGCGAATGTTTCTATATACCAAGAAGCATCAACCACTGTTCTACTCCTCCTACACTACTACGACATCTACTTAAGCATAAACAAAAACTACAGTAACCAAATCAAAAGATAACGTGGTTAGTATCTCGTGGTTACCAATTGCTTTAAGACAGCCATTGTTACGTGTGGTGCCTGCCTGCCTGCCTGCCTACACAACCACTACTAAGAAGTATCTGTGTCGAGGACTTGCGGCTATGCTAATCATTTATCTCAACACACACACACACACTTATAAACCTGCTTCAGAACTGTGGTTACTAATGGCTTAAGACAGTCGTGGTTACGTAGTTGCATGATGATAATGTGAGAATACTTGTGTCCGTTTAATGGTGATATATTTATCTCATCACGGAGAAATAAACTTGCAGGGAGATTGTATCTTGTAACTAATGGATTCATACGACCTTTTATTACGTATGTCCTGTCTGTATGCAAGAGCTACCTACAGTGAGGCATGCTTGCGTCAGGGGGAGGAGAAACTGTGCTATAAACGTAATTTATTTTAACATGTAGGAATAAATTTAGTTGTGGTTTTAGAAATGTTTTCTCATGACTATTATTTCGACTTGTTCGGCTACAGTGTGTACAATCACCCGAGAGGAATATTTTTGCCTCACACTCTACTACACATTTCCTCGTAGTGTGTAGAAAAAGAAATGCATTTAACTTATCAGAATATATTTTTAAATCTCTTCCCCCACTGCAGTGTTGACATAGGGAGTTGATATTCAGGTAATTGTATTTAATCTGAGTAGGTTCTCTATCTCGTCACTAATTAAAACACAGGTGTGGCTATAATGAAACGTCCACATTACCTGCTGTTTATATCCCAGGTAGAGCCCCACTTACATTCTCACCTGTGTGTGTGTGTGTGTGCCTTGATCAATTCACCTGGTTTTTTTTTTACACCTACATTAATTCTGAGCTGATATATACACTTACACTAGATGTTTGTTAATATATAATAGGCTTCTTTTCTGTTCTGATTCAGGTACATATAATGTTATGTGATTATTTTGATATTTTAAAATAGTTTTAGTTAGTATTTTTTTGTTGTAACGTTTTCTTTGGTGACATTATCTTTGGTGACGTTTTCTTTGGTGACGTTTTCTTTGGTGACGTTTTCTTTGGTGACGTTTTCTCTTTCTGCCATTCTCTTCGTTTAATTTGTTGTATTAGACGTATCAAGGAATGGAGGGAATGAAGTGAGAAGAGGAATGGAGGAAATGAAATAAGAAAAGGAATGGAAAGAATGAAGTGAGGAGACTAATGGAGGGAAGGAGACATAGAAGAAAGGAAAGAATAAGGAGAGATGTGGCTGTGAAGGAATAGGAGAAGTGAGAGTAACAAGGGAGACAACACAGGACTGATAACTGTGGAGATGGAAGAGCGGAGAAGGTGACCTCACTACAGACGTGGGATGCATAAGGCACAGAGTAATAATAGAACAAACAAGAAAGAAAGAAAGAAAGAAAGAAAGAAAGATATTGATTGTTGTTTTTTTAAAGATTTTTATCACGTTGATGGAGTGTATATAAGCTTGGGTCAAGACAGTGATAAGTGCACTGATCTGAATGGTATAGTTGTACTGAGAAAGACGTGACCTGAGATGTTTATGATTTCATATATATATATATATACAGTACATTAGTGTTGAATAAGATACGAATTTATAGGTTTATAATTATGTACTGAATCAGGTGTAATGGTACTTTTCTATATAATGGTTAGGTTAGGTTAGCCATAGACGATTCTAAAAGCGGGTTTTTATCATAATTAACACATGATTCTAAAAGATTATTTGTGGTGATGAAATATGTTCACTTTAACTCGATGCTAATCAATATTATTTATACTACCATAACGAAAGACCGTACAATCGATATAACATCTGACTTAAATATCAATATTTGTGAATTACTGATATATAATTATTAGTATCAATATAGTATACCTATTTGAGTGAATATAACAGCAACGTATATTTGTATTCATACATGTATAAGCTTGGTACATTGGTATGCATACATAAAAATACATATCATAAAAGAATATATCGTACAGTACAGATACAAGTTCAATAAACCACAAAGTATAAACGTGAGGGAACTCTATGATCTCCCTTTAAGGTTCAGTTCATCGCTAACATCAGTTAAGGGTCTGTTGCATCAGTGATTCTTTTGTCGCAACACTCCATGGCTGACACTGTATCTATTTTCCTTTTTAATTGTCATGGATCTTATTATTTCATTTGTTTTTTAATTAAGACAACGTAGGTGGTGCCTCTGATAATCTTTGTTCAATGCAGGTGAATTAGATCACATTTCTTGAAACAGTTATGCATCACCAACAAGTTTATTGTATCTATAGAACTCTCGATTCTATAATAAACTATACTTTACTGTATTTATTCTTGAAACAATTGAGCATCGTTAATAGGTACACAGAATGTATAGAGCTCTCTACCTTATATTAAACTAAATCTGTTTGTCCTTATTCTTGAAACAACTGAGCATCAACATGTTATAAACACCCCTAAGTATTATCATGTCACCTATTACTCCATGACCGAAAAAAAGTAAACAAACCTTAAAGTCACTTCACATACCATTGAAATTATTAAAAGATATTCCCCTTGCTGGCCAATTAACGTTATTTATACAGTGAGGAATTAATTAGCCGAAACTAATGGATTGAGAAGGTGGAGCGGTGCAAGAGTTTACACCATGGAGAGGCTTAATATTGTTTTGGTAAAGAGGTCAACACAACACTCATCTAATTAACCCCAATTGGATATTAGAATCAGAGAACGGATGAACAAGCTTACGAGTTAACAGGTTAGGTTAGGTTTGGTTATGTTACGTTAGGTAAATATACCATTGTTCAGGAAGTGATGGTACCATTGTGAGGAAAGCTGACACAGTACAGTACCATTATTCAAATAGATATCGTACCAATGTTCAGAAAGACGACTGCGTCATTGATCAGATAGAGACAGCGCTGTTGTCCAGGCAGGTACGGTATTACGTCATCGAGAGTGTGCTTACGTTAATGCGACTAGTTAACTCAGTGGTCGACCCAACTTGACCACAACCACACCGGGAGTAAGGGATTGGACCCTCTTGTTGCTTCAGGATGTGGTGTTGGATCCTCTATCCTGCCTGAAATGGAAGATTAAGGAGATAAGGAGTTAGGGAGACAATATTGTGAGGTTGACAGCAGGGTTAGGCTGACAGAATTGAGGGTCTGACAGTAGTGTGAGGCTGACAGTAGTGTGAGGCTGAGAATAGTGAGGGGCTGACAGAAGTATGGGGCTGACAGTATAATGAGGGGCTGATAGTGGCGTTGTGACCATATAGTGACAGACGACCGAAAGGAAAGTGTATGTTAATGTTGCTAATGTCTGATGGTGATGAGAGAGAGAGAGAGATGGATGGAGTTAACGTGCAGTATAAGAATGTAAAATTAATTGAAGGTTTGAAAAGAGCTGAGAATGAGAACATGGAGAGGGAGGTGAAAGGGAAGGAGTGAGTGAATGTAAGAGAGATAGAGAGAAGTGAGAATGAGAGAGAAAGAGAGAGAGAGAGAATGTTGTAGAATGATGAATGAAGATGTAGATGGTGTGAGAATGTGCAAAAGAGTGGAAGAAATTAGGCCACCTTAAGAACAAGTATAAGAGGTGAGGTGAAAGGAAGGGAGAGAAGGAGGGAGGGAAGAGAGGGAGGGAGAGGGGAGGAAGGGAAGGAAGACGTGGGCCGAGAACGAGGAGGAAGGGAGAATAAGGAGGAGGAGAGAAAGAGTAAGAGGGAGATCAAGAACAAATGCAAGAAGAAAGCGAAGAAGAGGGAGAGTTAGAAGAACACCGATAAGAAGGGAGAAGTGAGGAGAGAACAAGGATGGAAGAGTAAATGTGAGGGAGGGAGGAGAAGGAAGGAGGGAGAGATGGAAGGAAGGAGGGAGAGATGGAAGGAAGGAGGGAGAGAGGGAAGGAAGGAGGGAGAGAGGGAGGGAAGGAAAGAGAGAGGGAAGGGAGAATGAAGAAGAGAACAAGGTTGGAAGAGTAAATTTGAAGGAGGGAGAGAGGAAAGGAAGGGGGAAGAGAGGGAAGGAAGGAGGGAGAGAGGGAAGCAAGGAAAGAGGGAGGATGGTTGTTAGTATGGATGAGTGTGTTGTGTTGTGTAAGGTTGAGGAAATGCTTGGTGAGCCCCCCTCCTCTCTCTCCACACCTCCTCACTCCTCCCCAAACCTTCTCCCCACCACACCTCCTCCCACCATATACACACACACCAAGGTATACATGACCAGAGAACTCACCCAAAGCACACACACACACACACACACACACACACACACACACAAAAGGTATAATAGTACCGAGGGAGAGATAGTACCAATGGGGAGATAGTACTGAGGGGTGATAGCACCGAGGAGAGATAGCAATGAGGGGGGGGGGGGCAGTGTGGCACCATGTACACCACTGCACAAGGGCGTGTGGAGGCCGAAGGTGTAAGTATCTGGAGGGGGTGGAGGAGGAGGAGGGACCTTGGCTTATCTCTGTGGACAAACGTCTTCACGCATCACCTTGAGACTCCTGGTCATCTTCA
>NW_024729259.1:459591-481338 GCF_018991925.1 Homarus americanus
TCAGTGTGCTGAGCGCTTCTTGATATGTGGAGTAGGAGGGGGAGAGAATAATCTTGCATGCCCTCTTTTGCACTTTCTCTAGGTGTTTACGTTGTGTGGCATTTAGGGAGGAAGACCAGGTGGGGGAGGCATAGGTGAGCTTGGGAAGTATGAATGTTGAGTAAACACTGAGGAGCTCGGGTACAGGAACTCCGAGGGACTTGAGTCGGCGGAGGAGGTGGAGACGGAAACTGGAGGATTTGACAATTTCACTGACGTGTGGTTTCCAATTAAATTTGTTGTCTATGGTGACGCCGAGGAGCTTAGTGGAATCTACAACCTGGAGTGTGTTGGGACCTAAAGAAATGGAAGTAATGGAAGGGTGTGTGTGTGTGTTGCAGGTATAAGTCCTAACATCCGACATTGTAAATATGATAATTTTCTTATATTGAGATGCTAGGTTAGGTTAGGTCTCTCTCTCTCTCTCTCTCTCTCCTCCTAAAGACACCAAAACAAAATCATCAATTTAATGTCTCTCTCTCGACCAACTGACATATCATCTCGCTCCTTACCTCTCCTATAACACACACACACACACACACACACACACACACACACACACACACATACACATTTGCTTGTTTTTGACGCTACTAAAGGTATAAAGGAGTTAGAGAGAGAGAGACGTAGGTGTCGTTGTTACCCAATGGGTTATGTCTCGTCAAAGGAGGTAATCAGGTGGGGGACACTGGCAGGTAAACTTTCACACCTGTTCTACACACCTGTTCTGTCCCTCCCTCCCTCCCTCCCTCCCTTCATCTCCTTACCTCAGCCACTCCATCCTCCACCTCCACCTCATCTTCTCACCTTTACATTATTAAGAGGTATATTACACACACACACACACACACACACACACACACACACACACACACACACACACACACACACACACACACACACACACACACACACGTCATCAACTTTCATAATTGCAAACAATTTTCTTACTAATTAAATAGTTAATAGCTATACTGTCGACTAAACCAGCTTTAAAAGGTTAAGCTTGGAGTTACTCGCTGCTCGTTCTTAAGGTGGAAATAAAATAATTTTAATTCGTTATACAAAATGATTCGGTAAAATAACCTTTGATTACTATAAAAATCGGTTTTAAGCTGGGGGTTCGTTTTAAGCTGGGGGTTCGTAACAAGCGGGGTATACAGTGGTACAGTGGGTTCCTTATATAATTGTACCTGTAGTTAAGCACCGGTCCAAACAAGGTCATTTGACCAGCTACTGACTCTCACCTCCTCCGTGTTTTGTTATTTCATGCGGACTGACTCACTTGACTGACTCACTGAACTAAAATAATTTCAATATTAAATTTTTAGGACATTTCAATATTACGGTTTTTAGAATAATTTCAATAATAGATTTTTAGGATAATTTTAATAGTGAATTTTTAGGACAATTTTAATAATCGATTTTTAAGATAATTTTAATAATCGATTTTATTTTAATATTACGCTTTTTTTTCCGTAACAATTTTAATAACACGTATTTGTTTGTCTCTCTTACAGGCACCTCGAGACAGCATGCGGCTTCTCTTATTACTACTAGTCACTAAGGTAAGTCTTATTGTTTCTGTCTGTATCTCTGTCTTAGGGGATTATTATTATCGTGTCTATCTGTCTGTCGTACCTCTCTGTCTGTCTGTCTGTCTGTCTTGAGAATTGTTATTGAATGGCAAAGAAACGAGTCAGTGTACTGAAAATACTTTGAGGAAGATTTGGTTAATTTTAGTGATTTTCTTCTTCAGGTTTTCAGTGTTACCATATATTGCAATCTATCAGTGTTAATATATATTGCAATCTATCAGTGTTACCATATATTGCAATCTATCAGTGTTAATATATATTGCAATCTATCAGTGTTACCATATATTGCAATCTATCAGTGTTACCATATATTGCAATCTATCAGTGTTACCACATATTGCAATCTATCAGTGTTACCATATATTGCAATCTATCAGTGTTAACATATATTGCAATCTATCAGTGTTAACATATATTGCAATCTATCAGTGTTACCATATATTGCAATCTATCAGTGTTAATATATATTGCAATCTATCAGTGTTACCATATATTGCAATCTATCAGTGTTAACATATATTGCAATCTATCAGTGTTAACATATATTGCAATCTATCAGTGTTACCATATATTGCAATCTATCAGTGTTAATATATATTGCAATCTATCAGTGTTACCATATATTGCAATCTATCAGTGTTACCATATATTGCAATCTATCAGTGTTACCATATATTGCAATCTATTGCAATCTATCAGTGTTACATATATTGCAATCTATCATATATTGCAATCTATCAGTGTTACCATATATTGCAATCTATCAGTGTTACCATATATTGCAATCTATCAGTCATTACCATATATTGCAAGCCACCCGTATCGCCACAGATATATACTGTACATATGAACTACATCGAGTCACCTACTTTATACATAGCGTCTTCGGTACGAAAAATCAGAGTGACGTAGCCGTTTCGTATGTCAGGTTGTGTACACTGGAGAGAGTACTGGACTTGGGTCAGGTCAGGTCAGATCAGGTTAGATCAGGTCAGGGTTAGGTCAGGTCAGGTCAGGTGGGTCAGAGAAATAAGTGAAAAGCAAAGATTAGAAAAAACAGAGAGCAGAAAGAACAGACAAACTAAAACAACATAAAACAAAAACGAAATAAACAAAAATAATTCACAATAACAAAAAAAACTTAAAGAACGAACAAGGGGAAACAGGAAAGACCAATAAAGATATGAAAACAGAATAAATCGAAAACCAACAAAAACGTAGGAGGGAAAAAAAGTGTGAAAATACCGAAGGGACATAGAAGATAGAACAATAAAGAGTAACTAGAGGACTCAGAGGTGAAAGTAAGAGGTACGCAAGAGAGAAAGCAAAGAGTAAGTTAAGAGAAAGTGAGTGAGAGTACGTGTGAGATTAAAGAGAACCTGATCAATAAGAGAGAGAGAGAGAGTAAAGAGAGAAAGAACGTAAAGGAAATAGGAGTAAAATAAAGAGCAAATAAGAGAGAGGAAGGAGTAAATATGTTGAGAAAGAGAGCGAGTGAGAGAGTGAGATAGAAAGAGAGAGAGAAAGTGTAAAAGATTATATAAGCTAGGCTAAGTGTGTGTGTGTGTGTGTGTGTGTGTGTGTGTGTGTGTGTGTGTGTGTGTGTGTGCAGCTCCCCCTTGATCGAACCCCTCTGACCAACCCCTACCCCCCCCTCCAGCAGCCCCCCCCCCTCTACCCAAATTCCCCGTTCTTTGTTTTTTCTAATATGGCCACAGAAATTTACGATGTATTTTGGGACAAACCGTAAACACAAGATTTTTTCTCAACCAATAAAATCCTAGACTTATAAGGGTATTTTTTATAAGGACTCTAGCCAAGCTCTGTTTGTTTGTTTGTTTGTTTGTTTGTTTGTTTCAGGAACCGGCCTCACTATTGAGTTAATACAAAATAAAATCGTTCTTTTGGGGAATATAAAATTTGGTAGGAAGGAACGGAAGGACGAAGGACCGCTGGGAGGGTTAGAGGAGAGGAGGAGGAGGAGGAGGGTAGCATAGGTGAAAGTTTCGACTGACCAGCGGTATCAGCCTCCCTCCCTCCCTCCTGTCTCGTAACACACACACACTCACTCATGTGTACCCGCTCCAGCCATGTGTCTAGCATACACACGTAAGACGACGCATTAACAAACAGACAAACACACCACACGCTCACAAACGCTGACGTGAACGCACAAACACGACACTCTAAACGTACACACAACCACAAGGGAACGAAACACACACTATCTTGGCCCAGCTGCACACACACACACACACACACACACACACACACACACACACACACACACACACACACACACACACACTATACTCAAGAGGTATACAGAGGCGCTCCTGGGTTATATTTAAAGAGATATAATTATATGCTGTAGGGAAAAGGCTGAGCACCTCCGCCCTCACTTGGTGTGTGCCGAGACATAATGAGGCGGGGTGAGGAGGAGGAAGAGGAGGGAAGGAAAGAAGGAGGAGGAGGAAGAAGAGAAGGAGGAGGAGGAAGAAGAGAAGGACGAGGAGGAGAAGCAGTCTGGGTATTACCTCTTGAAGAACGGTACAATATTCGCCAAGGAGGAAGGAGGAGGACTGCGTTAAAACGGTGTCAGGATTAAAGTTCCATCCCTTAGTCGTGTTTCCTCCCCTCCCACACAACCACTAAACAACAAAGCTCGAGTATAATTATTGTTCCTTCGTATTAATTATTCCCTTCCGCCTCACTACTGTACCTCCACATCCTCTCATTATCCCTCTACTTCCTTTATCAACTTCCTTCATTATCTCCCTGTTCCGTCCGTCTATCAGTCCAGAAGTTGTACACACACGATAACTTAAACTAACACCCAAGGATTATAGCCACAATAAGACCTCAGTTGAGTATGATAATAAGGCTTTTTCCCTCAGTTGTACAGAGTTATGGTACATCGGACTTTGTTGTGGTACAGTGGGGTACAAGTGCTGGTACCGTTAAGTGTACACCGTCTGTCATGTAATGTATAAAATGAGAATACAAAAAATCCTCAAGAATGAAAAAAAAAACCACTGCTTACCTCCTTTAAGAACTGATATTCCTCGGGTCACAAGCTTCGCGCGGCACCTCAAGATGATATAGGAGAGGAAGAGAAGGAGGGGGAAGAGGGGGAGGGGGAGGGGGGGGTGGGGGAGGGATGTACAACAATTAGTCATGTGTGTAAGTAATGTCTAGAGTTACAGCTTCTTGAACTTTGTTGTGACGCGGGAAGGGGGGAAGGGGGAATGGGGGTGGGGGAGAAGGAAGGAGGGGTCAAGAAGTGTTCGCCTGTACTCACAAACACTTAGTCCAGCTCCTACACTTCACCTCTCCTGTCAACACAACGATAAATAAAACCATTGTGAAATATTGTTATGTGAAGAAGAACAACAACAAGAACAAGAAGATGAAGAGGAAGAAGAACAAGAACAAGAAGAACAAGAACAAGAACAATAAGAGCAAGAAGAAGAACAAGGAAAAAATAACAAGTACAAGAACAAAAACAAGAACTAGAACTAGAACTAGAACTAGAAGAAGAAGAAGAAGAAGAACAGAGGGCCCGACAGTTCCTCACTACACGAATATTTGTTCAGTTTTTTGTGTGTGTTGAAGGAACAAAGACTCCGTCACTCATACTTGGAGCTATCATACGCCTCTCTCTCTCTCTCTCTCTCTCTCTCACTCAATTACTTTTTCCTTCTCACTCACTCACTCACTTTCTCGCCTATCTTTCTATCACTCGCTCTCTCTCCTCCACTCACTCACTCACTTTCTCTCCTGTCTTTCTCTCACTCACTCACTCACTCAACTCTACCTTTTCTTTTGTCTTGTCCCAATTATCCGAACTGAGTGAAGGAAAACGAGAATGCTAAAATTCCCTAAAATCACCTCAATTTGTCCCTTAAATTTAACGTATCATCCTGAGAAGAAAAAATAAATATCGATAATAAATTCACCAAAATTTCTCATAAAATTTCTCACGTATGAAAATAAATTCGCATAACTAATTAAATTTCCATTAACAATTCACATAAATTTCACAAAAAGAAATAAATATATTGGTAAAAAAAATATCAATATTACCCCCCTCCCCCAAATTGGTGAATGGGATCCCAATTTTCCGTATATTTTGGAAAATTCCCTAGACGACAAAAATTCCCTAGATATGGCAAAATCCCCTAAATAAGGACTCCATGGCAGAAAACGGAGGTGATATAGCATACATAAAGTACCTGAGAGTGGGCAAGGACCGAAGTCTCCCGTCCCACCTGCCCAGTGGTGGTGGTGGTGGTACAGGTGAAAGTGGAGCTGTATGTCTGGGACTTCCCTCTCCTCCTCCTCCTCGTCCTCCTCTTCCTCCTGCTCGAGTCCTGGGAAGAGTGGGAGATAAAATACAATTACAACAGGTTAATTAAACCAAATACCTTTTATAGGGATCATTGAAGAGGTTCGAGTTCTTTTGTGGAACATTTTTTTTGTTAGGTTTTGCCAGCTGAGATTTTTTGGGGTAAGATTTGGGTTAAGTTAAGGAAAACTATTTAATTAAGATAATCCATTTTTTTATATAATTTATCGTTACTGAGATTATATTGTTTATCTTACTCTTGCTTTTTTTTATTTGACTCGTGAACGTTTTTTTAATATTTCGTTTTTGTTTACATTCTGGGTTATTTTAATTTATTAGATTCGTCTATTCATTCATTCTAGTTTTTATCCATTCTTCATCAATTTCCTTCTAATTCACTTTATTGAGAACCATTCATTCAATCATACTTGTTATACATTGTAAATACCATTGTAATTCATCATTTCATCTAAATATGTTATATGTATTTATAGTGAAATGATAATAATAATAAGCTTATACATTATACATTTACTATTGCATAAAATCTATATCAAAGTCATTATCATTCAAAAAATCTCATTAAATGGGCCAACCACAATTACAGGTACACCAATTTAACTTCTTGGTACACCAATTTAACTTCTTGGTCGTAGTTCATTCTCTTCATTTTATACTTTATGATTAATTACATAAGTTATTCATATTATTAATTGTTTTTACCATTCATTCGTGTATCTAATTCTAACCTGAAATAGATTAATATTAGTATAACTTCTTATTCATTGTAGTATGGGCGACCTCTCATTCATTTAATTCATTCTGTAGTATAACCCACGTGTCTCTCTCTCTCTCTCTCTCTCTCTCTCATTCATTCCAGTCAGGTCACTTTCTCTCTTTCTTATGTCACTCTTCTTCACCATTCATTCATACGCATACGTTTGCCTTTTTACGGGCCTCTCTCTCTCTCTCTCTCTCTCTCTCTCTCTCTCTCTCTCTCTCTCTCTCTCTCTCTCATCGTGATCATTGATTTATTCTCCTCCCTTCCCCTTTCTTGTTATCACCGCTTCCTTTCTCGTTCTCTTTACTCCTCCTCCTCCTCCTCCTCCTCCCTCCTCCTCCTCCTCTTCCTCTTCCTCCTCCCATCTTCCTCCTAACTCTCACACCTTCTTCCCTTTCCTCCTTTCCTCGGTGTTCATTCCTCACGTTATATTATGTAATCTTTCCCACTTCATTCCCCATGTTCGTTAGTAAGCATTATATTCTTCCCCAAGGCCTTCCTCCCCACCTTCTTCTTCTTCTCCTTCATCCACGTGTCTGTAGAAGTCCTCCCCATCTCCCCAAACTTCTTTTCTCCCCAACATCATTCCACTCTAATCTCCCTTTTGTCTATATCAACATTCACGTCCTCCTTCTCCCACCTCCCACTCCCTCCCTCCTGTCTCCCCCCCACTCCCTCCCACTTCTCCCTCCCCACGGCACTCCATTAGTTCATTCAGGTTTCCTCATTTGCATACAGCGGTTACCAATTTATCTTTTTGTTGTGGCTGATCGGGTTAAGTTTTTCTCTATGGTACTTCCTGCCTTAAGCCCCTCGTGTTGGCCCGACAGTGACCTCAGTACCAGGGGGTAGTAGTTACTGGAAGGACTTTCACTATATAGGTAGACAACGGAAATGATTGGGGGGGGGGGTCTTGGTTAATGTGTCAAAGAGTATTGTTTTGTGTAGGAGGTAAAGTAAGACCTAGTGAATTGTGGTTAGAAGACCTCCTCCCTCTCTCTCTCACCCCATAGCCGCCAAAGAACCTGGAACTAAGACCAAGTGAATGGTGCTTAAAAGACCCTTCTCTCTTACCCTTCCATGGATGACCAATCGCCTCAATATACTTAAAACGACAATAAAACATTTATTTTCTTTTTTTTGTCGTCGAGGAACGAGAAACTGGTTTATGGATCGTAATATGTTTTTGTGGAATGTGTATCGAGTTTAACATCGTCGAATTCGTTTCTCGTTTCATTTCGAGAGATTCTGGTTTCATAATTGTCTCGAAAATAAGCAATTCAACTGTGTCGTTATTTGTCATGGTTTGTGTATTTGTTTTATTTAATTGTTTCATCTGTTTAACTTAAGTAACACATAAAAATATAATTGAAGAAAGTTCCATTGTGTTGTGTTTATTTCGATGCATCAGTTGAATCTGCTTCATATATTCGAAAATCTATATAGTTCCAACCCCTTTATAGCTCTCTTAACTCACCTCACGTGTCGTATATAACAAATATATAGTCATGTCCACAATATTAATAGTATATTGATTTTAAACATCTCATCCTGTTTCTGCAATATGGTTCGATTTTGCTATAATATTGCTTCGAAACATAATCCGAATCTGTCTCATATTTTCGAAAGTTTATATTGCATCAAACTTTATCGATTTCTTTTTCTCCTTTCTAACATTGCTGATGATTCACGACGAATAAAAATGTACTTATGTTCGTCGTCTATTGCATGTTGAAGCCTCGCCCCGCCCCTGAAGAAAGTTTCGAATCTCTTAAAAATCTGTTTCCAAACATGATCCGAACCGGCTTCCAATATTCGAAAAATAATACATCAGAGTTTATTATCATTATTTTTCTTCTTCTTGCTGTGAACGATACTTTCAGATGAACGATACTTTGAGGTTATATCGTTCAAAGACTCAGTGCTGTTTTTCATTTAGTTTCGGTTGTCTTGTGTCATTATTTCACGCATCATCTGTCTTGGTTCGGAGACCTACCTGGGCGTGTTCAGACTCTCACTAAGGGACGTGTTCAGACTCTCACTAAGAGGCGTGTTCAAAATCTTAGGGGCGTGTTCAGACTCTCACTAAGAGGCGTGTTCAGACTCTTAGGGGCGTGTTCAGACTCTCACTAAGAGGCGTGTTCAGACTCTCACTAAGAGGCGTGTTCAGACTCTTAGGGGTGTTCGAACTCTCACTAGGAAAAACAGATTCTCACTAAAGGCGTGTTCAGACTCTCACTAAGGGGCGTGTTCAGACTCTCACTAAGGGTCGTGTTCAGACTCTCACTAAGGATCGTGTTCAGACTCTCACTAAGGATCGTGTTCAGACTCTCACTAAAGGGCGTGTTCAGACCTAGATGTTTCAGCCTCGTATCTGAATGTTTATCGGGTGTACCATTAGTAGGGCGTGGCCAGAGTGCTATATTATATCAGGTGAAAGTTAGAAATTCATTAAAGTCGTAAATCAGATCTTGTAACGTCTGGTTAGATTAGGTTAGGTTAGGTTAGGGTTAGGTTAGGACACAAGCCAACTTAACCTGACTTACACCAGTCATTTCCCAGCTAAACAAACCAACCTCTCTCTCTCTCTCTCTCTCTCTCTCTCTCTCTCGCTCTATATACTCACCATCACCCAACAAACACAAAACCCATCCTGGTATATAAAGCAAACTGAGCCGCGAGGATGTAGGATCGAACACCACTTTCCTCACCCCACATGGGAGATCCAGTCGCACTTAGAGACGGATATAGACTACTGAATATATTTTCTTATCACTAGACAAATGAGCCTCGGTCCTTATAGGTTCGAGTCTTACTGGGCCACAGCTTAATCTAATCACTATAAATGGGGGCTTAATGTCCTAATGGGGTTTATAGATTTAATGGGATCCAGTCTTAATTGGTCAAGGATATAATGGGCCCTAGTTCTAATGAAACGCTGTTCTACGTCTCAATTAGAACTGGAACCTTTTAGAACTGGACCTATTAGAACTGGAGTCATTCTCACGTTCATAACTTATCCATTCCACTGCCCGTCCTGACCAACCTAACTGACTGATAGATTACCCGTGTGAGGGATGTCTACTAAACACAGCCCTTGACCACACCACCTGTCAAAAAGAGGGGGTGGGGAGGAGGAGGAGGTAGGGGTGAGGTGAGAAGGGGGGAAGGTGATGAGGTGGGGAGGAGGAGGAGTTCACTTGCTAGAGTGAGAGCAGGTATAGCCCAAGTCAGTCTCTCAGTCTCTTGATCTCTGGTATGTTGCTGTAGCCATCCAAACCAGAGGGAGACACCGGGAGATAGAGTGAGAGATAGCATCATGATATGTGGTGAAGGGGGAAGGAGAGACAATGAGAAATCGAGGTGATGGTGAGAGGGAGACACAGGGAGATAGAGGGAGACAAAGTAAGAGACATGAAAGATGGTGAGAAAGAGAGATATATAAAAACAGGAAGAGAAATAGTTAAGATATAATGAGAAATAACACAAGGGCGATAAACAGTAGAAAACAAAAATATAACACAGATTAAGGGGGAGGATAAGCGGTCTCTAGAACAGCTTTTAAGAAAATAAATAGAGGGAGGGGGGACACTCACTCCAACACCCACCCTTAGCTATGTTTACAGTACAGGGAGGCCGGATGCTCCTTTAAACAGCTTATACTATGGCTCTGAGGACTTGCTTAACTATTAAATTTAGACAAGTGCACATTACCTTTCCTGTCCACACACACACACACACACACACAGACAAAACGCTGGTTGATTTTGCTTTCTGTGATGGGAAGGAGGGGGGGGGGGAGAAGTAAATCATAGAAAATGGAACAAATTGTTTTTTATTTGAGGAGAAACTTAACTGTACTGACATTCACCATTTGTCGTCATTATCATCACCATCCTCATTATTAACACCCTGACCTACACTGCCATAAGAATCATCACCACTATCACCACGAAATGTTCACACTTCCTGGTGTTTGAAATTAAGCAAATAATCAATTAGAATAATGATCCCTTGTAAACTTACCTCTCTCTCTTTCTCTCTTTCTTTCTCTCTCCTATTCCTTCTCTATTATTGCTTCTCTATTTACTACTCCTCTTCTATCTCCTCCTCCTCTTCCTCTTGCGCCTCCTCCTCCTCCTCCTCCCACTACTGGTGTCGTCTGGACCTAGCCGTGAGAGCCCTGATAGCCGACCCGGTGGCATCTTAGCATCTTACTTTCTCACGCCAGCGGCCATACAAAGGTGACCAGGTGCTGTAGGGGCGACCCAGGTCTCGGTGGCTGAGAAAGAGACCACCTAAGCCTTTGCAGTTGTAGAAGTAGTGGTGGTGGTGGTGGTGGTGGTAGAGGTGGTGGTGGTAGAGGTGGTGGTAGTCGTGGTAGTGGTGGTGGTAGTGGTGGTAGTGGTAGTGTTAAAGATGGTGGTGGTTAATAGTTGTGGTAGTGGAAGTAGAGGTAGTGGATGTGGTAGTGGTGGTGGTGGTGGTAGTGAGTGGTAAAGGTGGTGGTGGTAGTCGTGGTAGTGGTGGTGGTGGTAGTCGTGGTAGTGGTGGTGGTGGTAGTGGTAGTGTTAAAGATGGTGGTGGTTAATAGTTGTGGTAGTGTGGAGTAAGGGGTGGTGGTGGATGTGGTAATTGGTGGTGGTGGTAGTGAGTAGTGGTAGTGGTGGTGGTAGTCGTGGTAGTGAATTGGTGGTGTGATTGGTGGTGGTGAGTGAACGGTAGTCGTGGTAGTGGTGGTGGTGGTAGTGGTATAGAGGTAGTGAGTGGATGTGAAATTGTAGTGGTGATAGTGGTAGTGTTAAAGATGGTGGTAGTAATAGTTGTGGTTGTGGTAGTAGTGGTAGTGGTGAATGTGGTAGTAGTAGTGGTAGTGCTAAAGATGGTGGTAGTAATAGTTGTGGTAGTAGTGGTAGTGGTGGATGTGGTAGTAGTAGTGTTAGGTTAGGTCAGGTCAGGTCAGGTCAGGAACTATTAGAGTGAAGGCCTGATTAATCTGCACCAACTAACTGTTCGTCCTACAGATGACTAAGTCACTTCACCTCTGCCCTCTGGTGCTGAAAGTAAATTATTACTCAGTGATTTTTATCTCACTCGTTACTCTTATTAATACCACAATTTGTATATACCTGTGCACCATTTATATATATATATATATATATATATATATATATATATATATATATATATATATATATATATATATATATATATATATATATATATATACTGTATGTATATACCATTTACATATATACTGTATACACATACAGTACAACACAAACAGTTGCTACGTCATCAACCAGTTCTCACAAGTATAAAATGCAAATGTAAGTGTTTGAATATTTAATATATAAAAAATCTAAGGTTAATTGAAGCATTGTGAGAGCCGGCGAGTTAGACATTGAAGATAATTGTTTGGTTGGTGGTGGCCGCGGGCGTGAGGAGAGACCTGGCAACTCTTATTACCAGTGCATTACAACCTCTTAACCAGGAGGTACAAGTGTGGCCTAATAATTACATCCGCCCGAGGAGGAGTTGGTACCTACTCTTACTCTACAATACAATACTGAGTTAACTTATGACGAGAACACTCCAAGCAGTTACAGTTCTGAGTGGTTTATTGTTGACGTTTGTTGTTCTGAGTCAAGAGTTTACTGAGAGTTAAGAGTTAAGGTTGAGTTAAGGGATATTACTTAAGCTCTTTATTATATACTTGATTCACATTATTTATTAAGGACCAAATATATTGTTTATATTTTTATTTTACTATAACAAGTTGCAAAACACACACACACACACACACACACACACACACACACACACACACACACACACACACACGCGTTAGATCATTAAAAAAAAAACATTTAGAAAGTACAGTCATTACACTACCTAATCGATGGCTGTAATTCACCACACTCTTCTGTAACAACACCATAACAAATTACTGTAATGTAATGATGACCATGACAGCCATAATAACACAATACATACCTGTGCTGAAGGCTTCTTTTATATATATATGAAGCCACAAAAAGAACTTCAATTACTATCATCCTTAATTCATATTGTCTCTCCTCATGCATGTAATAGCCACTTATTGAAGCTGTATTTAGTGCAAGATGTTTCCCGTTGTGGTGGTAGGGTAGTGGTGCAGGGTGGTAGGGTGGTGGTGCAGGGTGGTAGGGTAGTGGAGTAATTGGTGCAGGGCTCATTCAGGGTGGTGGTGCAGAGTGTTGGGAGGTGAGTGGTGCAGGAGTGAGCCAGGAGTAGTGAATTGCAGGGTAGTAGGAGTGATGGTGCAGGAGTGATGGGGTGAGTGAGGTGCTGCAGGGGTGGTAGGGGTGATGGTGCAGAATTGGTGGGAGTAGTGGTGCAGGAATTAGTTAGGAGGTAGTGGTGCAGAAAAGGGTGGTGGGGTGGTGGTGCAGGGTGGTAGGAGTGAGTGGTGCAGAGTGTGATGAGTGAGTACCATATTTCTCTTGTTACTCTTATTTTCCTATGTTATGGTCTATTGTTATTCTCTTGTTTATTTGTTCGTGTATAGATGAATCAAAGAGAGACGGGGGCTTTAAGACTGGGAGGATATAGTGTAGGGAGTGACAGGAGGGGTTTGAAATAAGTGGATATATTTCTCTCTCTCGCACACACACACACACACACACACACACACACACACACACACACACACACACACACACACACACACACACACACACACACACACTTATTTCTCGTGTTTTGACAATTGATACACAAAAACATTTAAAATAATAACAAATAAATAAAAATCAGACTATAATATTAAAACAAAAACAAAAATAAAAAATAATCCCTAATATTTTAATTCGTAAAAGGCGATCGAGTCAAAAATCAATATGAATCAAATAACTCAAACGGCAACTAATTCTACACATGACGGCAGCGGCCATTTCATTGTTGTTTTGTGTACTCAGGGTTTGGCGACGTCGATACTTTCCCGCCAAATCGCACACATCGTCGACACTTTCCCGCCAAATCGCACACGTCGCCGACACTTTCCCGCCAAATCTCACACATTGTAAACACCAGCTGACGGCCATAACAGAACACAGATTACTCACCATAGTACTAGATACGTTATTCCCCAGCGTCGTTAGTCACGTTAATTGCTCTAGATGTTTATAAGCTGAGCTAAATTATTCCTACACGACTCTCCAACATCACAGGTGGGACGCGGGAGTACTTATTAAAATTGGCTGGAAGTCGACGTGCTACAGCATAAGATCTCACACTACAGCTACTAAATTATTTACTTAGTACATAAACAAACCGGAGACTCATCCCAGCAGTTCAGAGTCTCAGCTGCATGTATAGAGGGAAGATAAAGTCTCATAAGGTGATAGAAGGAGACATATACCAATAACGTAAATGTCATCTTGGCAAAACAATCTCACATAACACAGAGAACTTTCATTCCTGACCAGCGTTGACATTTCCCCCAGTATGAGCGACCAAGCAAGAGGCGAGTGATTGACTAAAAGATGCTCAGATCCCCAATGACAAGATGATGATGATGATGATGATGATGATGATAACATTGATGTAAGCGATAAGAATAGTAAATAAACACTAAAGAATAATTATAATCGTAACTGGGAAGGATATTGTTGACGTTCGTGGTTGTAGAGTCAGATTGTAGATGGATTAGTGATGACGGGGTGAGATGATTGATGCTGATGATAATGATGATGATGATTTGGTAGTCTTTTCGATGCTGAGTGAAGAGATGGCAATGTCTCTCCTCCTTTCTCTTCATATTTTATTCATCATTTGTGTCACTTGTTCTCGCTTGTCTTTCATGTTTTTGCTCTATATGCTGGCAAGTTCAGTGTGTGCTCTCTCTCTCTCTCTCTCTCTCTCTCTCTCTTCACTTCATTTCTATCTCTCCCTTCTTTCTCATTCGCTTCCTCGCCTTCCTCTCTCCTCTTCCTTTACTTCTCTTCTCTCTCCGTCCCTCTACCACCCAGAGAGAGAGAGAGAGAGAGGGAGAGTTCATTACCACCTACAGGAGTCCGCGTCTTCCTGCTAGAGGTACTTCTTCCTCATATTGTTTGTGTCTTGATCGTAAATCTACCTTGACACTCGCAACACCTGTGTCTTCTACCACTTTACCTCACCCTCTCTCCCCCACCTGTCTCCTCCTCCCCCTTCATCTACTACCCACCTGTCTCCTCCTCCTCATCTACTAGACCACCTGTCTCTTTCTCCTCCTCCTCCTCCACCACTCCCCTTAGTTCTGTCTTCAGCACACTTTTTTCTCTTGAGGTTTTGAACGGTTAAGATAAATTATTTATTATCTGAAGATTCTTGGCGCGAGAAGTAATGACTGTGTGTGTGTGTGGGGGGGGGGTGTATGTAGGGGAAGGGTGTGTGTGTGTGTGTGTGTATATATGTGTGTGTCGTCCACGCTCACACAGAATATTACCACTCGTGTTTAAGTAATGCTTAGCGCTTTTATGGCATAAGCTAAAGGCTTCAAGACCATTTAACACTAAAGATAATGGCTGGTACACTCCCACAGCCGGTAGGAAGATATCCATAATAACACCTTGTGGATCGCTGTGTACACTAGACCATGACAGCAGGTAAATAAAATATTTCTACACAATCCTAGTTTCCTCTGACATGATTCCTACACGACCACAATAACAAAATGGCTGCTATAGTCCCCCTAGACTCACCTGATGGTATTTTAGTCATTTGCTTCAGTTTAAGTAAGGTAAGACGTAGTGATGACCGAACTTTCTCAATGAGTAACTTCAGGTACTGGTATACCTTTATGACAGGTGGGGGGAGTTGTAGTTGTTGACAAGGTTGGTTTATGGGGGTACTAGACGCCAGGTGTGATGATTCAGTTAGGAGAATCACTTAACATTATTCAACCTAACCTAACCTAACCTAACCACACCAAACTAAACTAAACCAAGCCTAACCTAACCTAACCTAACCAAACTGGTCAACTAAAACTCAAAACACAACAAACACATCGAAAACGGCATCAATATCAGACAGAGACTCTATCTTAACTCCATACGATCACATAACATCAAATACAAGACAAGAATCTACTCGTAGAATCTTTAGGAATCAAGTGTATAAAAAAGATTCACTATCACAAGAGTTGTAAACGAAGCAGCAAGCACAGACAGGCCAACAAACACTCCCTGCTCAGGCGGGGGGTCATAAATTTCCCCTTAACAAGAAATAAGATGACGGGGGTGATTTGTTCCGCTGTGGTAAAATGATGCTCGTTCTACACGCTAACCTCACCAGTTGAAGTCACTATAAATCTATCGAATTAAAATGATCTGACGTAACTGTAGTATGTATTAGTGAAAGGCAAAACTAAGGGAAGGATATTGGTGATTTTGTTTGAGGAATGGTGACAGGGGAACGAATAAGTAGTTGGTGTGTGAGATGAAAGTGAGAGTTATGACAAGTCACCCACCATCTTGTGCGTTCGCTTTGTTTGCCTAAGGATCAGCTGTGACCTTCGCGCCAACGGAGAGGAAAAGGCGTGAAAGGCAGTCACCACAGGAGAGGCTTTGACGGTGTCCATATTTGCTGTTGAGTTGTTTTTTTATAGTAACCTAACGTAATTTAACATTACCTATGGATATGTTAACTTAACCTAACCTCATCACTGGAGAAAGTTAACTTGAAGAAGAAGAAGAAGAAGAACTCTCACAGTCAACCCTGATCACTGGGTAAATTACTCACTATTTGTAACCAAGTAAAAGTAGAATTACTCGTCTAAAACAAGACTCGAGTGGAAGTAAAGGTTACTTATGTCTGAAAAGTAATTAAAATTTAATAAAATAGAAAGTACTTATCTTTACTAAAATAACAAAAATATAAAGAGCTGGTAATCTAGTAAAACTTTCTGAATCCTATTACAGTCGAAAGAAATATTTAGATACAAGGGAAAAAATGAAGCCTGTTCCGAGCTCACTTACAGAACTGAAACAACAAAACACAAACAACATTCCCCAACACTGTCTCTTAAACACTGCTCCTCTGAACCACACAATCACCATCTTCTAATCCAAGGCATTTTTTTGTCCGCCAAGGTAAATGGAATGTCTTAATAATACCGGGTATCAAACACAAGATAAAACACCAACTTTACATGAAAAATTACTGTTGAAGAAGAACACACTCACTCAGTAGACTATTATTGCACAACTAACATCACCACTCAAAATTTACTGGAGTTTAATTTCACCAACAACTGATGTTCAAAGTTGTTGTCATTAATACGTGTGTGTGTGAACATTAATCCTGCACAACTAAACATTCGGTCACATGCTGAGCTTGAAGGTAAAGGCGTGTTTAGTTCAGGAAATGTTGGCAAAAGTTGTAGCCACTCCTTAGAAGATCTGACTGGTTCTTCCAAGAAATGAGCCACCTGGTCCAACTTTCTTTCTGACCTTCCTCCCGACCACAGTCACCATCGCGTTCCTCACATTTCTGCATAAACAGAGACGTATGTTTTGCTTCCTTTAACCCTCGTACTAGACACGACATCCAACCATCGATTGACACATCACTGGAATATTTACTTCATTACTGAGATTAACACAAGTAACTATATTAACGGTAATCTTAATACAGTGAAAGTATATTACATTTTTTTTTATCCTTATATACAGTACACATGTCTACTATAACTCAAAGGTGAATTAAGACAGTTAGTTTAGTTATTAGTTAAGCTACTCGTAAAAAAAAATATCTCAATAGGAAAAATTTAAAAGACTTTTCTATCAGGTCAGGTATGTACTGGAAGAGAGACGACTGGATAAACAGAGACATGACAGGAACGCAAATTTGCTCACCACGTCAACATCACATGTGATTTACGCTGACAACAACACACGAAGTTTGGCTTTACATGACAGCATTAAATAACAGTGTTTATGACAGTGTGTAGCAATGAAGGTTCTTTGACAGTATTAAATGACAGTGTTTATGATAGTGTGTAGCAGTGAAGGTTCTATGACAGTATTAAATGACAGTGTTCATGACAGTGTGTAGTAATGAAGGTTCTATGACAATATTAAATGACAGTGTTCATGACCCCAGAGTATGTGAAGGAGAGAACATATTAACTCAAACACATATTTACTTGGTTGTATTTACTTATACTGACATGTAAAAGGTCTCGGGCGATATGTTGTGAGGGTAGGGAGGTGTTGTGGTGGTAGTGATGTTGTGAGTTGTGGTGATAGTGATGTGGATTGTGGTGATGGTGATGATGTGGGTTGTTATGGTGATGTGTTGGGTGGGTGATGGTGATGTTGTGGGTTGTGGTAGTGATGATATGAGTTATGGGTTGTAGTGGTGATGGTGATGTTGTGGGTTATATGGTGGTGATAATGTTGTGGGTGGTAATGATGTGGTGGGTTGTGATGGTTGGTGATGGTGTGAAGTGTGGTGATGATGGTGATATTATCTGTGGTTAATAGTACAGGTATCCGGCTTCTACTATACGGTAAAGGAAAATATCCGGCCATTATTGTGGTTGTAAAGTCCCTTATTAAGACCCGAGAGTTATGATGTTCTGCGGTAATGGTGTTTAGTCGTTGTGGTGGCGGGGAGGATAATGGCGTTTTGTTACGTATCATCAACACCTATTTTTAGTTACGGTGGCTGCACACACACACACACACACACACACACACACACACACACACACACCAGTAAGTTGCCCTAGATTCAGTATTTCCTGTATATTACATCTACGTGTTTCTCTTGTGTGTTTTTTTCCCAATTCTTTCCTCCGGTCAAGTAGTCGGTCTCTTTAGCTATTCCTTTCACTGGGGTGTTGTTGGTCGTGACCCATATTGATTAGGTGGTTAGACTTGTACTAATACTTTCAGTTCGCTTGTCTTGCAAAACACACACACACACACACACACACACACACACACACACACACACACACGACTTCCTTATGTGGTGTATCAATGGCCGGTTGGCATCTCGTGTTACGCTCTTGTGGTAAAAACTATGAATGGACTGACACGCGTGGCCCCGGGTGATGGTGGTGGTGGTGGTGGTAGTGGGAGTAATGCTGGCAGTATGAGTGATATTGGTTGTAGTAATGGTGGTAGTGGTGGTGGTGGTAGTGGTAGTAGTTGTTGTTGTTGTTGTAGTCGTAGCGATGGTAGTGGTAGAGGAGGAGGATGAATGGAAAGAGAGGAGAGGAGGGAGGGAGGAGGGGAAAGGTAAGGGAGAAGAAAATGGAAAAGGAGAGTGGAGATAGAAAGTGAGGGAAGAACGGAAAAGGGAAGGAAGAAGAGAGAAGAGAGAAACCATTACAATTTCAAGTCAAATCCAGTTTTAAAAGGTAATATAACTCAATGACCCTCCCCTCTCCCTCCAGCTCCCCTCCATCCCTCCATCCCTCCACACAGTCATGCCTGGAGGGTCTAGGCCACCTCACACCATAATAAAAACGTTTGACATGAAATTAGAAAACGATAACAGAGGCGGCGGAGATCTTCTTACGTTATACACGACATAATATTTTTATTTACCCGATTCTCTTTTGTTTTAGTTTTTTAAGTTTATTTCCATTCTCTTTATTTATTTATTTAGTTAGTTAGTTATTTTTGTTACTTTACTTATTTGTGTTCTTTTTATTGATTATTTACGCTGTGATATATTTGCTTATTTGTTTATTTTACATGTTTTTGTTCTCGTTTCGTTGAGACTCGAACGTGGGCACAGAGAATGATCTTAAGCATGTTTTAACATTAACTCATTATGGGTATAGTATATGTATGTATGTATGTATGTATGTATGTATGTATGTATGTATGTATGTATGTATGTATGTATGTATGTATGTATGTATGTATAAAGTGAGGACTATGCATATGACATTTAGAAATGATTTAAAAGTTGAAGTAAAATACACAGCCTTATCGTGGTACTTAATTTGAGGCACTTAACAAAAAGTATCCAGCCACTTAAGTGTATTATGCAGTCGAAGTCACACCTGTTTCAACACACTCAGATATACCACAACACCCGTCTTAAGGCGTAAATGATGTAACTACCAAAATGACACCTGCGAATACCTGTTCTTAATTATCAGTACCGTGAATAATGTAATTACAAATTCACACCTGTCTTGATCATCTAATAGGTGAGGCAATACCTACATTAATGTTCCAAAAAATGTCAATAAAAAAGATCCAGTCATATGATAAAGACAACTGACAATATTTTTTTACCTGTTGCGAAATGTGTAAATATCCTGAACGAAATCTTTTAGCACCAATGACACAGAGTTATTTTTTGCATGATTTTTAAAACGTGAGTGGTGTAGTGTGTGAGAGAGAGAGAGAGAGAGAGAGAGAGAGAGAGAGAGAGAGAGAGAGAGAGAGAGAGAGAGAGTGTGTGTGTGTATGGGGAGACAAGAGGTACTCAGGTAAACAGACACACCTGGACACGTAGAGGAATAAATGTAAAAGTTATACTGATGAAAGTTGTTGGGACTTAGCCTTAGGGAGGGTGACGCAACAGGTGATGATGGTGGTGGTGGTGGTGATGCTGGTGGTGGTGGTGGTGATGGTGGTGGTGGTGGTGATGCTGGTGGTGGTAATGATGGCAGTAGTGATGATGATAATAGTGGTGATGATGGTGGTAATGGCGATGATAATGATAAACAACAACAACAAAAGAAGCAAGTGGAGCCAATCACGATGCAAAATTACCTGTATACCTGAAGCCGATGAAGAGTACAGGTGTAGCTCTTAACTCCGCGAAGAGAGAGGGAGGAGGAGGGGGAGGGGGAGGGAGTAGTATGGGGGAGAAGAGGAGGGGTGGGCACTGTAAAAAGAAAGAGTGGGAGAGAGGTGCTCTGGGGAGGGGGGAGGAGGGGGAGAGAGTGTGTATGGAGGATAATGATGAAAGAGTATGATTGGAAAGTCTGCACTGATGGTAATCGTAGGGTTAAAGGCTTCTAGGCCGGGTGGAGTGGGGGGAGAGGGGCAGAGTGGGGAGGGGTGAAGGGTAAGGGGTAGGGATGATAGTGATGAATGTGAAGGAAAGTGGAGGAGATGCGATAGTGATCAGTGGCGTAACGGAAGGGTTGAGAGGAGGAGCTGATGGTGATAACAATTGATGGAGAGGGAAGTTGTGATAGTGATTAGTGACGTAATGGGACTGAATTTTAAGCCCTCGTGAGGTGGCAGAGAGGAGGAGGAGGAGGAGAAAAGGGAGGAAGAGGAGGGGAAGGAAGATGGGAAGGAGGAAGAAGATAAGGAAAATGAGAAGAGGAAGCGGAGGAAGAAGAGGAGGAGGAGGAGGAGAAAAAAGATAATGAAGATGGGAAGAAAAAGAGGAGGTGGAGGTGGAGTGTGTGTGTGTGTGTGTGTGAAGGAAGGAGAGAGAGAGGGGTAGGGCAGACCAGGTAAGGGCAGGTAAACTCATAGGGGTGTCCCGAAGCTGTATGTTGCAACAGTACCCGTTCATTATAGCAGGCAGTTGAGAGAAAGAACTCCCTGTTGGTGGTGGTGGTAGGGAGGAGGAAGGGGGTAGGAAGGGGTGGGAGGAAGGGGGTAGGAGGGAAGGGGAGTGGGAGGAGGGGGGTGGGAGGAAGGGATGGGAGGAACAGGGTGGGAGGAGGGGGTAGGAGGAAGGGGTAGGAGGGAAGGGGTAGGAGGAAGGGGAGTGGGAGGAAGGGGGTAGGAGGAAGGGGGGAGTGGGAGGAGGGGGGTAGGAGGAAGGGGGTAGGAGGAACGGGGTAGGAGGAAGGGGGTAGGAGGGAGATGAGGGGGGTAGGGGAAAGGGGAGCTTTTAAAACAAATCCCTAATGACCAGCCGTAAACTACCTCTCACTAGCAACTACACACGATAAACAAACTTATAACAAGAACAACAGCATCGACAATAAAAACAACAACAACAGCAACAATAACAACAAG
>NW_024729259.1:481436-528936 GCF_018991925.1 Homarus americanus
CAACAACAACAAATAATAATAACAGAAACGTCAACACCACCGAAAAACAACAATAATAAGAGAGAAAGAAAGAGAATGTGTGTATGAGAGAGAGAGAGAGAGAGAGAGAACTAACACACACACACACACACACACACACACACACACACACACACACACACACACCAAAAAAAACATTCGACCACTGAAATGAATCACTCAAGCTACCGAGACCCGACTGAGCGCTCTTGGCAAGGACTACTACTACTGCTGGTGGTGGTGGTGGTGGTGATGGTGGTGGTGATGGTGGTGGTGATGGTGGTGGTGATGGTGGTGGTGATAAAAAGAAGAACTGGAGGAAGGGGACACAAAAAATGGGGTTAATGTGAAGGAGGAGAGTGGGGGAGGAGGTTGGAGGAGGAGGGTGGAGGAGGAGGTTGGAGGAGGAGGTGGATGAGGAGGTTGGAGGAGGAGGTGGAAGGAAGAACATAGAGGAAGAGTGGGGGACGGAGGAGGGCTAAGGAGGAGAAGCTACTAGGAGGAGGGAGGAAGAAGAAGAGGTGGCGGAAAAAAGGCGATGAAAGAAGGCAAACAAAAATAAGGTTATGGTGGTGTAAGTGAATGAGGAAAAGGAGGAGCTAGGAAGAATAAGAAGTAGGGAGAAGGAAGAGAGAGAAATAAAAGAAGGAGAACAAGCTAGAAGGAAGAGGAGGAAGGAAGTAGAGAGTACCACACACACACACACACACACACACACACACACACACACACACACACCAAAAAAAAAAAAAAGGTTGGTGAATCATATGAGAAGGTGAATGTGGTGTCGGAAACTAATGATTATCAAAGAGGTGATTGTTGACTGTGTTTGGGGAGGGGGTGAGAGGGAGGGGGGAGAGGGAGAGGAGGGGGCAAGGGGGGAGGGGGTGAGGAGCAGGCCGGGTGAGGGGAAGGAGGGTAGGGGGTGATGGGGTGGTGGGGTGAGGGGCCAGATAGTTATGATGGAACAGGAAATATTTGAGATTTACGATAGATAATAATTAGACAGGTAAAGGTTGCCGCACCTACCTTACGCTCAGCCCGAGGAGGACTGGTTCACTGCTGAGCCAACCTGTGGTGAATGGTTGGCTGTGTGCTTTACTAATACCGGAGTAAAATAGATGCCATGATTTTTTTTTTGGGGCTAATTGCGGATAATTAATTTGGTTTCATTATTTGACCAATCTGTGGTAACTGTTTCAATAACGATGGTAATAAATGCGAAACAGGATGAATAAGAACAACAACAAGAAATGAAAGAGGAAGAAAAAGAAGAAAAACAACAAGATAAGAAATAACAACAAAAACAACAATAACAACAAAAACAAATAACAAGAGACAAAAGACGAAAATAAAACAAAACACTAAAAAAACAGGAGACCATCGCCGTCCCGTTAACTCAGAGGCCTAACTAGACCACATCTGACCTTTGTGAGTTAGAAAGTGACCATATCCACACACCATCTTGAACTGGTCTTTGTGTGAATTACTTTGATTGTATATATATATATATATATATATATATATATATATATATATATATATATATATATTTTACACATTTCAGAAGCTTTGAATATTTTTTATTTGCAATCTTTAGGCAACAACTAACAATCATGGTAAAAGTTATAATCTTTAACTGGCTGAATGAGTGACATCTTCCTCCTCGTCTTAAAATTCTTCTATATCCTGGCGAGCATCTTACCTGTGACTCACTTGTGACTCACCTGTGACTCACCTGTGACTCACCTGTGACTTACTCTCTGCTTTATTGCTTCCTGTACAGTAAGGCTCTTAATTTATCTGGTTTTGAATTCTGTATAAACTGGTTCATTGGTACAAACGGGGTGGGGTGGGGTGGGGAGGGGTGGGGTGGGGTCCATGATGATGTTATGTTGTGGTCTCGTTTTAATTACGTGCTTGAGTGTTGACTTATATCTGTGTTTGTTATTTTTTTTTTAATATCATCACAGTTTCTCACAAGTCTATTCTCTCATTAAGGGAGATATATAGAATGTTAAGGGAGATAGTCTATTAAGGGAGATAGTCTATTAAGGGAGGTAGTCTGTTAGTACAAGTATCTATCATTAAAACAGGTTCTCATTTGATTGTTTACATTCCCGTTTTCTTTCCCTAAGGCCAAACTAAATTAAAAAGGGCTATCACAACATCTTGAAAGGGGGTACTCTTTACATGATCAAAGGGCTTAAGTATATATATTGTAAGGGCTGAATAGGGTAGAAAGGGTTTATTCAGTATCATGAGAGTTAAAAGGGTCATTAATCATGGGGTGAAATCCACATAACTTAAGGGTTAAATTCCTCCCCTTTTATAGAGGTGAGGAATCCTTAATCTAGTGGTTAAATCTACACAATGAAAGGGTTAAAACCTCCATATAAGGGACTCCACTGTGAAAGGGGTTAAACTTTTTAGGTCATGAAAAGGTTAATTAATGCCCCCTACCTTGAAAGGGTTCATTGATACACACGGAGACGTTATCATAGGAGAAAGTCCCCCTCCCCCACCCACTGTATATCCACACACACACACACGCACACACGCACGCACGCACACACACACACACACACACTTTCAAGTAACTTTAATAATTATAATCATTTTAATAACTATCTTTTTCTCTTTCAACAGGTAAGTGTAAGCGAAGGAACACGACAGGTAGCTACTCCCATCCTCACCGTCTCCCACACAGTAAGCTCCCATGGTATAAATTTCTTATAAACAATATTGCTTCTCCCACAGTCACACTACATAATCCTTCTCCCAGTATGACACACAGGTGTTCTCTATACCTCTCCCATATTCCTCCCTCCCATGTACACATATCTAATAATTTCCCATGTTATTGCAATGCCTCCCACGTCTCTACAGTATACACACACACACACACACACACACACACACACACACACACACACACACACACACCTAAGAACCTGCACATACTGGGAAACATTCATGTGAAAGTTCTCAAGAGGTTAAAATACGTCATAATTTTTACCACCAAATACCTTCATTAAAATACAAAATATATGTAAGTCATATATATATATATACTGTATAAATTATCTACATATAATTTTGTAAGTAACATATTATATACCTATAGTGGGATCCAAAGAAACATATATTTAGTTACTAATTTACTAAGATTTTCAAGGTATAGTAATCAGATGCATTAATTTACTATAGATAACGTATAAGGAAGAAGAAGAATATATAATAAAAGATATAAATAAAGATATATGTAAAAAAATAGTAAGAAAGTTAAACTATCATCCATTTTGTCATTCTTGAGACGCTGGGCTCATTAACCACCCCCTCCTGAGACCACGTAACCAAAACAAACAAACCCACAGCATCCACACACACACACACACACACACACACACACACACACACACACACACACACACACACACACACACTAAATATAAATCCTTTTTAGCTCTAAGACATAATAAGACTCTTTAGGTTAGGTTCAGGGTTAGGTTAGGTTAGGTTAGTGGCGTTGACTGTAGACTGGTCAGGTGGTTGGGTGGATTTAGTGTCAGGTCTGTGTGTGTGTGTGTGTGTGTGTGTGTGTGTGTGTGTGTGTGTGTGTGTGTGTGTGTGTGTGTGTGTGTGTGTGTGTGTGTGTGTGCTGGCCGGCCTTGGTAACCTGTTACTAGAAAGTATCTAGAATGGATTGAAATAGGTGGTAGCGGTGATGGTGAAGGTAATGGTGATAGTGATAGTGGTAGTACAGGTGATGGTGGTAGCGGTAGCAGTTACACATCATACAATTACACAATACAAAACAGATTCACATCACATTCGACCTGCATACATATATACAGCACATTCACACAAGCATACACATTCACACACTAACATTCCATAGAGTTAAACATTTATATAACTACACATTACCAAACGAATTCAACTTACAGACAACATTCACTGAAACATTGAAATCTCTTGATACACATACATAATACTCAGATATACATACATATATACATCCAAACATGCAGTATACACACAGTTATACATCATACAACTAAATACATTACAAAATACATAAATGAATTCGCCCATAAGCTAATTTGCATCAAGATACACACAGTGAGGTAATGTACACACACACACACACACAGCCTCTGACACTCTCCAGAGCAGCTATCTGAAGGAGTTCTGCTGGCCAGGTCTCGCGGCCTCGGACAAGGTAAACTTCTGAAGACGCCCCAGCCTGCTCGCCTGCCTTGCACCTCCTCTCTCGGGTCACTAGCCTACCCTGGGGGAGGTGTGGAGGGTAGGGAGGGGCTGCAGGAGGTGGAGGAGGATGTGTGGTGGTGGTGGTGGAAGTAAAGGTGAGAGGGCAGGAGAGAGAGAGAGAGAGGATTGCCGCTCTTGTTAAGCTGGTACAGTTCACTTGTTTATCTTGTTGTGGTGTAGTGAATGTGTGTGTGTGTGTGTGTGTGTGTGTGTGTGTGTGTGTGTGTGTGTGTGTGTGTGTGTGTGTGTGTGTGTGTGTGTGTTGATTGTAGTCCACTCTGTTCATTCTCTTTGTCTCTCTCTATCTATCTTTATCTCTCTTTTCTCTCTATCGTCCGTCTGAGAGAGAGAGAGAGAGAGAGAGGTCAAGAGCACCTTATACAAGACAAGACTGGCACGACGGGGCACACCTCACACGGCCGCCAGCATTGATATAATAATAATCGACTTACGAAATAATCTGGTTCTTCTTATTATTTTTTTATTCATTTTCTTTCATTCAAGTTCAATCCCTTCACTTTTATTATTCCTTAAGCATTATTCTCTTTTCTTATTCAATATTTACTATTTTATCTTCTCGGTAAAATAGTAATTCGGTGATTCGTTGTCTTGGTGACTTGGTGACTTTAACCCTCCCCTTCCCACTTCAAGCATCTCCCTATCATGTCAAGTCTTTTAACTCCCACTTCAACCCTCTCTTTCCCACTTCAATCCTCTCCCTCCCACTTCAACCCCCTTTATCCCACTTCAATCCCCTCCATCCCACTTCAACTCCCTTCCCACTTCAACACCCTTCCCACTTCAACACCCTTCCCACTTCAACACCCTTCCTTCCCACTTCAAGCATCACCCTCTCATCTCCTCGCGGCCTGGCCAGATTATCTTTCTCACTACAATGTATCGAGTGCCTCATTACTAAACAGTTCTGTGTGGACTTATGTGGAGAGAGTTGGTGATCAGGTTACGTGGGTGGGGTGTGGGGTGGTGTGGGGTAGTGTGGGGTGTGGGGTAGTGTGGGGTAGTGTGGGGTGTGGGGTAGTGTGGGGGTATATGGGGTGGTGTGGGTGTGGGGGTGGGTGTGGGGTGTGGGGGTAGTGTGGGATAGTGTGTGGGGGTATATGGGGTGTGGGGGGGTGGGGGTGGTGTGGGGTGTTGGGGTGGTGTGTGTGGGGTAGTGTGTGTGGGGACGTGTGGGGGTAGTGTGTGTGGGGGTGCTGTGGGGTAGTGGGGGTATATGGGGGATATATGGGGTGTGGGGGGTGTTGGGTATATGGGATGTGGGTAGTGGGGTGTGTGGGTAGTGGGGGTGGTGTGGGGTGTGGGGTGGTGTGGGGTAGTGGGGTGGTGTGGGGTATGTGGGGTCCGTGAGGGGAGAGAGAATGATGGTTAGATTATTAAGGGTATTTACCATAATAATCCAAAGTGAGTCGAAGAGAGTTAAGGCTGACCCAGGTAGACTGAGGTGGGGCATTGATATGGGGCATTGAAGTGGGGCATTGGGGTCGAGAAGAGTGGGGACATGCAGGGCATTAAGGTGGGGGGGTATTGAAGTTGGGCATTGGGATGGGTGAGTCAAATGGGGCATTAGAGTGAGTGGGGTTGAGTAGAGAGGCTTACAACTTTCTCGGTGGTCAACACCTCCATCCCAGCTTCCTCCACCTCTATCATCTCCCTTCTCCCTCATCCTCCACCATTCTCCACCTCCTTCATCTCCCTTCTCCCTCACCCTCCACCATTCTCTACCTCCTTCATCTCCCTTCTCCCTCACCCTCCACCATTCTCCACCTCCCTCATCCTCCTGGTGGTGATAGTAATGATAAGGATGATAGTTACTGGAGGATGGTAGTTAGGTTAGGTTAGGTTAGGTTTATGGACTGGTTAAAGTGAGGGGAGTGTTAGGAATGGTTACGTAACACCACCTTGTCTCTCCCCATAGTGGGAAAGAAGGGAGGGAGGGAGGGTAGTGAAAGGGTCTCTTTTTGTTGTCCTTACCCACGCTGCTCCCCTTGCCATTTTCTTACGTTTATTTTTCTTAATTTCTTCTAAATTCTCTTAATAAAGTCACTAACATGTCAATTAAATCTGTAAATAATTGACACTTTTAGTTAAGGAATCATCCATTTTGATTCCCCAATACCCATCCCGCGTCCTTAGCAACCGTCGCAATTCATTAAGTTCTGATTGGTTACTGGTTGCTAAGTGACGTCACATACACAACACCAACGTCCTGATATCCTTATGTAGGGTAAACCGATTAGAGGATCAACCGATTAGAGGATCAACCGATTAGAGGATCAACCGATTAGAGGATCAACCGATTAGAGGATCAACCGATTAGAGGATCAACCGATTTTATAGATTAGTCAATTATATGGTGAGCTGAGTTATCTAAGCAGCCAAACATACGAGAAACCGATTAAAAGATAAACTGATTGTATTTCAAACCAATTATCTAGCGAGCTTGTTATGTGATTATACGTCAATGTGGATTAGTAAAGTATAGGTAAGGGAATAACGTTGGGATTTGGAGCTAAAGATAAAAATTCCCCGGCTGGTTATCGGTATTTCAACCTTATCGCCATTAAATTCCGATATTGTATAATTTGAACCTCTTCCTATGGTGGAGGATAACGTTAAGATATCGGTTTATCAGAAGCTTAAGGGATATCGAGCCTAACTTTAACCATTAGGACGATAACATACCGACATATTCACGTTAATATAGACAGGTAACTAACGTAATCACGCTCGTACAGGTGTATAGGACAGGTGAGTGATAAAGGATTACCTTAATTCAACTTTAACTCATCCTAACCCACCCTGACCCACTCTAGCCCACCCTGACCCAACTTTTAATCACCCTAACCCATCATGACCACCCTAACCCACTCTGAACCCACCGTGCCCCCTTGCCTGCACATCCAGACAGAGTAAGCTAAAAACATCAAAGGGGTGAAAGTGTGGTCGAGGAGAGAGTTATTATCTTGTTGGTGTGTGTGTGTGTGTGTGTGTATGTGTATGTGTGTGTGTGTGTGTGTGTGTGTGTGTGTGTGTGTGTGTTGTGGTCATTTATGGTCTGCTTCTCTGTCACCATGCCTGCTGACCTCTACCATCACCACCACCACCACCACCTACTGACCCTGACACCACCACTACCACCAGTACCTCCATCTATTGCCACCACCACTACCACCTACTACCACTAACATCTACCACCATTAACTCCTACCACAACCACCACCCCCCCAGGTCTCTGTTGGGTGGTAATAACATGGTTGATCAGATGTCTGGTTGACGGGTTGTTATTATCGGGTAGTTGGGATTGTGGTTGTGGTGGCTAATTGGGTGTATGGATGATTGGTTATAAGATTGGGTTGTTACGTATATGAATGGTAATTAGGGTGACTGGCTGGTTGTTTACTTAGGTATATAGTAGATTGGTTGTACGATTGGATGATAAGATGGTTGGCTGACTTTCTGGATGGATGGATGAATGGATGGTTGACTTTCTGGTTGGCTGGCCGACTGGCTGGCCGACTGACTGGCTGTGGTGTTAGGTAACAGTATACGTGTACAGCCCCGTGTGCACCTGTCCGTGTGTGTGTACCTGGGTCGTTTGTTGATGGTAATGAAGGCTCTGTGTACCTGTCGTGATTTACACTATGTTAAACCAGCTGGAGAATGTATTCCTGGTCTGACCCCCTACCTGCCTGTGTGTCCGTGTGTCTGTGTGTATGTATGTCTGTCTGGGTGTGGGTGTGTGTTTCTGTGGTTGTGTGTCTGTATGGCTGTGTGTCTGTATGGCTAAAGATAAAGCGAGGAAGTGAGTGGGAGGGAGTGAGAGCAGGAGGGAAGGATGGAGAGAGTGCGTGAGGTAGGTAGAGTATAGGTACAGGTGAGGGAGTGATCAGGTACAGGTGAGGGAGTGACCAGGTACAGTTAAGGGAGTGACCAGGTACAGGTGAGGGAGTGACCAGGTACAGGTGAGGGAGTGACCAGGTACAGGTGAGGGAGTGACCAGGTACAGATGAGGGAGTGACCAGGTACAGGTGAGGGAGTGACCAGGTTACAGGGTGACCTATTTGTTTTCCTTTTCATATAATCAGCTGTTAATTGATCAGCTGACCTCGTAAGGTTAAGTCAAGAGGGTGGTGTAGTGACCCGGGGTGACCTTATCTCCCTGACAAGTATCTTTCTCGGTGATATCATGTACACACACACACACACACACACACACAGGTCTCATAAGGGTTCGTGATTCAGTGATGATGAAGAATTGTGTCTGTTGTCTCTTGGCCCGGATGATGGTCAGGTGGGCCCCAGTTATAATAGGCCCCAACCTAACCTGGTGTAACCTAACCTAACCTATCCTAAACTAATTTAACCTGACCTAACATAACTTAACTTAACCCAGAAATAATAGACTTCAATCGTAATAGACCAGGTTAGGTTAGGTTAGGTTCCATTAGAACTGGGGTCACTTTATCTCGTCACTCCCCCAGGTTACTCTTACACAATGACGTCACAAGAAGGTAGATAGGTCACTCGCCAGCGTGAGAGGCAACACATTGTACGTCTTAATGGTCTATGCTGAACCTAGATCCCACCTGCTGGTCTGAATACTTAATTAACCTGTAGTGTAACGGAGGTGTACATGAGGGAAAGGACACACACACACACACACACACACACACACACACACACACACACACCAACCAAAAATAAATGAATAAATAAAATAAATGAGAACGTAACAGGTGTAGCGCGAGTAAAGTGGTGATTAAGCAGCCCCCACACACCTGTCCCGAGCTAACTTAAGAACTCCCCAATAAAAATTAATTAAAAGTAAGCCACGTTGAGGTTCCCTGTTGCTACTAGTGGGGTGAAGGAGGGGATGAAGGAGGTGGTGAAGGAGGTGGTGAAGGGGGGAGGATGAAGGATGCGGTGAAGGAGGGGATAAAGGAGGTAGTGAAGAAGGCAGTGAAGGAGACGGTGTAGGAGGTGATGAAGGAGGCTAATCAGGGCAGCCTCGGCGCCACCACGAGAAGCCTGGCCAGATTAATGAGGACAAAAACTCGCTACAGGAAGACTTAATTTCTACTCTGGATTATTAATTGAGTAAATGTTATTTCTTGTATGGTGGTTGGTAGGGATAGTGGTTTGTGGTTTGTGGTTGGGTGGTGGGAGGTGATGGTGGTTGTTGGTGGTTGGTGATTGTGGTTGTGGTGGTAAAGAAAGGTTCCTCCACCATAACCATCACCATCCCTATATCACTACTACCATCATCATCACTACCACTACCACCGCCACTATCACTATCACCATCACCACCACCACCACGTCATTCATCGACCTGTTAAGCGAGGGGTAGTGGCGGTGGGTAGTGACGGTGTGTAGTGGCGCAGGGGTAGTGGCGGTGGGTAGTGGCAGGGGTAGAAGATAACTGTAGTGCAACACGGTGTTAGTGAAGGATCGTCACTTAACCCGGATAAACCAGACATCATCAATCCATCACAACCCCCGTCACCAACCTCCCTGACTGACAACTTACACACCAGTCACCGGTTATGAGTCACCAGTCACCGGTTATGAGTCACCAGTTACCGGTTAATGGTCCTCTTGCTTTTAATCACCTCAAACACCCTGAATACCTGAAAAGGAGGACCTGGAACTCGTATTTAAAGAGTTTAGAATGTCTCAGTTATGCTGTTCGAATCATTGAATTTGACGATAATGTTTGAATTAGTTACTTATAGGAATTAAATACACAATAGAAAAATAACATGAAATATATACACAATTAAAACAAAACAAAAAAGTTAAAAAAAATCTGGTTTTAAGATTCGAATCATAAAAATCCGAAGCACAAATTACGACTCCTTAGATGTGAACCCGAAACACTGGCAGTCTGAAGCACGTCGTCACTGAAGCGTTACCAGCGTTTTCATGAGACCTCGAAACCTTTACTTAAGTTCGGATCACTAAACACTGAACCATCTTATTAATGTAGAAAGTCATCAGTAGTGAGGGTGTGAATGGTTTATATGATCAGAGGAGTCGAATCATAGTTGAAGGGTTATGGAGAGAACTATTATTGGAGAGGATGAGGTAATGTAGATAAAGGAAGGGAAGAGGAAGAAGAAGGAAGAAGATAAAATAGGACAGTAGTGTGATGATAATTACGATAGCAATAACAATAACAACACTATTACAACAACAACAACAACAACTACTACTACTACTACTACTACTACTACTACTACTACTACTACCACCACCACTACTTAATTTTTTTTAATGGCCTCCAGCCTCCCCCTATGGCCACACCTTCGCCACCATTTTATTACCTTAAAATTAAATATCCTACATAAGTAGGTACCCTAGCTGTGTTGAGTTAGTTGGGCCGCAGATATATGCGGCATTCAGTGACTGTTGCCTCATAATCAATATCTGCAACTGTTGTCGGCTTTGGGGCCGATGCTCTCGTTCCCCTGAGACAGAACAAAGCCGATCTAAGCAGAAAGAAGGACAGTCAACACCTCATTCAGGCTGTAACATAACTTATGGGCTGCTGCTTCTGTTCGGATATCACCTCCGCGAGTCTGGCGTAGAAGCATCTTGCACCAGAGGTTGTGAACACTAGAGGAGTGAAGCTGCCTTGATCAACGACCTGATGCTACTTTCACTGTTTCTACTTCTTCTGCTACTGCTACTTCCCTCCTCTATCGCCTCCTCTTTTTCTTTTCTTCTCCTTCTCCTCCCTCTTCCCCATTCCTCCTTTTTTCATCACCTCTTCCCCAATTCCTCCTCCTCCTTCTCCTCCTCCTCCTCTTCCTCCTCCTTCTCTCTTCCCCTTCTCCTCCTCCTCCCCTCCTCTCTTCCCCTTCTCCTCCTAAGTATCGACTGGAGTCACTCGTGTCTGTCGCGATAACTCTATCTGACAACCGCTGACACCGGCCACCTGTCACTCACCTGCCTCACCTGCCTGCACCTACCTGTCTCACCTGTGGTATAATGTCAGGTCCACCCTTTACCTAATATGGCCTAGCCTAACTTAACCTAACCTAACTTAACTTAACTTAACCTAACCTAACTTATCTTAACTTGTCGTCATTCATCATTCATTCACTCTCACTGTTGCAGCATGTGTGTGTGTGTGTGTGTGTGTGTGTGTGTGTGTGTGTGTGTGTGTGTGTGTGTGTGTGTGTGTTCTTCTAGAGGGCAACCCGGACAGGATAACTACTACTCCACCCCCACACAACAGACCCCCATCAGCCCCCCTCCCTCACCACAACAGACCCCCACCAGTCCCTCCTCACCACAACAGACCACCACCAGTCTCCTCCTCACCACAACAGACCCCATCAGTCCCTCCTCACCACAACACACCCCCACCAGTCCCCTCCTCACCACAACAGACCCCATCAGTCCCTCCTCACCACAACAGACCCCACCAGTCCCTCCTCACCACAACAGACCCCCCGAGCTATAAAAACTTAATCACAGGTCGTGTGAGTGAAATGTATGGTGCAACGACCCCTCTAGCCTGATGACCACCACCACCCTCCTCTAGCCTGATGACCACCACCCCCCTCTAGCCTGATGACCACCACCACCCCAGCCTGATGACCATCTCTAGCCTGACCAAGCAGATGGATTACTCTGCTTGCGAAATAAAAAGAATAATGACTGTAAAAAAAAAGGAAAGTTGTTTGCTTGCGACATAAAATATTGCCGTAACAAGAACACCTTTTGCTTGTGAAGGAATATTAATGCTTCAATGAAGGATTATGTGCGCTTGTGAAACAGATTATTTCACTTAACAAAAATATTACCACTACAATATCTTTTTTTTTTACACTTGCATAATTTACAAAAAAAATATATATTTACACAATAAAGAAGGTTTTTTTTATATGCGATATTAACAAGTAATTAATATTGTAAAAAAAAATTATGATTGTGACAAAAAATAATAATGTTCTTGTTTAGATTCGATAATTTCTTTGTTTCTCAAGAATTATTTTGAAGCAACATCATTTATTTAAGTATTGTTGATAGCAGATTAAACTTCAGCTAATTTGGTTTGGTTTAAGTCACTATCAATGAGCAAGATACTGGTCACTGATCGTTTAATTTGTAGCTCCGGGTAATTATTGACTCTGAGCTATAAACGTAAATAAACCTGATGTTGTATTTACATTATAACGCGATATGGCAGCATGATGATGATGATGATGATGATGATGATGATTGATGATGGTGGTTAAGTTGTAAATGTAAACAAACATGACACTAGCACGTAAAAGAGTTGACTAAATTTACATCAAAAACGAAAAAAAATGTAACAGATGTAAAAAGTAAACGGTTATGCTTACAAGATCCCGAGAGAAGGGTATTTCAGGTCACCCCCGTCCCCCCACGCCCCTCCTTTCCCCCCGCCGCGCCCCCCAGCTGCCCCTAAAGGTCCATATGAAACCGGTCCAACCTAACACCTTCACCTCAGCGCTACAGGCTTTCCCCTCCTCTACCCCTTTCTCTCACCCCATTCCCCTCCCTTCCCTTCCCCTCCACCTTCCTTCCCCCTCCCCTCCCCACACACACACCTTTACAGGTGGGCAATGCATAGTTCCACCTGGTATAAATTGTTGTTAGTTCATCTAGTTGCTCTCTCTCTACATACCGCCATTCATAACTAATACATCTTTTCCTTCGATAATTTTCTCTCCTTTTCATAACTCGGAAATATTTGACACTGAAAACCACTATGTCACCTCCATTCGGCACCTCCTTCACCTCTTCTTTGTTCCTCATCTTCCTCCTGTTTCTCCTCCTCTTCTTTCTGTTCCTCCTCCCCCTCCTCTCACTCCTCCCCTCCTCCTCTCACTCTCTGCTGGGAGGATCGACAACAATGGCTGGCCAGACGTCGTCAACATCTCATTCAACATTTTTCCCTCAATATCCGACCTCTCCTTATAGGGCATATCACGCCCCCCCTCCTCCTCACCCTCTTCCTCCTCCCCCTTCCACCATCCTCCCCATCCCTTCCCTCCCCTTCCTTCCCTTCCCATGTACAATCTCTGCAAACACACATCACACACACTCCTCACACACACACACACACACACACTCTACACACACCTCATACACCACACATATAACACACACTCCACATTCCTCACACTCCTGACGCTCCTTACACACCCTACACACCACACACATTCCTCACGTCTCATAGCTCACATCTCACCTCTTATATCTACGTATTTTCTTTCTTGTTGTCATCTTTCTTGACTTTCCTATTTATTTTTTATTTTACATCACACAACCACCATGGGAAGAGGAGGTCACCAAAAACCCTCACTCTATGTAGTCCACTTCCTTCCCCCACCAGCAACAACCTCCCCATTCTTTACTACCGACCACCCGACCGTCCAACTACCTGACCAGCCAACCACCCGACCGCCCGACCGTTCTCCAGGCTGCCCGTCACCTCGTCTGGACGTGCTGGCCAGACGCCAAGACTTTAGAGGTAGATGCTGGCCGTCGACTGGATGAAAGTTACGGGGCGCTAGACGGTTGTTGTTGCTGGTGATGATATGACGTCTTATTATTCATTGTCTCTCGCGTGTCACTGATGGCTCATGGGGGCTGTGGGGAGAGTGTTTACACCTGGAGGAGGGTGGATGATGGGGTGCTTCTTGGAGGAGCAGGAGGAAGAGGGGGAGGAGGGGTGGATGATGGGGGTATTTCTTAAAGGAGGAGGAGGAAGAGGGGGGGAGGGGGTGGAAGATGGGGGGTGCTTCTTGGAGGAGGAGGAGGAGGAGGAGGTAAGGACAGAGAGAGAGTGTGGGTATTGATCACTGAGCCTCTGACATAACCCATCGAGAAACATATGTTTTTTCTTATCACCATTTATCCACACTCAATACCCGCTATTCTGACCCGACCTAATAATATCTTTCGCGTGTGAGGGAAATTTAATACAGTACAGATTAAAGGAGATAATAAGCGATTCTAAATACAGCCAACGAACGATTCTTAACCAATGAACGATTCTTAATATAGGTAATGAACGACTCTCCACACCTGTTCTAATTAAGGAATAATACCTCGGTCAACAGGTAAACGCGAGCCTCTTGTTGATATTCGATTCATCAACGTTATTTACACAGTGTTATTTCTTCGGTGATTTTAATGTTGTTCTTCTTGTGATGGATTTTGTAATGTAAACTCATTCATATTATCATTACACATTGACATTACAACCAATGGCACTCGTTGTTGGACATGATGTGATGTGACCTGACCTGACCTTTCACTCCGCAAGACAGTCTTAACTTAGACTCATAACTTTCTGATGTGATGTGACCTGACCTGACCTTTCACTCCGCAAGACAGTCTTAACTTAGACTCATAACTTTCTGATGCGTCTCCTAATCTGTAACTAACACACCATCCATTACTCACCTCGTTGGGGCACGAGGGGGAGGTGGTGGCGTCGAGGGGGGAAAGGGGTGGCGTCGAGAGGGGTTGCAGGAAGAAGTGGGAGGAGACACTGACACGCTGCAACATTGCTCTCTGACCCTCCTTCCTTCCTTCCTTCTCGTGTGAGAAAAAAATGAAGGTATGAGAGGTCAGATGAGGTCACAGAGAATTACGAGAGGCGAGGCAGGACGTGTTGAAAGTACTGGTTGCTGCTGAGTGTGGCTGTACAGGCCTGGTGGAGGGGGGAGGTCAGCTGCGTGTAGTGGAGGGGGGCTGAGGTTAAAGGTCAGGAGGTGGGTGGGGAGGTGGGGAGGTGGGGGGGGGAGGGGAGAATTTTGTGTGTCCCTCAGAGCGTTTTCTTGAGAGGTAAACAAAGAGATGTGTGTGTGTGTGTGTGTGTGTGTGTGTGTGTGTGTGTGTGTGTGTGTGTGTGTGTGTGTGTGTGGAGTGTGTGTGTGTGTGTATCCTTCACCTCCGCCCTCGACCACTCACTCAGAATGGCCCAAATAAGCCCTAAGACTAAGTTGTTACGAAACAAGCCATCACCCATCACTCTTTCCTGATGCTGTGAACTTACTACACACCACAGAGCTCTCTGTTGTTGTGAGCCTAAGACATCATAACACACACACACAACATAACTAGCACCAAGCCGTTGTTGAGTTGTTGTTATCAGTGACACCGTTTGGATAATGTCGCCTCTAATGCTCTTAAATACCACTGGAGGGAACAAATGCCTGTTGGACCGTAAAAACACCTCCAAAGGGGAACTGGATAAGGTCGTATATAATCCGCACATCACCACTGGATAATATATCTTGTTATTGATGAAATTTTCCAGTTTATATTAATGGAAAATCTATATGGTGGTTTAATTATGAGTTTGTACCACTGGAAAACCCTAACCTAACCTAACCTAACCTAATCTAACCTAACCTAACCTAACCTAACCTAACCTAACCTAACCTAACCTACTAAAAAATCATTTACACGATCTCATTTACATATTCTGCATGTGTTCGTGGCGACAGATTCTTCATTTACATATTTACAACTTGCATTTACCCTTGAGAAAAGCTCTATACTTTTTCCTTATACATTCGGGTTATAAAGAGGATTTTACTTGGTGTTTACATTATATCCGGGTCGTGTATGGTGATAAAGACAAGATGATTTGCATACACTTAAGGTAATCTGGTTATATTTCTACCTCCTTCCCCCTCTTACGTCTCTTCCTTCCTCCATCCGTCTCTCTCCACCTCCCTTCTTCCCTCCTTGCATCTCAACTTTCCTCCCTCGTCCTCTCCTTCCTCCTTATCTGTCTCCTTTTCTCCCTCCCTCCTTCTCTCCTTCTTGGGTATTGATATTTCAGTTTTATGCGGACGTAAATCTTGGGGGTTTTATCGCTGCCGAACCAGACTTAAGGTAGATCTTGGTGAGGAGGGCCTCTCTCTCTCTCTCTCTCTCTCTCTCTCTCTCTCTCTCTCTCTCTCTCTCTCTTTGTTTATCACTAATTTTCCTCTTTTAATCGCTCACTTTTTGTCTCCCTCTCGATATTACTTAATAGCATATTGTTTGTGTGTGTGTGTGTGTGTGTGTGTGTGTGTGTGTGTGTGTCTGTGTGTGTGTGTGTGTGTGTGTGTGTGTTAACGATAATATATATAAATATATATATATATATATATTTTTTTACAGACAAGAAAGTTGTTGTCGGGTGCCTACGTGGTGTTGGGTCAGTACTCACCACTACCACTGAGAGCCCCACCCACTACTTCTCTATCCTTTCTTTTCTCTCTCTGTCTGTTTGTCTCGAAGTCTCTCATCTTCTTTCTCTCTGTCTGTCTGTCCCTTTCGTCTCTCTCTCTCTCTCTCTCTCTCTCTCTCTCTCTCTCTCCCGTTGACAAAAATAATATAAAAGTCCAATTAAAAAAGTCCCAAATGTTACACGTCATATATAACACCACACCACAATACCAAACATCCAAACGACCAAGTCCAATATTTAACACAACCAATGGCAAAGGACCAATGTAACAAGTCCAGTACATAACCACGTCCAGTGCAGCAAGTCCGACACTCACTCGTCGACCACAGGTAGTTATTAGCTGCGTGTATTCAAGGTAACACTCAACAAGCCCTTACCTGGTCACTGTAAATCACCAGTGAGGTCATTAGGCCACGTCGACAATTACTTATGATCCGTTAACGCGGCAGGAGAGAGAGAGAGAGAGAGAGAGAGAGAGAGAGAGAGAGAGAGAGAGAGAGAGAGAGAGAGAGAGACGCTGGATACTAACGAGGAGACAATGTAAACAGACGCTTGCTAGATGGGAAGGACTGTGTGCTTCTTGCGAAAGTTAAAGTGTTTACCATTTGAAGTCCAGCGGTGGTGATGGTGGTAGTGATGGTGATGTTAGTGATGATGGTGGCGGGTGATGATAATGGTGTTAATGGTGGTGGTAGTAACGACAGTGATGATAGTGGTAGTGGTGGTGATGATGATGAAGGTGGTGGTAGTGTTATTGATGGTGGTAGTGGTGATGAAGGTGATAGTGATACTGGTGGTGGTGGTGATGATTATGGTGTTAGAGATGGTAATGGTGATAGTGGAGGTGGCAGCGGCGGCTCAGGTGAATGCAATGATGTGTTAGGTGGTAACATTGCATAACAACTGGTCATCTAAGGCTCTCCCTCTCTCTCTCCCTCCCTCCCTCTCTCTTTCCTTCTCTCTCTCTCTCCATCTCTCATTCCTTCTCCCCCCTGAGAGAGAGAGAGAGAGTCTTCCTCAACAAAATACGTCCACTTAGCACCAATTAAGAGATTAAAGCAACATCTCGAAGCACTTTTGTAAATCAGCAACGAAAACCATCACTGATTGGCCAAACTGAATCAATGTCATAATAATCCTTAACTCGGCAATATTACAAAAAACATCAACAACTGTACCGTAACCACATAACTTCACTAGCCAATACAGCGTTACGGTAGGTCAGCCTCGGGGTCAGGTCAGCACCACTCTAAAATGCTAAGTGAGTTCTGAGTGGTGGAGAATGGCGGAGGTTGATGACGTCACAATCAGCTGAGGAGGAGGAGAAGAAGGAGGAGGAGGAGGAGGAGGAGGAGGAGAGGAGGAGGAGGAGGAGGAGGAGGAGGAGGAGGAGGAGGAGGAGGAGGAGGAGGAGGAGGAGGAGGAGGAGGAGGAGGAGGAGGAGGAGGAAGGAGGAGGAGGAGGAGGAGGAGGAGGAGGAGGAGAAAAAGGAGGTATTGCCGTCCCGAGAGTATCATTACTCGTCTGGCTGTGGTGGAGAGAGGACCATACTCTCTCTCTCTCTCAGTTGAAAACAATACTCAGAACTATTATCTAAGAATTATTACTAAGACGAAAATATAAATATTATCAAAATTTCTTCCATTTCTCCTCCTGACCTAACCAAACCTTTCTCATCCTAACCTAACCTAAGTCATAAATGGATAAACTTCTGAAACAACAAAGAGAAATTGTTTCAAGTCACCTTCACTCTTACTGAAATCTAACCAAGTCACGCTGACGTAACCACAGGCTCTTAAAATTGACTGGAAAGATTGTCTTTAAGTAATTCTAAATTTCATATTTTTTTTTAAACTTTTTGCGTTTTTATTATTTCAACGATTTTTTTATTATTATTTTAGGGAATGTTGATTGATTAGTCAGGGTGGATTTACATAACGATTAGCCACCTTAGTTTATATTACCTTAGATTAATGCTAATTTAACCTAACCTAACCTAACTAATTAATGATTTTTCTGTTCTTGCAGGTAAGCCACGTACCTGTGTGTTCCTGGGAGCCTCATCACCTGTAGTCCAGAGAGGGAAGGTAGAGTACGTGTTGGAGAGAGAGAGAGCAAAGAATCATAAAATAAAGCGAGCAAGAGAAAACAAAAAACTAAAGAGAAATCAAAGAAAAATAAGAAATATTCGACCGAATGAAACGACGAAAACACAGACAGTTTCCACAGCCATACCTCGCCATACCTCTTCCCAAGTTCAGTGCCTCAGGTGACCCCATCCCTGGCACCCGAGGGCCTGGCACACCTGTGTTGGGCCATGCCACAGACCTTCACCACGGACTCCCACGCCTCTTACCTGTCCCCCGCTAATTACCATCATTATCATGAACAGGTGGACACAACACACAGGTAATCATGCGTACATGACTGTGGGAGTATACATAATTGTGTGTGTGTACATGATTGTGTGTGTACGGGACTGTGTGCGTGTATATGACTGTGTATATATGACTGTGTGTGTGTATATGACTGCAAGAGTTGACTACATACATACACTGATTTACTTTACTTATTTCTTCTCTCTCTCTCTCTCTCTCTCTCTCTCTCACTTACCATCACAAATCGCTCCATAAATTCCCAATCACACACACCTCACCTTAACCCAGGGCTTAAGAAGTTAATCCCCCTCTCCCCATCCCTCTCCCCATCCCTCTCCCCATCCCTCTCCCCATCTCTCGCCTCCCTCTCCCCTCCCATTCCTCTCTCAACCATTATATATGCGAATCAGGACGAGCCAGTCAGAACGAAGGCGCCACTCAGGATAGATTGACAGCACAATTACATAGGTCAGGGAGGTCAGGTCACGCCTTGTTGATGCCATTACCCAGCTCAATAGAATACTACTTAATGCAATAATTGATCATGTGTAGGTGTGTGTGTGTGTGTGTGTGTTTGTGTGTAGTGTGTGTGTGTGTGTGTGTGTGTGGTTTTAAACTTGGCAATCTTAAAGTCTCTCTCTCTCTCATACTCTAGTTTTGTGTGGAGTGGATGAGGGAATAGAGAAACCTGAAAGAAAGGAGACGAACTAACATAGGATAATGATGCAAGATAAGAACAGAAAGAGAGAGAGAGGAAAAAGACAAACAAGTAGAAATATTCCCCACATAATTATTCTTCTCCTTAACGAATTAACTTGTTAAATAATTACAAGCAAGAGGAAGTTTCATTTTAATTTTCCTGTTGAAACTTTCCAATGATAAAAAGCTAAATCATTCAGTTAACTCATGTTAATTTTTTTTATTTCGTTTGGTGTTGAAATTAACTTAAATATCTGTTCTGTTAATATTAAATGATTTTTTTATGGGGTTAGGCCACCCGGGCACAGATCTCTGACCCACATCGGGGACTGGTGGGCGAAAATGTAATAATAATAATATTACAGTTATAATGAGCTGTTCTTTTTCGGTGTTAAAAATATGTTGTTAAAATCTAATAAGTTAAGAGGTAGAGCGAATGTCTGCTATAAGAGGGGGTGTCCGTTGTAAGAGGGGTGTCCGTTATAAGAGGGGGTGTCCATTATAAGAGGGGGTGTCCGCTGTAAGAGGGGGTGTCCGTTTAAGAGAGGATGTCTGCTATAAGAGGGGTGTCCGCTATAAGAGGGGTGTCCGTTATAAGAGAGGATGTCTGCTATAAGAGGGGGTGTCCGCTGTAAGAGGGTGTCCGTTATAAGAGGGGTGTCCGTTATAAGAGAGGGTGTCCACTATAAGAGGGGGTGTCCGCTGTAAGAGGGGGTGTCCGTTATAAGAGGGGGTGTCCGCTATAAGAGAGGGTGTCCGTTATAAGAGAGGGTGTCTGCTCTAAGAGAGATAGTGTCTTAGCTGCAACGCCACACAACCTTTCAGAAAGTGGGACAGGAAAAGGTTTGGATGGTCATGACAGCAGCTGACCTCCTTCCCTCCATCCATCCATCCATTCTTCCCTCCCTTCCTCCGTTCCATCCTCCCACCCTCCAGCCATTCCTCCCTCTCTACCTCCCTTTTCACCACCCTCCTTCCCTCCCTTCTCTCCCTCCCGTCATCCCTTCCTCCCTCTCTCACGCTGGCCAAGGAGGAGTGGTGGTGGTCGTGTGGAGGAGAGCAATGAATGGCCTGCCTATGTTAATGAAGCGAAAAGGTGGTAGTTGGCGATGGTGGTAGTGGTAGTGGTAGGACCTCAGGAGTATTGCAACGTGGAAGAGGATTGAGTTTGCCTCTCTCTCTCTCTCTCTCTCTCTCTCTCTCTCTCTCTCTCTCTCTCTCTCTCTCTCTCTCTCTCCTTCAACTATAAAATCAATATAATCCCTCTTCTTTCTTCTTCTCCTCCTCCTCCTCCTCCTCATCTTCCTTCTCTTTCTCCTCCTCCTCCTCCTCCTCTTCCTCATCTTCGTTCTTTTACGTTTCCCAGGAGAAAGTCACTGTGAGAAAGATGCTGTTTTTTGTGTCCTCGTCAACACTACAATTAAAAATCTGACCCACGCCGAGATACCAAGCCAGATACAGGTGTGGAGAACAACGATGACCTCAAAAAACAACAACAAAAAACACAAAAAACAGACAAGAAAAGCTGCCAAAAGCCCTAGCCAGCCGCCCCAAAACCCTTAGCCAGCCGCCCCAAAACCCTAGTCACTTACCCAACACCCTAGCCAGCCGTGGAAAAACCCTAGCCAGCTACCAAAAAAAAAAAAAAACCTAGCCAGCCGCCCCAAACCCGCCAGCCGCCCCAAAACCCTAGTCACTTACCCAACACCCTAGCCAGCCGGAAAAACCCTAGCCAGCTACCAAAAAAAACCCTAGCCAGCCGCCCCAAAAGCCCTAGCCAGCAGCAGTCATAAACCTTAACGAACCACCCAAAACGAAAGCCACCAAGAACCAAGAACCACAGATAAGAAAAGGCTACTCCCCATAACCTCCAGCATGAGTGAGCACCTACGGATGGCCCCGTTAAGAACCTCCTTCCCTTCCTGACCACGAATACCTCTTACCTACCTATATATGGCTACCTAACTCCCTGTTGCAATAGTTAGGCCCAATCATCAGTGAACCAGACTCATGCAAATTACCTCCCTCCCCAAATTATACTCCCAGTCAGCCACGGTACACGACAGGACCTAGAGGCACCGGGTCATAATTAAACCACTGTGCTAATTGTCTGACGCAGGAGGGAGGGAGGGAGGGGGGAAGTTCCAATCGGGTGATCTAATCGTTACTAGAGAGTTCATTTACATTCACTTCTTGAACTATAATCTACCTTACCTGCCTTGCTCAAGACGTGAAGGCTATTGTGCTTTTGAGATGATTTTTAGATTTCTGTTTCATGTATTGAGTAATGTTTTTTTGTGTGTGATTATTGTTTCATCATTTGTTTTTTCTTAATGAATGAGATAATGTTTATTCTTGATGTTTATTGCAATAGAAAATAGCGTTAATATTTTAGTTTATTGTAATAGAAAATATTTTTAATATTTTTGTTTAATTTAATAGAGAATTTAGCTTATTATTTTGTTATATTCTTATGTTGTTTACCTTGTCTAGTTGTTTACCTGTGTTTAGTTCCTATAAATCTGCCTTTATTAACCTAACTGATAACCTCTTTAGTCACTTGTATGGGATGATTTAAATCCGTTTAATATGTGTGTGTATGTATACGTAAGGAAAACAAACAAACTCGAAGGTGTGGCATTAATTTACGTACACCTGTCATACCTGTAATTAGACGCAGTTTCAATACTTACGAGACTTTTCCCTACAACACGATCATTCAGCGTCACCGTCTCTAGGTAATTTTGTCCCTCTGATTCACTACCAGTTCGGGTTCCTCAGTGACTGCCGGGCGTAAACGGGACATAAGTTATGGTAATTAACTTATGGGGAACAAAAAGCAAAGGCGACTAATTGGAGACACTCCTATCCACGGTCATAAAGAGGGAAGGAGGGAGGGAAGGAAGGAAGGAGGGAGGGTGGGTAGGAGGGAGGGAGGGAGGGAGAAAGGAGAGTAGGAGGCAGGATGGGAGGGAATGTAAGAAGGAGGGAGAGGTAGAAGAGGGAGGGAGGAAGCCACAAAAGTTGCTTCGGTCATCGCAAGCAATAAACGAAACAAGTTTTGGTTATGCCAGAAGCGACAGTTCTTTTTGACGCCTCTCTTACCTTCACTTCTGGTCGAGAGAGAGAGAGAGAGAGAGAGAGAGAGAGAGAGTAATGCTTTTCTTCTGTTAAAGTCTATTCATCAAAAGTACTGACCAACAATTATCTGTCTGTTGTCTGTTTATCTATGTCGTCTTTTTTCCGCGCCCAATTTCTGTAGAATTAAATCACAGAAAATAGAAAACACACACACACACACACACACACACACACACACACACACACACACACACACACACACACACACACACACATAGATTGAATCCTTAGCTCCTTCAAGGATACTAAGTATCATTAATCGTTCAGGTGAGGACGGTAGGGACCCACTTATCCCCAGGTAACCTAATATTACTTAAATCATTCAAACTAATGTATTCGGAAGCCTCTTAATCTCATGTGTTAAATCTCTTCGAACTGGAAAACAAAACCCGATTATAATTCAAACTGGTAATTGGACACTTAAAGAAAAAAAAGTTCAACCACAAACTTTCTTAATTAAAACTTACAGATGCGGAACCTTTGTTAAGTTTTTTGGAGAAGTTAAATAGAGTCAAAAATGATTCCAGTTCGACATTAATACGCACGAGTGAACAGGTATCAGGTATTTGTAAAGGTAAGCTTCAATACCTCATCACTACACAGGTACACGTCACATCATAATACAGACAGGTATGTTAATGAGCTTACCTGAGGAAGGGAGAGAAGGTGCTAACTACCTGACGAAATCACTCGATTGTAAACACAGATGTCGTCGCTTCTGTTGTCAATAACTGTTATTATCTCGTTATTACTTGTTATTATGTTATTATTACGTTATTGCACTTGTTATGTTGATTGTTATTACGGTGTTCTCTTATAGTTTAGCTTTGATTACATTTGTCATAAGTATTGTAATTTGCAGTTGTAATTACGGTTATTAGTCTATCGTTATACTTGTAATTTCAGTTCGTAATGCACTTATCACTTAACACACTTATGTATTGTTATGTTTGTTGTTACACTTAATAGTATATTTATTAGTTCACTTGTCACTTTTTATCACACTTATTATTATTCCACTTACAACACTTATTATTACTTATGTGTTTGTTATTACACTTACTTTGAGTCACTTACTTTACATACTATTATCACTTATTTTCAACAAGACTTAAGTGTATGTGGAGTAGTGTTCGACCCCGTCACTTAAACACTTATTTATCACTTATGTATATCACTTATTTTGATACTTAGGCACTTGTAATACTATTTTAATCATTTAGACACTTATGTAACACTTATTTCATCACTTTAACACTTACAGAGTACAGTACATTGTTTTTCGTCAGTATTTTGTTGGATATTGCTTAATTTCTACACTAATACATTACATTTATAACATTTCGTCGCTAATTTCGTCTCTTGAACACTTATCTATTACATATTTCGTCACTTTAACACTTACAAAGCACTTCTATCATTTCAGTACTTACAAAGCACTTCTTTTGTTCAATAATTCAACAAGAAAGTTCAAGTACCATCCACCACCATTCTCAATCGACAACTGTCCCGTTTGTTATGGTTTACATGTCCTGGTGGACCGTGATGTCAATGTTAAAAAAAACCTACCACGATCAAGCTTACGAAACTACTCTTATATTATTTTTCAAGCGGAACTAAAGACCCAAACGTATTCTAACATAATTAAAAATACCTTAGGAAGTTTAGGTTAGGTTATATTAGGTTAAGTTGGGTTGGGTTAAGTTAAATAAGAGAGAACGTATGGTTGAGTTACTTCTGTAGTTCCGTCCGTGGAAATTTTTTAACATTAATGTTCTTCCTCGTCTGCTTCAACCCTGAATGCTTTTAAATGATAATATTCTAACTAAACAATTTAAAACACTGTACGAAATGCTTTGATATATTCTTCAGTGTATCATCGTCACGTGTTAATAAACCTGTACATCCAACGTCACCACGCTTTAACGACCAATTAGGGTAGTTTCTGTTGACACTAAGTAGGGGACACAGGTCGTCAAACAATGAATGACACTTCTACTACTACTACTACTATTACTATTTTTACTACTACTATACAGTATAACTACTACTACCACCAGAAGAGGAACACAAGTTAACAACATACATGAACCATTAACATACAACCTCTGACGCTAAACCACGAACAACCTTCACTAAACTATCTATTATTATTAACAAGAAGAAAACATGAACTGAACACGATTTCGGACGCATTATAAACCTGTTTCTGAGAGTTGCAGGTCAGTTGAGGTCACAGGTTCAGCTGGGAGGTGTGACGGGGCAGAAGTTGAGGGTGAGGGAGGGGGGTGGGTGGTGGGTGATGGTGGGGGGGGTGGGGGTGGTGGTGGGTGGGGTGGGGGTGATGATGGGGGTGGGTAATGGTGGTGGTGGTGGTAATGATAATGAGGTTGTCAATTGGATATTTTTCAATTGCTTGTATGTGTTTGTGTGTGTGTGTGTGTGTGTGTGTGTGTGTGTGTGTGTGTGTGTTCATAAGTTCTCTTCACATACATCTTTAAGCTTCAATAACACCAATACTCTAAAACACATAGTTCCATTCCCCATTTTCTTTCGTCTTAACCTTAATTACACGTTCAGTAGTTAGTGATTTCCTCAAGATTTAACGTAAGCAAAATCATCGAAAAATTATACCGAGATTTTAAATGGATTATATATTAAAATCGGAAAATCTGGGTATTCTTTTACGAGCCCCCCCCTGTATTGTACTTTCTCTCAGCAGTACAGTACAGGTAATTCGCAGGTGTTGAATATATGAGTTACCTGTGAGACTAATTACAAATAATTTCGCCAGTGAAAGTTGGGAGAAAGATAAACAAGATTTCTTTTTTTCTTTCTTCTATTTTTTGCTGACGTTTTACTTTCGATACGGGGAAAGGTGTATATCAGCTTTCCTTTCATCCCCTCTCACTTCCCCACTCTCCCCCTCCCTCTCCCCTTACATACCCCCTTCTGCCTCCCTCCCCTCACCCTCCTCCAAATATCTAACAGGGTGGCAGACACACACACACACACACCTCACGCGGGGCGGGCCAGGAGGCTAGATTTATTCCCCCAACACCAAAAAGTGTTCAGAAAAAGTTGGGCCGAGCGGTGATTGAAAATGTTGAGAGGGCGCCACACCACCACAGCCACACCACCACAAGTTGCCACGCCACCACAGACGCCACACCATCACCACCACCACCACAGCCACACCACCACAGCCACAGCCGCTACACCACCACAGCCACACCAAAACAAGTTGCCACACCACCACCACAGTCGCCACACCACCACCACAGCCACACCACCACCAGCCACACCACCACCACAGCCACATCACCACACAGCCACATCACACAACAGCCACACCGCCACCACACAGCCACACCACACCACAGCCGCCACACACCACCCACAGCCATAGCCACACACCACTCACCACAGCCACACCACCACCGCAAATCCCGTCACACCACACCACACACACTGGCCCACAAGCCACACACCACAGCCGCCAATAACCACTGCCAAGCCAAAACACACCACACACACACCACAGCCACACCACCACAGCCATAGCCACACCACCACCACAGCCACACCACCACTGCAACCGTCACACCACCACAAGTCACACCACAGGACGCCAAATCACCACAGTCAAAACCCCACGTCACCACCCCTGCCCACAGCCACCACACCACCACCAGCCCACACCACCACCACAGCCGCTACACACCACCACACCACCATTCTCCAACGAATTATCCCTCACCACCATCACCACCACCACCACTAACTCATCACCACCACCACTAACTCATCACCACCACCACTCACCACCACCACCACTCACCACCACCACCACCACCACCACCACCACCACTCACCACCACCATTCACTCACCACCACCATTCACTCACCACCACCACCACTCACCACCACCACCACCACCACCACCACCACCACCACCACCACCACTCACCACCACCAATTAACTCATCACCACCACCAACTAACTCATCACCACCACCACTCACTCACCACCACCATTCACTACCACACCACTCACTCACCACCACCATTCACTCACCACCACCATTCACTCACCACCACCATTCACTCACCACCACCATTCACTCGCCACACCGGTAATGTTGAGTCTTGGATGAAAGTGGACCTTACTTACCAAACCTGTATGTAAGAGACGGAGGCTATATCATCGTGTGGCTTTTCGCTCATAAACCCTTAGACCTGACCAAGACACTACCGCCCCCTCTCTTCTACCTTTCCTACTTCCTCCATCGATTCATATTCCTTCTCCTTTCCCTCCTCCCCTCCTTCAATCCTTCCTTTTCTCCTTCTCCTTTCTCCTCCCTTACTCTTTCCCTCTCTCCCTCACTCCTTCTCTCCTCCCTCTCCTCTCCTCCCTCCACTACCTTCACTTCAGTATAACACGATTAGCTAAGTGCAGAGTCTAACTCAATCCCCTTCCTCCCTCCCCTCCATCCCTCCTTCCCTCCATCCATCCTTCCTCCTCCTTCCCCCATCCTCCTCCTCCATCCCTCCCTTCCCTCCATCCATCCTTCCTCCTTCCTCCCCTTCATCCCTCCCTTTCTCCCTTTTCATTGTCTCACATTTCACCCTTTATTACAACACACAATAAATTACCTGTATGACCCCTTTGACCTCAACCGCTTGAACACTTCACTGGCTCATATATTTCGCCCTCCCCCTTTCAGTATAACTCTCAGTCAACGAAACCAATTCCTAACTCAGTCAAAGAATCGTTTTATAACTCGGTCAACATTATTTACCACAATACCACCTTCATTACCACACACTTTTAGGATTTTACCCAACCTCTTGGCTTGTGTACATCTACCTTCCTCGACCTGCTCTTGTAATGCACTATGAAGAGGAGAACGAGGAGGAAGAGGAAGAAGAGGTAGTGGAGGAAGAGGAGGTGATGGAAGAGATGGGGGAAGAATTGATGGAGGAGGAGAAGGAGGAGGAACAGGAGGAAGAGAACGAGGAGGAGGAGGAGGAGGAGGAGGAGGAGGAACAGAAGGAGGAGGTAGAAGGTCGACTATTACGTATAGTAAGTCCGATCTTAAAGCACCATTACAGAAAATTTTAGATCCCATTAAATATTACTGAAACTCCCTTACCCTTTACGAAACCCCTTAACTAATTACAAAACACCTTAGACTGACCTTTAAATACCCTCCTCTATATAGACTCCAGGACCGGCACCACACACACACACACACACACACACACACACACACACACACACACTCTATGGTTACCAAGGGCGACTTTAAGCTAACCTGTGTTATTAAAGTTATCATCTCTCTCTCTCTCTCTCTCTCTCTCTCTCTCTCTCTCTCTCTCTCTCTCTCTCTGGATGAATGGAAAGATGTAAGTACTGTACTGAGGCCTCATACGTAACCCACCACCACCAAATATATTCTCCACATCCCTTCCCTCAAGCACTCATAAACTACCCAGCCAGTCGCTTCGTTCTGGTCGGCTGAACCGCCCTTCGCCTTTACCCGCCGTCTGGCATTATAAGAACTCCAAATCCTGTAAGTCTAATTCCATTCCCCTTAACTTATGCTAATTGATTCTCATTAAGGTAGATCTAATAGGTGTGGAATTCAGGTGATCAATCTCGTGTTTTAAGTTAGTCAGGTAGGTTATGTAAGTCAGGTAGCTCCGAGTCCCCATACCACCTGAGGCTGTATCACCGCCGCCTCCCGGTAGCACCACTTTTCTTGTTGACTAACTTAGCCTGCATCAAGTCATAACAGATTATACTCTCAGCTTGACGTCTTTCTGGTAGATTGAGTCAAGATTATTCTATTAATTTAAAAGCTGAGAGAGAGAGAGAGAGTGTGTGTGTGTGTGTGTGTGTGTGCATCTGCGAGTACCTACATACATAAACTAGTCCAAACACCTCTACCAATAATATTACAACTACTCAAATTACTACTACCATCACTACAAGCAATAGCAACAACAACAACAACAACAACCATTACAACTATAACAGGTTCACGGTGCTAATTAATCTTCCATAAGTGCAGCGAAAAACCTACTCGGCTTTTGGTCACTCTCGGGAAAGCTGTCTGAGGAGGTGTACAGGTGTATGTCTAGTGCCCATAGCATCACCCACCTGTTCTGTGAGACGCTACTGTGTTTGGAAAGTGACATCTGTGTGTGTGTGTGTGTGTGTGGTAGGAGGTGTTTGAATAATGACCTTTGAATGTGTCACTGTCAATAGGAACTTTCATATAAACAGTATGACCTCACTTTCAAATGCTTAAAATCGTGTATGGAAAAATAATCATCTAATGGATACTAACTTACTCATATCTCTCAAACATATTACAGTTTCTAGGGTCTCATATCACCTTTATTCTCTCCCAGATGTACTTTCCATTTCATCTTCAACCAACTGTGTCATCATGGGGTTTCTGTCTCAGTCGGGCGTGAAATTGTACTCCTGTATTACGCAAAAAAATCCTCACTTGTCGCTCCTTCGGTCAGAATAACACAGGCTGGAGGAATGTTTACGATCCTCAGTGTAAATTCTTGGTATATTTTTTTTTACACAATACGAATGACCCAATAATAAGAGGAGAAGGTGAGGGCTGGTGAGGGTTAGTGAGGGCTGGTGAGAGCTAGTGAGAGCTGGTGAGGGCTAGTGAGGGCTGGTGAGGGCTAGTAAGGGCTAGTTAGAGATTGAAGTACAGAACGAACATCAGGTAGACCTATGAAACGGTCTACTATCCCAAGCTGTGGAAGCGAGAACACCACTGGGCTAAAATAACTCGAGACAGGATTATCAGGAACAATGAAGGGATCCTACACGAGCCACTGACCTCCTACCTTGGCATGGCCACCTCTAATGAGACGTAAATTATATAAAATCGTTAACCTCTCTCTCTCTCTCCCTCTGTGTGTGTGGCCGAGCCAACTTCACAGGTCCTACTTTAACTTAAACTGACTACCTTATTAACGTTCCTCTTGCTACCTGTCCTACCTGCCCCTCGGTATGTCATTTTTTTGTTACCTGGGTATCAAGGAGCGAAAGTATTCAAAGCCTTAAAGATGAGGGAACAGGTGTGACTAAATAGAGGTAATAGTTGGTTGGGACGACCACAAGGGCCTGAGAGTGTGTGTGTGTGTGTGTGTGTGTGTCACCCTCCAGTCTTGGCTAACATCTCTCTCTCTCTCTCTCTCTCTCTCTCACTTGATAACTCGCATTAAAATCTCGGTTCAGTGAGACACACTAAGGAGAGATTTGTTCCCGATGAGAACACCAACACACTCAAGTACTTGCAAACCTCTGGAGTGTTGACTGTTGTAAGGTGTTGAAGGAATGTTGCTCGGTGGGTCTGCCAAGATTGACTTACGTGTGGTGGTAGTGTGGTGGTGGTGGTGTGGTAGTGGTGGTGGAGAGAATGAATGGTCTGGCTACCTGAGGCATTTCGATCGACATTGGTGTGTTGTGTTGAGCCGGAGGAGAACATAATGCTTAAACGAGGCATGTTGACTGTCTGGCTAGGTGATTGGCTGGCTGGATGACGGCTGGCTGGCTGGGTGGGTGACTGGCTAGCAGATCCACTAAACTCACAATAGATGGAGTCACTGTAACTTCCACTCCGCTTCAGTAATATTAATGTAACGAGCGTCAATAATGCGTTACAACCACTCAAGTGCAACAGTGAGCGGTGGAGTGTGTCAGCGCCCCGTCGTGAGAGGGAACATAACCTCAGCTGCTCTCTTGTGTAGTAATTTATCTTGTGTTTTGTTTTGATTCGTCCTAAAACTCGTGAAGCCTAAACTAAATTATACAATAAAACTCGTGAAGCCTAAAGTAAATTCTACAATAATCTCTATCGTTAAATGATTATACTTTTAAGGTCGACTTTCACGAGGGTATTGTAGACTCATCGTGTTTAAGTTGCAGTCTAGGATGGTGTCGACCTTTACAAGGCTGTTTGAGAGACGAGCTTTTACAATAGGAAAATATAACGCAGGATATAGAATGTGGATATATTAAACACTACCAAAAAAAAATCTTCTCTCGTGTGATAGAAAACTGGGTACACAAGATTAACAGGTAAGAAGACTGCACAAATATCCCCCAGGTGTTCTAAAAGTTGTTTGGTTTAGAAGGTCAGACAAATGTGGATCACTATAACCAAGAATCTTTTATCAGTAAATTTTTTTTTGTGTGTGTGTGTAAGTTTGTCGTTTAATTTCGTTTTGGTTTATAATATCGATATTCACGTTGGTGTGAATCTTTGTTGTGGATATTGGTGTAACGTGTTGAATGATCCCTGGCCACTGGTGTAAAGAAGCTTATACAAACTAAGACTTAATGAACGGTGTGCTTCAACGACCCCCTCTCTCCCGCACGACCACTGAAGCACCTAAAACTAAGACTTAATAAAGGATGCTTGAAAGACTATTGAAGCACCTAAAATACACAACAACAACAGCAACATATAGACTAAACAACAACCTTCCTTCTCTCCTCAGCTGGTTGCAGGACAGCTGGGTCAATACAATGAGGTGGAGGTGGTACAGGGTATGGCCAACATGCCCCAGATCACCAGCCTCGACGTCCAGTGTGAAAAGTCCGGTATGACGGTCAACGTAGAATTTTCTCTTCCCTTCGACGGCGTCATCTTCAGTAAGGGCCACTTCTCGAACCCGGCGTGTCGGTGAGTACTTGATCTTACCCTTATACCTACACCTCATCCTCGATGGTCCTCCTCAGAACTTATAATAAGAGGTGTAGGTTAGTGTTCATCCTGCTCCTCCTCCTCCAGTAATAACACCTACTGATGGGGGGGGTCTTGAAACGGTCTTATTTGTTGTTTCAAGACTAATTATTATATGTCATGACTATCAATCTTGTGTGTTCTAAACATTAAAAAAAATGCCAAGTTAAAAATAAAGAAATATAATTTAAAAACATTTTAGATATAGATTTTAAACTGATAAATATTAATAATAATTAAAAACATTAAAAAAGTAGATATATCATATTTTTTCTCTTTTACTATAAACATTTAAAAACACCATAAAAATCATTAAAAATAAGTCAACATTACTTATATCTATAAAATATATACATTTCTTTTATATAAATTTCTACTTATTGTCAACCCTGTCAGTATGTAGTTCCTGTAGATGATAAACAAGAGTGGTGTTCCTTCCTACACTGTCACCACCCTCCTTCCTGAGGCACTGGTCAACACTCTCACACCTTCCTTCCCATATGACAACCTGGACACGTCTACCACGCCAGATATGACACCCACGCCTATACCATGAAACCCACGCCTACTGTGGCACCACCAGACCAGTGCCAGTGCCTCATACTATCCTTATACTCTGTAGGTTATAAGTATACTAACCTTTAAACAAGTAGATACCTTAGTATTAAAAATAATAACAATTGTATATTTGTGTATATAATTATAAACTTTTAGTATGTAGTATAGTTAAATATAAATTTCTATAAAAACTAACATAATCCTCTTTAATATTTTACTATATATATATATTTAAACATTTCTATTGTATATAAACTTCACAATTTATATAATGTATATTTCTTAAACAAATAAACAAATATATTAACCCTTTATAAGTTAGTATTATAGACTAATCATATAATACTTCTAACACCATATTGCTTCCAGTAGAGGACTAACACGACGCGAGACTTATATAACAACTGACTTAAAGAAACAACAAGTATTATACCTTAATTTCACATGAGTTAAAATTAAACATGACGCTACAGATGTTTTGACGTGGAGAGGTGCCTGGAGACTGTCAACATTACCTGATCAAAGACACCTGTAGGGACCTGAAATTTGACAGGTATCTACCCCGTCTCTCACACACCCAAAACATCTGTATTTACCACCAAAAATAAATCAATGTTTTTTTCTTCAAAATTAGACCAATAATAAATTTAATACAAGGCTAAAAAAAAGAAGAAGAGTGTTTTAACCTCATACATACACTTTTGATAATAAAGGTCAATTGTATAAACCATTATTATCGATGACACTGACCCTCGACGCTGTAGTTGCCTGTAGTGTAGTAATGTAAGGTACTGTATTATTAACCTAACACTGATCTAGAGAGAACACACACCCTGGCCATTGGTTCATAAGCTAAATAAAGTCAATGTGAAGAATAATAAATCGTCTTTAAATTTAAATATTCTCACGAAACTTTTTCCTTAGTAACTTATGATAAATATTTCCTTCTCTAGAGATTTAGTTTTAGTATTGTGAAAAGAGTAAAATTTTAATGAATAGAAACCAAAAGGCCATCTAGCTGTTCTCTCCAGGTATACGACACTAATTGGACTTGTTGAATACCTGTTTGAGTATACCTGAGAGTTGTACTGTGTGAGACTTAAATTTATTGATGTTATAAGTTGGAGTTGTGTTGTTGAGTTGAGCTGTGTTGCTGATATTGTTGTGAGTGTTGTTGATTAAACGTTTGTAAGATTATACTCTTTGTTTTATACACTATTTGATGATAAACACATACATACATACATGTGTGTGTGTGTGTGTGTGTGTGTGTGTGTGCATTACATACTATAAATAAACTCATTAGTAACTATAAAGATCATGTATATCGTGTATAATACCCGTAAATATGTACATAATATGTGATAATGTCTACTAACACTATACATATATACTCAATCGGTATAAGTTAAGAATATAAAGACAAATAATATAAACAGTGACTGAGAGAAGGAGCCATTGTCTTCAGCCTTACTGGACCTATAACAAAGCCTTCAGTGGTAGAGAATAGTTTAACACACCACGTAACTAGCAGGAGAAGAACCTCCCCTCACCCCCCCCACACACACTCAGCCCCTCTCCCCTCACTCACCCCCTCTCTCCCCCACCCCCCCACCCACCCCCCCCCCACACTCACCCCCCTCCTCACTCACCCTCCCCACTCACCTCCCCACACTCACCCCCTCTCCCCACACTCACCCCCCTCTCCCCCCACCCACCCCCTCTCCCCCACCCACCCCTCTCCCCCCCCCCTCACTCCCCCTCTCCCCACTCAGTCCCTCCCCCACCAGCCCCCACCTCTCCCCACCCCCCTCTCTCCCCCCCCCTCCCCCACCACCCTCCCCTCACTCACACTCAGCCCTCCTCCCTCCCTCCTCCCCCCCCACCCTCTCCCAACCTCTCCCCCACTCACCCTCCCACTCACCCCCCCTCTCTCTCCACTCACCCCCTCTCCCTCACTCACCCCCTCTCCCCCACTCACCCCTCTCCCCCCACTCCACCCCCTCTCCCCCACTCACCCCCTCTCCCCACTCCTCACCCCTCTCCTCACCTCCACCCCCTCTCCCCTCACTCACTGGATCCTATTACTGTACATAACACCAATTCCACTGATCCACACAACTGTCATGGCGGAAAAACGTCTTAGTGACTATTTTGGAGGATACTCGAACACTTGTAGTAGTAGTAGTAGTAGTAGTAGTAGTAGTAGTAGTAGTAATAGTAGTTACAGAAGAACACAATCCTCCATTGAGTGAGTGTGTGTGTGCGTGTGTGTATGTGTCCCAGAGAAAATCCATTTTAACGTGTAATAACTTGAGGGAACAATCATAGGCTGAGCTTATACTGTAACACTGTCAGAATATTACATTCAAGTCACCTACGATTGTCTGTCAGTGTATTTAGACTATCAGTATTTCACAACGTCACTAAGTTATCCTACTCTCCATGATATAACCCAAGAGAGGAGTGGGGGAAGGGAGAGGAAAGGGGGGGGGGATTCTATTGATTAGCGTCCGTCCGTCTGTCTGTCCTACCAAAAAGTTATGAACAGGATTACCAAAAAAAATAAATAAATAAATCATCGTAAAGTAATGAAATCTTTCGTATACATCGTTCAATTTCCCAATTACATTGTTCAGTTATATGATCACTTCTTTACATTATATCCAATAGATTTAGTTTGTTTTTGACGAAGATTTACGAGACAAGACGAATGAAATGATAATCTCTGGAACACACACACACACATACACACACACACACACACACACACACACACATACACACTATTAATAAATTTTTGAGGAGGTGAAGGAGGGAATGGGAGGGACGGAGAGGGTAGGGGGTAGAAGGAATACTTTACACACTCACTCGTGGAGACGTCACACACTCATGGAGGCGTCACACACTCACACTCATGAAGACGTCACACACTCATGAAGACGTCACACACTCATGGTGGCGTCACACACTCATGAGGCGTCACACACTCATGGGGCGTCACACACTCATGGTGGCGTCACACACTCATGGAGGCGTCACACACTCATGGAGGCGTCACACACTGGAGCGTCACACACATGGACACACTCATGGTGGCGTCACACACTCATGGAGGCGTCACACACTCATGGAGGCATCACACACACTCATGGTGGCGTCACACACTCATGGTGGCGTCACACACTCATGGTGGCGTCACACACTCATGGAGACGTCAAACACTCATGCGTCACACACTCATGGACGTCATGGAGGCGTCACACTCATGGAGACGTCACACACTCATGGAGGCGTCACACACACTCATGGGGCGTCACACACTCATCAGACGTCACACACTCATGGAGGTCACACACTCATAGAGGCGTCACACATCATGGAGGCGTCACACACTCATGGAGGCATCACACACACTCATGGTGGCGTCACACACTCATGGTGGCGTCACACACTCATGGCGTCACACACTCATGGAGGCGTCACACACTCATGCGTCATCGGTGGCGTCACACACTCATGGAGGCGTCACACCTCATGGTGGCGTCACACACTCATCACACACTCATGGAGGCGTCACACACTCATGGTGGCGTCACACTCATGGGCGTCACACACTCATGGAGGCGTCACACACTCATGGAGGCGTCACACACTCATGGGAGGCGTCACACACTCATGGGGGCGTCACACACTCATGGAGGCGTCACACACTCATGGAGACGTCACACACTCATGGGGGGCGTCACACACTCATGGAGACGTCACACACTCATGGTGACGTCACACACTCATGTAGGCGTCACACATTCATGGGGGGCGTCACACACTCATGGAGACGTCACACACTCATGGAGGCGTCACAAAGGGTAAACCATCCCAGATTTGGTGACAGCCGCTGGTCGTTATTGTGTCACCTGTATAAACACATTACCTGGTTGACTCATCATAACAAAAACTTAATGAATTCTTTTCCTCTGAAGACACCACGTATGGCTGGACCTTAATGAACTTGAACCTAAAATTAACATTAAATAATACTGAGAAAAAAACTAAAGGTAATATTCAATGAATTAAAAGATTAAATTATTGAATTGTAAATAAATAGACATAGAATTTAATTAAAGGTAATACTAATGGTAAAATGTTCTCAGTACGCTTCCAGTCAGTCACCTGTTGTGTTTCAGAAGGGAAGGGGTTAAACCAGTGTGTTTCTAACTTTAATCTTATCATAGCTTCTGTAGATTGGGTACTAAACATTAATACATCTCTTCCTCTCTCATAAAAAGTCTGAGCAAGTAACCCTGAGAGACTGTAAACCGCAATAAGCTGTAAATTAGACCATTTTAAAACTCTAAAGTAGACCTAAGTTTTTTTTTTTTTTTAAACCCTACCTAAACTATTGTTAAAATTTACTCCCTATTGTTTTCTCTAAATAATACTTTACAAGGTGTGTCTAAAACCCTACATAATAAAAAACAAAAATATAACGCCTGATGATGATGGTGATGATGGTGATGATGATGATGATGATGATGATGATGACATAAGCAAGAGTCATGTGTTATTTGATCTACCGAGACAAAAATGGTCTCTCACTGTTACTTGGTCGACATCCCATATTTACTGCACGGGAAGGAAATTTTGGGGGAAGTTTATGTATTTGTCTTGTGTGTGTGTGTGTGTGTGTGTGTGTGTGTGTGTGCGCGTGTGTGTGTGTGTGTGTGTGTGCGTGTGTGCACGGTAATATCCTGTTTTATGGTTCTCACAATAAAACAAAAACAACTTCACAGAGGTTTATTAACACCTTTCAATCACCTGTCCTTGAGAATGTGATTCTAGCATGGATCAGCAGCAGCAGCTTTCTCTTGGAGGCTCTTCTCTCTCTCTCTCTCTACCTCTTCCTTTTATCACGTCTTGTTTATCTGTCCTAAACCATCATTTATCTACTGTTCCCCTCTTGCATCCCCTATCTTCCTGCGGGATAGTCCTGCTCCTTTTTTCCATGACATGACGTGACCGGTCCGTGTCAGGTATGTGGCTGCCAACTCCGAGCGCTCCAGTTTCACTCTGGTCATTCCGAGTGATGGATGTGGGACGTCCACGTCAGAGTTCTCCAGCGGCAGCCCAACAGGAAAAGGCAGCGAGTACCGCACACGCATGATCAACACCATCATCGTTCAGAACGACCCAGACGTACAAGAAGTTTGGGACGTCGCACGTACCATCAAATGTGACTGGGTCGACAACTTCATCAAGACTGTGGCTTTTAATCCCTTCTCAGTTGGAATGCTCGACGCTCAAGAGGTCCGCTTTGAGGGCGACCAAGCCATCGAGTGCTGGATGGACTTGTTACAAGGACGCTGGCCCGACACCGACGACATTGACTCAGTAGTTAAAATCGGCGAGACGCTCTCCCTGATGATATATGCTCGCGACAATAACGGCATGTACGACGTGAGCGTCAAAGATTGTTACGCTTACGGGGGTCCTGACTATGACAACATAAACACACCGAGCATCCAGCTGACTGACGAGCAAGGCTGTGTGCTGAAGGACAAACTCATCAGCCCTTTCTACTCCAGCCGCCAGGAGGACAACCGAGGGGAAGTTATTGTCACTTACGCTTTCATACAGGCCTTTAAGTTCCCAGATGTTATGGATGTTTACATGTCTTGTAACATAGAAATTTGCAAAGGAGATTGTGATAACGTTTGCGGATCCTCTCCCCCTGTCACAACGGAAGGACCTTACCGTAGAGGCAGTACATTATTTGGTGAGGCCATCACTACTCTGGCCCCCACCACCACGCCCTTGTGTTACCCGGGATCCACCGACCCGAGGTGCGCTGGACCTACCATCCCTTTACCCACCGTCCCTAGTGTTCCGAAATGCACTCCAGGTTCTCAAGATCCCGAGTGTCAGGTTAAATTCCCCCAACAGAGTCGTCCTTCAACCTATGTCTGCGGTTTTGGAAGTAAAGATCCTCGCTGTTTACCGACAACCACACCTATTCCTCGACAGGGTCCATATATCAGTTCCACTCCTGCCCCCCCTCCAAGTAGGCCGCCCTTCCGCTGTACCCCGGGGCTGATAGATCCTCGATGTCCAGCGCCCACTACATCCCGTCCCTCTTGTTATCCTGGATCTACTGACCCCAGGTGCCCCAAACTTACTACCCCTGCCCCGCTCCGTTGTTACCCAAGTTCAACTGACCCCAGTGCTAAACCCACCACTACCCCTGCCCCGCCCGTTGTTACCCGGTTTCAGCATTTTGATTGCCCCAAACCTACCACCTGCCCCACCCGTTGTTTGCAGGTTCAACCCCGAGCCCAGGTGCCCCAAACTTGCTACCCCTGCCCGCTCCGTTGTTGCAGGTTCAACTGACCCCAAATGCCCCCAAACCCCACCACTACCCCTGCCCCGCCCGTTGTTCCGGGTTCCTTGAACCCCAGGTGCCCCCAAACCTCCACTACCCCTGCCCCGCCCGTTGTTGCAGGTTCCTTTGACCCCAGGTGCTAAACCCTCCACTACCCACACCCCGCCCGTTGTTTGGGTTCAACAGACCCAGGTGCTTTGGCCCTCCACTACCCTGCCCCGCCCGTTGTTACCCAGGTTCAACTGACCCCAGGTGCCCGGCTTTTACTGCCCGTGCCCCCGCTCCGTTGTTGCAGGTTCAACGGCCCGGGTGCCCCAAACCCACACTACCCTGCCCCGCCCGTTGTTACAGGTTCAGCAGACCCTGGGTGCCAAACCCCACCACTACCCCTGCCCGCCCGTTGTTGCCGGGTTCGCTGACCCAGAGTGCCCCAAACCTACTACCCCTGCCCCGCCCGTTGTTATCCAGGTTCAACAGACCCCAGGGTGCACCCAAACCCCACCTACCCTGCCCCGCCCCGTTGTTATCCCGGGTTCAGCAGACCCCGGTGCTTTGGCTTCCTCCACTACCTGCCCCGCCCCGTTGTTACCCGGTTCAACTGATCCCAGGTGCCCCAAACCCTCCACTACCCTGCCCCGCCCGTGTTTGCCCAGGTTCAACTGATCCCAGGTGCCCAAACCCTCCACTACCCCTGCCCCGCCCGTTGTTACCCAGTTCCTTTGACCCCAAGTGCCCCAAACTTACTACGTGCCCCGCTCCGTTGTTGCAGGTTCAACTGATCCCCAGGTGCCCCCCAAACTTCCCACCACTACCCTGCCCGCCCGTTGTTACCCAAGTTCAACTGACCCCAGGTGCCCCAAACTTACTACCCTGCCCCGCTCCGTTGTTGCCCAGGTTCAGCTGACCCCAGGTGCCCCCAAACCCTCACTACCCCTGCCCGCCCGTTGCTGCCCAGGTTCCCAACCGACCCCCAGTTGCCCCAAACCTTTTGCCCCTGCGCCCGTTGTTACCTAGGTTAGCTTCAGTCCCAGGTGCCCAAACCCACCACTACCCCTGCCCCTTGGGTGTTATCCAGAGTTCCTTTGAACAGGTGCCCCAAACCCTCACTACCCCTGCCCCGCCCCGTTGTTACCCAGGTTCCAACAGACCAAGGTGCCCCAAACCCTCCACTACCCCTGCCCCGCCCGTTGTTACCCAGGTTCCAGCTGATCCCAGGTGCCCCAAACCCTCCACTACCCCTGCCCCGCCCCGTTGTTACCCAGGTTCAACAGACTTCCAGGTGCCCCAAACCTCCACTACCCCTGCCCGCCCCGTTTGTTACCTAGGTTCAACTTCAGTCCAGAGTGCCCCAAGCCACTCCACTACCCCTGCCCCTTACGTTGTGCCCCAGGTTCAACAGACCCAAGGTGCCCCAAACCCTCCACTATCCCTGCCCCGCCCCGTTGTTACCCAGGTTCAACTGATCCCCGGTGCCCCAAACCCTCCCCCACCCCAGCTCCTCCTCGCTGCTTCGTGGGTTCACTTGATCCGAGGTGTCCTAAACCTCGTACACCCAAGCCCCGCTGTTTCCCGGGTAGTATTGATCCTAGCTGTGTTCAACTCACCACCCCGTCACCTACCACAACAGCTGGTCCTATATGCTATGAAGGTTCCCCAGATCCTCGCTGTCCTCGGCCCATATCTGGAAGTGCTGTTAAGTCTAATTTCATAGTTACTCCTTCACCTTCTCAATCTACTGTCAGGCCTACGACCAAACGTCCGAAGTCTTCTCCTAGGACTGCAGTCCCACGTCCAAGGTCTACTCCTAGACCCAGACGCCCTAGGCCTATTAACAAACGCCCAAGGCCCACCCAACCTCAAACACCTAAACCTACCACAAACCAGCCAGACCTCGTTCCCGCACAGAACTTCCAGTTATTCCCAGTAACACAAACTACTCGACGTCCCACCACCCCACGCCCCTCCCCTACCCAGGCGCCAGTCCAAAAACCCACCCCACGCTCTGGACCTAGAGTTCCTGGCCCCGTACTCAAACCCAAACCCGCAACTACGAGACCAAAGCAAGGCAAGCAGTTGTTGCCAGCGCCGGCACAGCCTAAACCTGAGCCAACTGGGAAAGAATGGGAAGGAGAATCTCGGTATCACGCCTTCCACAGTTTCCACTTCCAGCGCGGCGATGGACGGCGAGGTCGAGTCTTCGGTGATCGCCTTAAAAGAGAAACCGAAGACTCCTCCCCGAAGTCCAGGTCAGCTCGATCTCCCAGTTGGACACCGGCAGGAAAGAGGCCGCTTATCGAGAAGGTGCCCATAAGACTGTCTCGTGCCCTCTCTGTTGTAGCCCCCAGTGATCTCCCTTCCCCTGTCAACAATCTCCCAGAGGCCCAGCCACAGACGGGGATAACCTCGGTCTACACTGATCCTCTGGGCGCAGTCTGTTTCCCTATGACCGTGTTCGCGCCCTCCATGTTAACTCTCCTCTTCCTCCTCCTGTTGTCCACCACGGCAGCTCTCGTCCTCTACATCCGCCAGCGAGGATCTTATGACGATAGCAAGTCTTGGTACGACCACTAGTCTTACGTTGTCTGCATCTCGCTCCGCACCCTCCGCTCACCTGTTGTCCTTAAATTACTTGTTACTGAAATCCGTTAGTGCGTAGTGAACAAAATGCGTTACTAAGACAAACGCTGCAACAATTTGTATATTGGAGATAAAAATTTTAACACGTTATTTTTTGTTCTTTAATCATTACGTCACAAACGTTATATATATATATATATATATATATATATATATATATATATATATATATATATATATATATATATATATATATATATATATATATATATATATATATATATATATATATATATATCATAGAATTTGACTAGTCCAAATACTATGTAAGATACTGGTGTGAAGTTCTGTAGTAATTAGTTGATCTAGAAGTTCATTGTCACTAGTTTTTCCTTTTGTTTACGCTTATGTAATAACAAGTATTAGGATGATAATACCGTGATAATCATACCTTTATAATCATACCTTGATGACAATACCCTGGTGGTAAGTAAATAATCGCGAGCTCCGTCTTATGCTTCCTGCAGCATCTACGGTCACTTTAAGCCAACAATTTAATCCCTTAAGTTTGTTATCACACTCTTCTTTGCTTCTCCATCACGCTTTGTTTTCGTTATGGCCATATTAATTATTTTTTTCTCTATATATATCTTTGTAATGATGATTTGTCTGTATGACTGTTGGTAAACCTCTTGCTCGGCCCATCACTACGGACCTTGACCGACGCCAGACACACACGGTGACGTTCCTTCTAATACTTTCCTTTCATGTTGAGTCTACATAACAGGTAAGTCTGATGCTCTTAATTTTATTCTATCCTTTTTTTTTCTGTGAGATATATCTTAGCTAAACAGATCCTTAAGGAGATGAGACATGACTCAGATACGTGCTGGTGGAGCCAAGTGTTGACAGTCTCTCCCCGCACAGCTACGTCCGGGCTAACTCCGGCCAGACCTCATACACCTTCACCATCCCCATGACGGGCTGCGGCACCAGGACCTTCGATAACGACGACGACGACAGCACCGGCTTCGAGAACATGATCATGATTCAGAACGAGGAGTTGGTGCAGGAACTGTGGGACACGGCGCGCAAGATTACCTGTGATTGGTCGACGAGGATGGAGAAGCTCATTACCTTCCGCCCCTTCGCCGTCGACATGCTACAGGCCAAAGAAGTGAGGTACTCGGGGGACGACATTATGTGCTGGATGGACATTCAACTCGGGAAGGGGCCGTTCTCTAACTCTCTCGATGGCATTGTAAAGATGGGTGAGGAGTTATCAGTCGTGATTCACTCCAAGGATGGTGGGTCAGAGTTCGACATGCTGGTCAAGAACTGCTTCGCTTATGACTCAGAGGACATGGAGGATGAGAGGACGACCAGACTCCAGCTAATCGACGAAAAAGGTTGTCTCTTAAAGCCAAAGCTGATGAGTCACTTCACCCGCACCCTCGACACCGGTACAACTGGGGCCGACATCATTGCCTACGCCTCTCTCTTTGCCTTCAAGTTCCCAGACAAGATGGACGTGTATTTATCCTGCGAAGTGGAACTGTGTAAGGGTGGCTGTCCCAAAGTGTGTGAAGACCCTGAGTCCCGTTTATACTCTACCACTACTCCACGCCCGCCTCCCATTAACCCATGTCTTACAAAGCCTAACTTACCTCAGTGTTGCGCCAAGAATCCTAATCATCCTGCCTGTACCACCACCACACCGAGACCCGATCCTTGTGTAAGGAGTCCTGGATCATTCCAGTGCTGTGTTAAGAATCCTTCTCATCCACAATGCCCCACCACCACCACACCAAGACCCGATCCTTGTGTAAGGCGTCCTGGATCATTCCAGTGCTGTGTTAAGAATCCTTCTCATCCACAATGCCCCACCACTACCACACCAAGACCCGATCCTTGTGTAAGGAGTCCTGGATCATTCCAGTGCTGTGCTAAGAATCCTTCTCATCCACAATGCCCCACCACTACCACACCAAGACCCGATCCATGTGTAAGGAGTCCTGGATCATTCCAGTGCTGTGCTAAGAATCCTTCTCATCCTCAATGCCCCACCACCACCACACCAAGACCCGATCCTTGTGTAAGGCGTCCTGGATCATTCCAGTGCTGTGTTAAGAATCCTTCTCATCCTCAATGCCCACCACCACACCAAGACCCGATCCTTGTAAGGAGTCCTGGATCATTCCAGTGCTGTGCTAAGAATCCTTCCCATCCACAATGCCCCACCACTACCACACCAAGACCCGATCCTGTGAAAGGCGTCCTGGATCATTCCAGTGCTGTGCTAAGAATCCTTCTCATCCTCAATGCCCCACCACCACCACACCAAGACCCGATCCTTGTGTAAGGAGTCCTGGATCATTCCAGTGCTGTGCTAAGAATCCTTCTCATCCACAATGCCCCACCACCACCACACCAAGACCCGATCCTTGTGTAAGGAGTCCTGGATCATTCCAGTGCTGTGCTAAGAATCCTTCTCATCCTCAATGCCCCACCACTACCACACCAAGTCCCGATCCTTGTGAAAGGCGTCCTGGATCATTCCAGTGCTGTGCTAAGAATCCTTCCCATCCACAATGCCCCACCACCACCACACCAAGACCCGATCCTTGTGTAAGGAGTCCTGGATCATTCCAGTGCTGTGCTAAGAATCCTTCTCATCCTCAATGCCCCACCACTACCACACCAAGTCCCGATCCTTGTGAAAGGCGTCCTGGATCATTCCAGTGCTGTGCTAAGAATCCTTCCCATCCACAATGCCCCACCACCACCACACCAAGACCCGATCCTTGTGTAAGGAGTCCTGGATCATTCCAGTGCTGTGCTAAGAATCCTTCTCATCCACAATGCCCCACCACTACCACACCAAGTCCCGATCCTTGTGAAAGGCGTCCTGGATCATTCCAGTGCTGTGCTAAGAATCCTTCCCATCCACAATGCTTTAGCACTACCACCAGTCGATCCTTGTGTAAGGAGTCCTGGATCATTCAGTGCTGTGCTAAGAATCCTTCTCATCCACAATGCCCACCACTACCACACAAGACCCGATCCTTGTGTAAGGAGTCCTGGATCATTCCAGTGCTGTGCTAAGAATCCTTCTCATCCTCAATGCCCCACCACCACCACACCAAGACCCGATCCTTGTGTAAGGAGTCCTGGATCATTCCAGTGCTGTGCTAAGAATCCTTCTCATCCTCAATGCCCCACCACTACCACACCAAGACCCGATCCTTGTGTAAGGAGTCCTGGATCATTCCAGTGCTGTGCTAAGAATCCTTCCCATCCTCAATGCCCCACCACTACCACACCAAGACCCGACCCTTGTGTAAGGAGACCTGGATCATTCCAGTGCTGTGCTAAGAATCCTTCCCATCCTCAATGCCCCACCACTACCACACCAAGTCCCGATCCTTGTGAAAGGCGTCCTGGATCATTCCAGTGCTGTGCTAAGAATCCTTCCCATCCACAATGCCCCACCACCACCACACCAAGACCCGATCCTTGTGGAGGAGTCCCAGATCATTCCAGTGCTGCCACAGAACTTTCCCCATCCACACGCTCCCACCACCACCACCACACCTGTAAGACCCGATCCTTGTGTAAAGTGAGAGTCCTGGATCATTCCAGTGCCAAAGTTAAGAATCCTCTCATCCTCACCACACTACCACACCAAGACCCGATCCTTGTGTAAGGAGTCCTGGATCATTCCAGTGCTGTGCTAAGAATCTCTCATCCACAATGCCCCACCACCACCACACCAAGACCCGGATCCTGTGTGTGGGTGAGTCCTGGATCATTCCAGTGCTGTGCTAAGAATCCTTCTCATCCTCAATGCCCCACCACCACCACACCAAGACCCGATCCTTGTGTAAGGAGTCCTGGATCATTCCAGTGCTGTGCTAAGAATCCTTCTCATCCTCAATGCCCCACCACTACCACACCAAGACCCGATCCTTGTGTAAGGAGTCCTGGATCATTCCAGTGCTGTGCTAAGAATCCTTCCCATCCTCAATGCCCCACCACTACCACACCAAGACCCGATCCTTGTGTAAGGAGTCCTGGATCATTCCAGTGCTGTGCTAAGAATCCTTCCCATCCTCAATGCCCCACCACTACCACACCAAGACCTGACCCGTGTGTCAGGGACCCTGGATCCACTCAGTGCTGTAACAGGAACCCTAGCCACCCGCGCTGTGTGACGGAGGCGCCCTGTTCTGGCCCCCGTGACCCCCGCCCACAGTGTCAGCCCACTACACAACCACCCTCTACCACGCCTAACCTAGAGAACCACGCCTTCCATGCCTGGCAAAACCGCCCAAGTGGAACTCGTCGTCGTCGTCCCCCGTATGGTACACGACTGAGCCCTGAAGTATTGGCAGAGCTCAAGAACCAGCCTCGACGCCGCCGTGACGTGGCCCTCCCCCCTCCCCCTCCACCCCAGAGGAACACGATTTCCATGGTACGAGGGTTCCGCGTTGTAGGTGCCAACGACCTCACCTTCCCCACGGCTCCCGTGTCCCGCCAGGCCCACAGCGTGTGTCTCCCGACGGCCTCCTTCACCATCGGCCTTCTGCTCCTCTCTCTGTTATTGATCACCGCAGTGCTGGTGGCTACGGTCACCTGCCTCAGGCTGAGATCCATGGCACCTTCCAAGTCCGTAGAGGCAATGAATCCTTACTACAAACAGTAAACGACCTGGCCTGACCTGACCTGACTTCTCCTTCCCCCGGCTGCTGGATTCAGCCGGGGGCGGGGAACCTGTCATGCTCCGACCACCCACGCCCGCCTGGCTGCTGCTGGCACTAACCTTGTGGGCGATGGTGGCCGCCTCCCTGCGTCCTGTGCAGGCCACAGGCCACACCCGGCCCGCGGGCCACATTGTGCCATCACCTCCCCACACCACCGCCACCTCATACCGGTCTGTGCTTGTGGTAGCCATGAGTGAGGTTGCCAGCAGTGGTGATAACTGATCATAATTACTGTTGACAACTTATGAATGTGATAAATTCTTGTTACTTTTTATGTCATCATTCTGTAGTAGAATTCCACCTGTGTTTTGCGGGCTAACTGTCTTAAGTGCTTTAGGGGTGAACTTTTTATTTACTATCTCAGCTGTGACCCGAGACGCTCTATGTTGACATACCGACAAACACTCCAGGACCCGGGAGGTTACTAAGCTGTCTGAGTGCCACCCTCGGCACCACGCGTCTCTACGCTGCCTTGTACAATGATCGCCTATCTGCTTTTGTAAAAATTCGGAATTAAACTTGATGTCATATAAAGTGTGTCTCAAACCCTAAACTAAACCTTTAGCTAAACCAAATGATAATTTAACCCCTTGAGGAAGATGACATTCCTCTGAGAATTAAGATCTTGTAGTGTAGACGATGGCTTGACTTGTCGTCCTCAACGGGTTCAGTTATTGTTATCAAGGAGTTAATAAGAGTGTGAAGCTCTTGCCTGGGATGGTCGACCAAGTAACTAAGACGAGAAAATAAAAAAAAGCAATAAACAAACTAAGTAGATGATGATAATGATGATAATGATAATGATAATGACATCCATCAACAGTGCTGCTGATACACTTCAGTAAACTCAACCTCAAGTAATGACACACACACACACACACACACACACACACACACTCACACATTACATCATTGTTCTCATAACTGTTCTAAACAAAAGCCTTAACTTAAAAACAAAAACAATCTCTCCTTCCCTCAACAAAGTAAACAAATAAAAACAAATAAAAAACAAGAATAAATATTTAAACACTAAACGAAGATGATCATTTAAAAGTGAACACCTGAACCTCAATAAACAATAAGAATTCCATTAAACCCTAAAAAAAATAATGCATCCAAACTTAAAACTGTAATAGTCTCTGTAGTAAGATAAAACCTCTCCTCTGTTGTCAAGAATTAGGTGTCTTCAGAACTCGACCAGTGTTGATGTTATTTACCTACAAGTCTTTTAAAATTTTATCTACTCAAATACTTTAAGATATTTTGTCTAACTTAAAAACAAAATACTCAGACTTGGTAGATGGTCTTTGAGGCACTTGAAACTAAAGAACTGGTGGATAGTGCTTTAAAAGACCTCTCTCTCTCTCTCTCTCTCTTCCTTATGCCGACTGAAACACCTAATTCTACATCAACAATATTTAACCCTTGTAAACAATCACCTGAGAGAGAGAGGCATCGCTCGTACACCTGAAGGAGCCAACAGCTGACTCTGACGCGCGAGGAAGTAAGGTAAGTCTCCTCCACAGGTAAGTTAGAGAACACACCTTAATTTTTCTATAAACTCTTTGAAAATTTATTATATATCTGGATAAAGTCTTTGAAAATGTATTTAATATCTGAATAAACTCTGAAAATTTATTAAATATCTGAATAAACTCTTTGAAAATGTATT